>NW_028277074.1:42113750-42436875 GCF_059951505.1 Python bivittatus | reverse complement strand
CTCCTTGGAGATTCAACCTGAAGGTTCTATTCAGGGCAGTGATTCCATCAAATCCATTTCTAATCAAGTCAAATCTTCAAAACTTTGCTTTGCCGTAATGCCCACATACTTCAGAAGCAGTTGTAAAGGAACAGTACTACAATTAGCCATAGACAGCCATAACCACAGAACATATAATCGACCAAACACATTCACATAACACTTACAATCTAGGTAACTAATGACAGAACTAGTGGCTTTGGAGCAAGTAGAGTGGCTTTATAGCAACAGTCATTGTCTGCTGTTATATTGTTAGCTTTACATGACATAAGTCTGCCATAAAATTCTTCTGTCTCGCACGCTGGAGAAATGGACATAAACTATTAGGTCCATACCCAGTGCAAACATACATCAGACAGGCAATGATGCAACCAGGACAGAAAGCTGAAGTGCCAAAATTTAACCTAGACATTTTTTTTTCTTGGCCAAATTGGACTGGGAGCTGGACTTTGAGTAGTGTATCAGTTTATTTACATTTATCTTATTATTTAATGTAAATGTAAATTAAATAGGATTATTTGAAAGTAATCTTAATTCCCCCATGCAGTCATAAAAAACATACAATTTGTTAACAACTGGGAGCTCTCTGAAGACTGCATCCAAGCTTTTGAGGGGCCAGTGAGACAACGCACAACTTTGTCCTCTAAATCTTTACTACTAACCTCTACACCTCAGCATCTATTGGTTTAGGGAACTGATTCACTCTATCTAATACAAGACCCAGCCCACTGTTTCTAAGCTGAAAGAATTAAAAAATGCTGTGACATCTGTCTGTAGTTGTAAATGCAAATCCAGCTGTTAGTAGAAAAAAAAAGGGAAGGCTAAGGTAGAGATCTGTTTGCATATGTGCAGAAACAATTGCTAGTTTTAGGAGTAGGATCTCTTCCTACTTCTTGTCTTTGTTAGAGGGCATCCCCTGAATATAAAAAACCCAAGAAGACCTTAGTGTAGCAGCATAATACCAAAATAATTTTAAAGTGTTTTTGTTAACTTATCCAGTGGGTATTTCTTCTTATTTTTAAGGGGTAGTAAGTATTGGGATTTTTTTTTTTTAGCAACAGCAGACAGCAGCCTTAAGCGGCTATGGAGGTCCAGTATTGCTGATGCTATTCCAGCATCCCAAAGAATGCAGAGCAGCTACTAGCATTATGGTCCATAATACTCCATATTCATTGCTGTGCATGTTGGGTAGCTTACATGGCAGTTACCCAACATTTGGGAAATTTAAGCACGTTTGTCATCTTGGAAATAGGTTACCGGCACTCATTTACAATGTCTTTCATAGAGGGTATGACCAGCATCTGGTGAAGTCATTCCCAACCATCACTGAGACTCCCCATCATCTGAATTTACCTTTCATGTGCTTTTTTTTCCTAAACAAAGGGGACTTTTTGAAATAAAACACCAGACTGCAACCATGCATCATTGTTATTTTTCTCCAAGTGTCCTCTATGAAACCTAGAACTGTTGATAGAAAGAAGAGGTTGATCCCTTGCTCAATAGCACAGCAGGGATATGGAGCCTGGCATGTGGTGAAGGAACATCACCAAGCACACTGATATCCACAAGGGGCACCAAGGCTGAAGAACCAGTACTGTTATTGTCATCCTCCTCCAACAATAAGCTCAGCCACCACATTTAAGTGGATAAACTAAAATGCAAAACTACCTGCTGAGATCCAAAAGACTTTGAATCCACAATTACAGATGAATTAATAAAACATTAATAAAAAAAATAAAAAGAAGCCTTGGCTCACTTAAGTCTCTTCACAGGCCAAAGGTAATGCTTCTGGTTTATAAATCAATTGTGGAGCTTGTGGGATATACAGAATGGATTCTGGTCCTCTAGCTGCTTGAAGTGTTAGGAGATATGACAGTATGCTACACACCCACATATCATACATACATATTTGACTGTTATGATTAAAGACTGGATCAAAAAACATAACATCAAACAAAAACAATCAGGGATACAGTATTTCAGTGTGTGTTTTAATGACAGTGACACAGAACTCAGCCACAGGGCCGATAATGCTAGTTTTAGAATCAGGATATAAAAATTGTCTATAGGAAAGGTCTGTTTGTCCTGCACACAGTTACAGAGGTGAAATAAAAGAACTCCGTATGTCCCTATAAAAATCACAGTACACCAGTACATGGGATACAGTTTCAATCACCCATATATCTAATTTATCTCATGGGGTATGAACTAAGGGAGGGGACTTCCCTGTGCTAGCCTATGAACTACCCTTTTCCTGGTGTTATAGGTGGCCTCAACCTTCCTTGCATTCTGATAACAAATTGTATCCGAATTATTCCAATGTACTTTCAGCCCTTAGTTGAACTGGGGCATCCAACATAGGAAGCATGATCATATGGCTGTTTAACTTTCCTTGTAGTTCTGTCTTTAAATTTTGCTGCTTATGTTCTGTTGTTCACTGCCAGAGCCCCTCTGGATTGGAGCAGGTTATAAACATTGCCAATAGTTTATACTACTGAAATAAATAAACAAATTGGAGTGAATCCACTTGGTTAAATAAGAGGGCATGCCATTGTTTCATTTCAGTTATTGTTGTGAACTACTGATCCCTATTTTCCTAAAAGAAGGAAAGATATTTACAGGTAGTCCTCAACTTACAACCATTCATTTAATGACCATTCAAAGTTATGATGGCCCTGAAAAAGTAACTTACAACCAGTCCTCACACTTAGAACTGTCACAGTGTTCCTACAATCAAAATTCGGGCACTTGGCAACCAGCATGTACTTATGACAGCTGCAGCATCCCCATTTGCGACCTTCCCTAGCAAGCAAAGTCAATGGGCAAAGCCGGATTCACTTAACAACCACATAATTCACTTAATGACTGTGGCAAAAAAGGTCATGAAATTAGGCATGATTCACTTAACTACCTCATCACTTAGTGAGGGAAATTCCGGTCCCAATTGTGGTGATAAGTCGAGGACTACCTGTACCTTATTCACTTTGAGTAGCCCTCATTCTATAGGCAGGCTTGCTAAATGAAAATTATTGTATATGAATGTCACATTACAGTCACTAATTACAAATGTTCAGAAGCAGTGCAAAGACCAGAGGTGAGCCACCCAACCACAACGTTAAGATCTGAGATCATTGCCTTCCTCCCTTCTCACCTTTTTTTCTTTTTAACTCCCCTTCATTAACAATAAATGTTCATGTAAAGCCATGATACTGACTGAGAGATTTGTTAAGAATTAAGAATTCAGCCTATAATGAAAAGCTTTATGTTTACTTGGATTATCTTCCAATTTGTATTGTTAAAATGGAACTTGTTTTATACTACAAGATAGAGGTATACACAACATTAGAAGAAGAAACTATGAAGAGCTGTGTATCTTGACACATAAATATGTTGATACTACCATCTTTGGCCACAATTCCAAACCCAGTACTGCTACCTATAATGATATTTATAACACTGCAATTTGCTATACTATCCAGATTTGTCAAAACTCAAGGGATGGACTTTTAGTTCCCTTTTTTTTCACTACTTTACCACTATCTTGCATTTCTGGCCAAATTCAACACATCCTGTATTATCTGCTGTACACCCAAGCTAGTAGATGAAGCAACTGATTAAGTGTCCTCAGCCCATTATCTGATTTAGATAAACAAATATACAGATTAAGATCTGAAAAGACTTCTAAAGCCCTTCTGGCATATCTTGTTTCTAATTCATTTATTATTCTATTTTTAAATATACTCTCAACATTCTGCACAATATATTTTCCATAGCTCCACTCTGTGAAACTTCATCCTCCATCTACCAACTTCAGAAAAACACTTCAACTCTTTATTGATCAATAAGAGATCCCTGCACATATCCATAGAGTTTTTACTATAGATTGCAGATGCTGTAATGCTTATGATTGGGTACCCATCCAAATAAGAAATAAAACCTATTGTCCTATCACCACACCTCTACTGCTCACATCTCCAGCAGCTTTCTAGAACACAGAGGGATAGTAAAATGTCCAGAAAGGAAACAATGCACAGAGAAAAAAGCCCATTTAACAATCTGTGGTATGGCAATATGGAAGTCAGAATAGCTACCATCAATTGATTATGAATGTTTAGGATTTCTAAATCCTAATTTCTATTTCAAATAGAAAGGGAGGCTGCTCTGAACTTTTAAACTTTGAGCATTCCTTTTTTCCAAAAAAGAATATTTATTTATTGCTTCAATTTATATGGCCGCCCATTTCAAATGCATGACTCTGGGCAGTTAACAATAATTAGAAACAGAATAAAAGCATAAACGATTTTAAAAATCAGCAGTGTACACATAATCCACAGCAGAGGTAAAAAAACCTTAACCACAGATCAGTACAGCCGCTGCACAGGCTCAGACACACACCCAGATCCCCAGGCCTGATGAGAGAACCATGACTTCAAAGCCTTGTGAAAGGCCAACTGGGTTCAGCCAATCTATTCTCTGGAGGAATGATGTTCCACAGGGCAGGTGCCACAACAGAAAAGGCTTAGAGTATCAACTGATATTTTAAGTCAGAACATTGGGATTGACAACCCATGTATAATGGATCTTAACAGTTAAGAAGTCAAATCAAGTCAAGCTGAACCCCTGGTGACTTCATGTACACATCCATGTAATCTTTTTGGCTGCAGTATGGAAATGGTTTGCCCCTGCTTTCTTCCAAGGCATTTCTTCAACCTCCCGGTCTAGTCTAACCAGGTACAAACTGATCCTAATTATTTTTGAACACAGACAGAAGGTCAGCCAGACACCACCACTTCCTGAGATATAACACATAGGTAAATGACTGCAATTGATTGCACCCTAAACAGTTTGCATTAATTATTTCTAGTACAATATTATCTGCTGTGCTTTTTATGTCAATTGAACTGTTTCTAAGGAGTATGGAAGATCCATTTGTGCTTTCTCTTTTAATTATAGAAGCCCACAGAGGAGCCTAGTATGATTAAGATCACAGGAAACTAGAAGTTGTGGGTGAGTTTCATCAAGTTTCATTATCTTTGCCACAGCAGTATTCTGCACTGACTTCATAATGACTTCCTCCCAAAGCAAAAGGCATTTGGCCCTTCAAGCCTATATAGATAGATCACTGTTTCTCAACCTCAGCAACTGTAAGATGTATGGACTTCAGCTCCCAGAATTCCCCAGCCAGCATGTGTTCTGAAGTAAAAAATAAATTGTGTTTATTAAAAGAATATTTAGCACAATACTACCATATCTCACTAACACCAGTCAAACAGGACAAGAGAGCTTTGATTATTCTTTAAACCATGGTTTGTAATGCAGGCTTGTATGGAGTGGTTAAGCCTTGGTTCTTTAGCTAAGACATCCTAACTTATTATTGACAACCAGACAAAAATTCCCTGAAGCTAGACATAAAAGAGTAAAAAAAAGGTAAGTGGAGGCATGAACCCAATCTTTATTATGGTCAGTGGCCAGTGCATGGCACCATGCTGGTATCCAGTGTGGTCATGCTTCAACACACCATGGTTTGTTAGATCAGGAATGTAATATCTGGCACTAAAATCTGTCTTTTCACCAATTCACCTACAAATCATCAAGTGACAAGAGGGTATTAAATGAACATACAAATCAGACCTTGGAGATGCAAAGACAAAAAAACTTAAGTATTTCATGCTTTTCTATCACATGTACCATATCACTGATAAACAAGAATCAGCATCTTTTTCTGTAGGGTCATTAAAGATTTAACTGTACATTACTGTAATAAGGTTTGAAATTACTAGGAAAGAATTACTGTATACTGTAGCTATAAATATAGCCATTTTTTGCTGTGAAGTAATCTCAAAGATGCATTAATGAAACAATGCATTTTAGATTCAGCCGTAATTTCACATTGCATGAAACTTAACTGACAACAGATTTTATACTGCTCCATACATTCCAATAATTTTAGTAATATGGTCATTGTTTGATAATTTAAAGTTTACCAAACAGTGCTACGGGAATAGTACACAATGTTTAAGTTCATATTGGATGGAAAATTTATTTTCCCCAGGTCCAGAATTAGCAGGGAAATATTTCACAAGCATTAGCAGTTTCAATTAAATAGGAAGAAACTGAGTGAACATACATAATTAAAAAGGGCAGTCAAGGAGTTTCTTTTGGGAAGACAGAAATAACACTGCAAGACTGCACTCACTAACACACTGAGTCAATGAGACTTGCACAAGCACTGTAATTCATAGAATCTCACACCACTGTGGTAATTATAAGCAGGTTTATTCAAAAGTTCAACTTCCATGTGGTTCTCTAATCATGTAGTCCCAGGTATTTCAGTGCACTTTAAAGAACACAGAACAAGTTATGCTGGATCAAAGGCCTATCAAAGGCTGTGCAGTGCCTCAGATTCAAAGGCCCAAGGCTGTACACAGAGCATACAGGAGAGAAATGGTCAATGTGGTACCCGTTTGAAACTCCTTAAACCAGCCCTGCTTTTTCCTGGCCAAGCTTGGCACAGCTATGGTCAACCAAAGACCTTCAGGAGATAGGCCGATATGGCACGATTACACATTACACAAATCTTCAGAAAAAACTTTGGCAAATCCATCACCAAATTCTCAGATAGGCTTTTCTTTTTCTCCCACAGAGAAAAAAATGCCTAGAATAAAGCCTTTATGGCATGATTTCATATAAACAGAGCCCCTACAGAGAAACGTGCAGATGAAAGTAGTGAAATGAGAATGGCATATATTGCAAGAAACAGGATAGGAACCTGATGGCTGTAGTCTAGATGAGAACCATATGAATATAGTAACACAACACTGTTCTCTAATATTCTTGTAAACGTGAGAGAAAGTAAAAGGTGAACGGAGTATCCAAAGGCTGTGGCGGACACTTAGTATGACATTTAGGGAGCCATCATTCAGGAAATGCATGGCCTCCCAACAAAATGCATGAACCCTGCACTACCTTTTCAAGTAAGCGAAATGCTCTGAGACATTTCAAATGGAACAGACACCTTGATGCCCAGAATCTACAATTACTTAACCATGTCACTTGAGGTCACTGTACTTGCTCAAAGAAGGGAAGGTAGGAAACAGTTAGCAACGATTAGCCAGCACAGGCTTTTTGGAAGTTGCCCCATCCATCTCACTCCCTACCCCATTTTGCCCACCCGGCACCACATCCTCTGCATTTTGGTCTGCTTTTCAACTTTCCACACCACTCTCTTGCTCCCATTACCTGCAGTAGACCAAACACTCCATGTGGTTGATCTCCTGGTCGGAACGGTATCGGCTGCAGTCCTCCCACAAGTCCTTGACCGCCGTGACTGCCAAGATGAAGAGCACAGGGGCTAATGCCAGCTCTGGTTGGAAGGCATTGACAATGGGCACAAAGTTAAGTAAAGCAATGAAAACAAAGTAAATATTGGCAAAGCGATGGAACTGCTCAAAGAGATTCTTGGGCAAGAAGGACACCGCTGTGTACCTGGTGGTCTTCAGTCTATTGTTAGCTGGGTGCCTGGAGCTCTCCGTGCCAGGCCAGGGGAGCAACAGGTTGGAAGACACAATCCGAGCCTTTCTGGCGTCTTTCTTTTTCCTCCTCTTCTTCTTCTTCCTTTCTTTTTCTTGCTTCTGCTCTTGAGAAGGTGATTCCCCCATGGCATCTCTGCTTTCGGTCATTGCCTTCTCCCCAAAACACGCACAGCGAAGACAGGAAATCAGTCTTATAAAGTTCTCCAGCAGCTTCCAGCACATGGAGAAAGTCTCCCCCCTCTCCCCCCTCCCCTCGGTGACGTTATGTGATCATCTTTGGGAACTTAGTCATGCCCTTACTGTTCCCCGCGCAGTGAAGGAGGAGGCGGGTGGACTCCACACCTCCGCTCTAGCAAAGTTTGCCCAGATGGTGAAGGTCCGTTCTCGCGCTGCCTTGGTTTTCTTCTGCTCCACGATGAGCGGGAGGGCGTCTTTCCCCTCACCTTCAATCTTTCTCCCTTGCCTCTGCCTTCCACCGGCGAGGCCACTCAAATGACTGGCCCCTTGTCTGGCAGTCGGGAGTTACACAAAGTCACTCTTGTTTTCACACGTCATTTCTCATCAACCCACTAACCGGTTTCCGCTTCCCCACGAAGAAGATGGTTGAGGTTTACTTTAAAGTAGAGGAAAACAGCAGCCGCGGTAGCGCGTTGGAGGGACTTACCCTTCCATCGTGGCATGCTGCGCGGGGAAAGGGAGGCGGGGGTGGAAAGGCTCCAGAAACTCCCTCAAAGCCAAAAGGGGTGGGCCGCGGGGCGGAGAGCGGCGAAGGGACGAGGAGGAAGCTGCCCTCAGAAAAAAAAGTAACGTAGAAAACGTGCAGAGGTTTTCTTTCGGGGCCGCGCGCGGGCAGAGTATAAGGGCATATTGTACCAGTGTGGTAGAAGTGGGGGAATTCTCATTGCCTAGTTGTTGGGGTTGAAACTTTTATTCTGGTAACATGTTTGGGGAGGGCGTTTTTCCTCTGCCGCGTGTTTGAGGACAAGTTTCAGAGAGTTTTGAAACAAGAGGACGAAACTTTGCAGGATATCCAGGAGTTAGGAAGATTCTCTGGGCAACCAGCTGATCATTCTCTGGTGGGACTGCTGGATACTTTGGGGAAGGTAATAGAAGTGTGAAACCTCATTATGATACAAGCCTGTGTAGGCAGATGAGGGAAACTCACTTCCTTCCCCTTGCAGGAAGAAGAGTTTCAGCTACGGGTTGATTTTTGCAACACAAATGTCACGGGGTGGGAGAAATTGCCCCAGTATGTTATTCCCTTAAGAGGATGCTGCTAAGAGCAGTAAGAAAGAAATCCAGGAGTGTTAGGATTATGAATCTAGCTTGCTTTGAGCAATTAATCAGAGGAGACATCTGCTCTGATAGAACTTCATTAAGCTAGAACTGGCTAAGAGATCTACCCCCTTTTTCTGTGTTTGTTAGGAAGAAGATAGAGACTTTGAAAAGCGCAACTGGGTATTCCCTAAACAATTCTCCCTGCGTGTTGAGAGATCAGAGCGAGGAGCAGTGAAAGGTTTATCCCTACATTTCTCTCCAAAAGAGGCATAGTGTATGCAGAAGTAGACTTTGTTGGACCGGAAGGCTCAACCAAGTCTACTTCTGCATACTCTGTGTCCCTTCCAGAGGGAAATGTAGGGATAAACCTTTCACTGCTCCTCAGACTGAGGAGGAAGCTCTACAAGGTAAACTCCAGGATTTTAAAAACTAAAGTCCCTTTGCTCTCAAAAAGTTATCTTAAGAAGAGGTAAAGCTGCTTCAAAAAGGAAGGAAGCAAGAGGAATCATTTCCTCAGCTGGACAGAGGTATAGAGAATTGGAGGTCTCTGGTCATTGTAGAGAACCTGGATGCTACCCAAAGCAGTGCAGGATCTTTAGAATCTTTCCCAACCCCTACAGGTGGGCAAGGCAAGTCTGAGTTCCAGGCCAGAATCAGGCCTCCAATTTAGAAAAGATAGAGTCCCCACCAGCTACTGAAGAAACCTTCACAGATACTAGGCAGAGGACGTGGTTTCAACAAGCTTAGCAGGGCCTCAGCTGTTAGTTTCCATTAGGCTGCATGGAGTTACAGCACAATGTTTACTGGAGTGTGTACAAAAGCTTCTAGGATTTTCTTATCCCACTACAGCCAGTCCTAGCCTGCAGAGATGTGTCAACAATGTGAGCTCTCCTTTGCAGGGCTGTGTTGTAGTCCTCAGTATTTCACCCACAAGACCACAGGCATCAGAGGTACTTATGCTGGTGTGCCCTAATCCCAGAGAGAAGCTATCACTATTACTGGGGCCAGATTCAAAATGTTTGGTCATTTTATTATTCTTATTTAAATTTAATATAGCTGCCCACTTCCACAGTCTCTTAATCTCAGCTGGGCAAGAAGAAGAAATGGATGGGCAAAGATTGCATCTGTGTTCTGCTGCAGGATCATGAAATGTCAGGCATGTTGGGAAAAATCTGCCAGTTCAATAAGTGCAATGTCCCCAAAGCATATTAGGTCCTTCAAAACTGCATTAGACATACCTGATGTAATCAAACATAGCATATAATTGTAGGTGCTTCTGAAAAACCCCAAACTGCTTCTAGAGATACTGATGAAAACAAGGAATTAAATTTAAATTAAAGCATCCTCCCAATATCCAGTTCAGTTGGTACTTGGGGTGGCAATAGCCATGTTGAGTGACACTGCTAGCAGAATAGAGGCCAAATCCAAACAAAAATACTAACTTTTCTAGTTGGGGATTCTCCTATTTTTCCATACTGGAAAGCCCAGTTTCAATAAAAGCTAGCAACAAGACTGATGTGTTTTTACTGTCTGACTGGGATGTAAGGTGTACTAACAGAGTAGAACACTCCATACCTCTTACCAACAAAGCTCCTTTTAGAAGTTCCAGAAGAAGAGTCCCTGGTGATGTAAATGGCTTAGGGAATAGAAGATGGGCAGCAATTTAAATTTGTTTAATAAATAAGAAATCATCTTGACTTTTTCCTGAAAACAGGGATCACGTACGAATCACATCAGCCATGTATCTCCCCCATCATTGTGGGCACACAGAAAATAAGGGTTCTGTTAGACTTTGTATTGGCTTTATAACTTTAAACAGCTGTCCCATTCCTGATCAATATACAACACCCAGAATGGAAGATATACATGACAGGCAGTCGGTAGTTTTCAATACTACATCTGAGAAGTGGGTCTTTCCAGATTCCCATGGCCAAAAAGACAAAGCAAAAACTACTTCATCTACCCATTAGGGTTCTATGAAGTCAGTTATCTACCTCAAAGTAATCACTTGAGCCCAGCTACCTTACAAAGGATACATGGAGAAATGATGGGGGACATTTGAGCCTGTTAGAATCTTTGGTGTATTTCACTGGTCAAGCATGAGCAGAGAATCTGCTGGCTGAAGGAGACTGAAAAGTATTAGTTAAGAAATGCAAATTCTTCCAGGCAGAAGTTAAATCTGTGAGCCACAGTATGTTTAAGGAAGGTGTGTCCACTGATCCAGAGAAAATGGAAGCCTTATGACCTGGCCAAGGGCAACTTCTGTAAAGGAACTGCATTCCTTCCTGGTTTAGTAAGTATACTAGCCACAAATCCAAAACATAAAAAACCAGGGGATAAAAGCTATTCCAAGAGGTCAGAGCACTTTGGGAAAAGGTGGATCCCTGAATGTGTAAAAATTTTAAAGATATTCACTTGTTTTCTCCCAGTGCTGGCTTTTGCAGATCTCAGCAAGGAGTGTGAGCTACATGTTTATGTTTGTGTAGATCATTTGGGGGCTGTACAAAACCAGGAGTATCCACACAGATTGGAAAGTTTATGGCTTATGTCATCAGAATTATGAATAAAACTGAATGAAATTATCTTGCTCACAATTTTGAGTCCTGAGCTTTAAAATGGGTAGTGATAGATACACCCACTGGTAAGCATACACACATGAACAAGTGCAGTTTGTTTTAGTGTACACTCACAGGGAAGACACTTGTGGCATTCTCCCAGGCTAACTCTGAGGCCAACTTCCAGGCAGAATGCTGCTTTTCCCATCTCTGTTAAAGAAGTGCCAAATGTCTCATTCCACACACTAGTGTTAAAGAAATTTCTCATGTTTTTCTGTGACATATATGGAAGGAACACAGGGTTCAGTTTTGTGACAACAACTTATTACCTGTCACTTTAAAATCATGTTTGGTATATTACTGATTTACAGTGGTATTCACGCATTTTGATATCAGTCCCAAAATGCTTCTCCCATATCTTGATGAGTAGAGAAGACATGGGCAGGAGGATTAGGTTGGGTTGGTAAGAGATTAAGAGCTAATCCTTTGAAGTGTAATCCTATGCATGGTTACTCAGAAACCATGTGGCACCTATTCCTCGGTGAGTGTATACAGGATTTCAGCACCATGTAAACGAGTTGCTAGAAATGTAACATTCATAGGTAGGACTTCCATATTACCCAGTGTTATACCAAAGGAGTATGTTCACACATTCATCTAGAATATTTAGAACAAACTAGTCATGTTCAAACATGATAATAACCTTTTGCTCAAACAGCATTTGTTTGAGAGAATTTAGGGAAGTACGTGTATGTTTAATATATGTGCAAGATATATGGTAACCTGTAGAATGATTACATGATGTGTTTGCATTGCCTAAGTTAACATGTAACACACTTCATTCATAGATGTAAAACAAGTAAAGCATGAAGTGACATTATCCTGCAAAGCTAAAGAGATTAGTTACATAATACATTGCAAATAAAAACTCCACTGAACAAGTAATCTGGAAACAACATCAATATGGCCCCAAAGATTTTATCTACAGTTATTCCTTAAGGTGAAGTTGTCTTACACTTCCTAGTTTTGTGTTGCAGCCCCCAAACTGGGACTATTAGAAGTAGCATCTTGAAAATGTGGCTGATTGACCACTTCAGTATCATTCTGTTTTGCTGTAAATAAGAAAAGTGGCAGTTTCAAGTAGAAAGGTCTTGTTTAGGCCATAGAAAAAGCCACTGCTCATTGGGCAAGTGACTATGGAGTTTATGTTTCAATTTGTTAGGTTTACAATCTGGTAAAGGAGACTAAGATAGTCTGAAGATATAGCAAGGGTATGACGTCAGACATATAGTGTATGACATTTCCTGATTACTGGGGAGAAAAGTATTCTCTTTTCATCATATATCTTATGGGTATTAAGTGCATGAACATTACATTTAGCATACATTACATAACATGGATATAATATATTAAGATATATTTATTTTGATTTATATATTTTTACCATGTCTAGTAACACTTGTTTTCTGGACAGATTCCATAAAACAGAATGAATAATAAAAATCCAAGAGCATCAAAAATCTTAAATACAATAATTCTAATGCTACTAAGGCCTACAATCCTAAGACCAGGGATAAAATAAGCATCTGTCAGAGAAGTCAGAGAACAAATAATGAGTTTTTATGTCCTTTAAATGGGATTTTGTTTTAGCTAAGAGTGGAAATATGGAATGTTGAATTTGTTAATATTTTAGAGCTCTGTTTGGACTTTTTGCTGAGAATTGGATGGGAGAAGAGGTTACTTATTTGATTTGCCTATTGTTAAGAGATGAGTTATGGGACAAAGCGTTGTGTATTGGTTAAGTAGATGAGATTATGGAATTGTTTATACTTGTCATGATGCAGGTGGGAAGTTGCTTTTTTGTGGGAGAGGAGCTTTTTGTTTTGTTTTCTTACTACTTTTTTCCTTCTTTTTTCACTTGTATTCTTTATTGTTTTATCTAAAATTCTTAATAAAATTATTGGGGGAAAAAAAGAAATAATATGAGTGCTAGACAAGCCAATCCAAGGAGGTTATGCCAGGCTTCACATCATGGCTCAGCAGTAAATCACAGCTCTGCAGATACTTAACCTTTTATTCAGCACTTGGCTTGACTTGGCAAGGGACTCTCAAACATGATTCAGGTAGATTAGAATCTTTACTGTAAGCAAGAAGGAAGCCTTAAACACAACTGACTGATCACTGCAGTGCAAAGAAGTCTGAGCCTGCAAGGACACATGCATGTATTTGTGTAAATGCATGCATACGTGTGCCTTACAATAAAATGTATTATTATCGGCCCAGATCAATCCACTTCAGGAAAAAGCCCTCTTCATTGAAAGTTATAGAGTATAATCTACTATCTGGTTCAATGTGGGTTGGTAGATAGATTTAAAACATACCTACCAATCCATGCCAGACCAGTGTGATAGATTATACTCCATAACCTTCAATGAAGAAAGACACCGTCATCTTTGCAGAAGGCCAGTTCAGGCTGAGATACACACGCACAAGTTTAACTCTAGGCTTTTTCCTCCTTCCTATTTCTGAATTAGTAGATACTTGGTCTTGGGAGGGAGCTGTTTATGTAATGGTGGTTGCCACCACACCAATCTCAGATTTTACAAATTATCCCTAAGGATGGTGCTACCGTATAGAAGGCCCTCTCTTTGGTAGCCATTTATCAAATCATTTGATGTAGCCTTTAAGAGAAATGTATATGAGCATTATCTAAGAATCAAGATAAATGCTTCTTTAGGTCAATCTTATCCAACCTGGCACTCTCCAGATACATGAATACTATTCTCTTGGTGAATTCTGCCTAAAGGTGATACTGTGTACATGAACAAAACAGCCCAATTAACTTCCCACAACCTGACCCTGGAAAAAGTCAGAGAAAAGATTGAAAGATCACACCAACTGACTCCTATGAGTCAAAAGTTGTGCTTTGTGTAATTATGTGTTAATCCAATCAAAAATGGGTTTCCAGATAATGAGCTCATCAAGCTAAAGTCAAGTGGTTTTGAATAATACCTTTTTTTTTTTTTTTTTACTTGTCCCATAATGTCATCATCCTTCCAGGATGCCCCTTTGTTTTACGATGCTAAAGCCAATCAAGCTTTGTTTTCTTCCTTGCCCCAACTGTTGCTTCCTTTATTGCTAGTGCTAGAATTACAGTCTTCTAAGACCAGCAGTTTGACATTGACCTACAAACCTACATTTAGGCAACCCACTATTATTGCCAGGTAGAATTGAATGCCTTGTCCTTTACCCTATCCTTTCCAGAAAACAGAGATTATAAACTGAGAGAAACCAGAAATGGTTGGTTTTTGAGGATCTTAGTGAAATAAAATTCTTATAGACTGAGACATTTCTTCCTTTCACAGATAGTACTGTCCAGGGAGGATTTCTGTCTCCAAATTGGAGCCTCCCCTAATGCTTTTATCCCAATATTCTTCAAGTGATATGCATGCTTAAACATGTGGAGATAGCTGGGAGAAGCTTCTGAAGCAGCTATGAGAACTTTAGAAATAACCTCCCTGCTTTAACAATTTGAAAAGAGGTGCATTCTAAACACTCTTTTGAAGACATTTTGAAGACAATCCAAATTTATTTGTGTACTTTCCATGCTCAAGAACCCAAAATAATTACTGCATCTTCCAGTGAAAAGGAATCGCTTCTCCCATGATTTCATATGCACATTATCGTATATGGAAGATACATGTGAGTCATGATAGGCATTGTAGTAGGAGAGCCATATGATGTTTTGCTATGGTGGCAAAACATCAGGAATATGGTAGCACCTTTTCTGGCTAACAAATTTTATCAGAATAATATCAGACCATTTCAACCTCCCAAGACACTCCCATAGCAGACCTCAAAGTGACTGTTTTAGAAAAACAGGACTTTAACAGCTCTGTCGGGTGAGAAATTGTTAAACTCACATGCACCAGAAGGTTTTAGGCAATCTCAGAAGGTCTCAACAAACACAATGGTTTTTAATGCATATTGTAATTGATAAGGTACCTGTAATCTGTCTGACATGTAACCACCATCTGTATAACCAACCCGTCTTCCCCTCTCTTTCCTGCATAACCTTTTCCCCCACCCCACCCAATTTAAATTTTGTGTCAGTCTAGCCACTCTGTGCATCTGATGGAGTGAGCTGCAGCTCATGAAAGCTTGTGCCTTTTAATAAAATTTGTTAGCTGGGAAAGGCGCTACCAGATGACTCTGAATTGGAGTCATGAATAATTCTGTGTTATAACTGCTACAGAACAGAATAATCCGCTCCTGGCAGTGGTCGGTCAAGTAAGAAGAGAGATATTGTAAAACGTGCACACAATATCTATCCCTATTTAGATAGCTGCTGTGAAAAGGTACCAGAGTCAATGGTATTAGAAATGAGTGAAAGTCCCTCACGTCCACACCTGCTTTTAAGCAGCAAGTAATGATAGTTCAATATTCTTTCCCATTATGGCCAATCAAATGCTTACTGGAAGCTAACAGGGAGGACAGAAATGTAATTACATGCAATTTCAAAGGCAATATGCCTCTCAATAACATTCAACTGCTTCTCTGGCCTTGTTCACAGCTATTATTTTTGTCCATGTTTTTATAGGCATTTTAGTCCAAAAGCAGGACAACAATTCCCAGCCATCACAATTCTCACTAGTCAGAAGCGTTCCTTGATGTAACATCAGCTACTTGTGGCGGGTTTTTAATTTAGAATGACTTCCACAATAATTGATAGTCAATCAGGTGCTATACTGATGTATTGGTTGACATTAAGAGTCTGCATCAATATTTTGTTTCTTTAAAATGCTTGTTTAGAACTTAATGCAATAACATTAGGAATGTAATTATATTAGTTACCTTGATTCTTTATTGTTCTGCATTATTTATCTTTAGTGTCCTGATTTCACTCTAAGAATCTATCCAAGCTGTATTAGATTATTATCTCAGATTTTGTGTAACTTTCATTTTTTATCTGGAGAGTGTTTGTTCAGGCGTTTCCTGTCTGTCTTTAGCCCAACATGTAAAATTAATGACTGCTGGTTAAACATGATCATGATTAAAGCTTGCACTTACCCATTTCAAAATACAGGCTTTAAAAACAATCAACAAAGTTAGGGCCCAAGTTGGGGCCATATGTGATTTTAGTAAAAATAGAAATGAAGCTATGGATGATCCACCATGGTTTATGTTCAGAAATACTTCAGGGTACAATGACAATATTTGTATTGTGAAACAGACATACAAATGGCTTGACTGATATCAGAATAGCAATAGTGGCAGCAAACAGTAGACCCTGCTACATTCATTTTTACCTGGAAAGAATTTTTTTTTTTTTGGCAAAAGATACATCCAAACAAGGATGTATATTTGGTAAGATTATGTAACACTCCCAACTCTCCCCCCCCCACAAAGTGTTTAGGGATGTTCGTATTTTTTAAGAAGTGGATATTACCTAAATTTATAGTCAAAAAAAGTGAATGTTAAAATAATTTATATTGTGTAAATATGCAACACAAATGGGAGATGTCTAAAAAAGCATACATTGGGTACATTTAAATCGCACATTTATGTTAAAAACATGCATTTTAAGGAAAGTGCCTTCCAAAAGTTATTTCTGTTAGAAAATAATAGTGAACAACAGTGGTGTATTTTGTAGCAGAACAAAATTGACCATATGGATTAATACCTACAACATTAACAAGATAAAGATTTATACTGAGTTGCACATCCCAAATTCTCAGATTAGAAGAGTATAACGTTAGAGCTATAGCAAATCAAAAATAAAAAAATAAAATGCCCAAGCCTCAAATATTCACATACTTGAAAACACAGAGTATCTTTGTTCCTATTATTTGTTTCTCTGTAAATATCATGTGGATCAAGATATTGTGTAGTATGAAATGAAAATCCCCTTTGTTTACCCCAGAACTTTGACATGTAACAGGTCTCAAAAGATAAACTTAATAGTTTTCATTTTTGCTTTAGGGACTGTTAAGATTTGTACTTTGTAAGTCATAGCTATAGTTAGCAAATGCCTCCATTCATCATAATGCTATACTTGGAGAATTTAGATGTTAGACCAGTCAGGGTCAGGTTTTACGAAAGGGAGAGTGGAGTACCAATTAACTTTGTCTGTTGTTATATATATTGGGTTTCATATACAGTGGTACCTCGGTTCACAAACTTAATTCGTTCCACAATTCTGGTCACGAACCGAATTGGTCGTGAACTGAATCAAATTTTCCTATAAGGTTCAATGTAAATATGGTTAATCTGTTCTGACCCCTACACATTTGGTCGCCAACCGATTTTGGTCGCCAACCGAATCAAATTTTCCCATAAGGTTCAATGTAAGTACGGTTAATCCGTTCTGAACCATATGTATTTTTTTTTAAAACCACAAAAATATGAAACAAAGTAGAGTACAGTACAGTATGAAGAGAGAGAACACTAACCTTGCTTGAGGCGACTTCTGGCGTGGAGGACAGGAAGGCGGTTATTGTTTGGAGGGAGAGTCCCCCTCCCTACAGGAAGCCACGACCACGTGTCACAGCAGGGAAAATGGCCGCGGGTCAGGTTCGTCACCCGATGCGGAGTTCACGAACGGAAACAAAATTTTGCGAACGGTGCTGTTCGTGAACCGAATTGTTCGTGAACAGAAGCATTCGTTAAGGTACTTCAAAACAATTACCTTAAGGGAGGCTTTTGTTTTTTCATTAAATAGCAGTAAACCTATACAACTTCCATTGAATTTCAGCCACAAGTAAAATTGGTATGATAAGCCTCCATTATGCTTAGTATACCTTAGTTCTTTACTTACCCCAAATCTCAGAAAATGGAAAAAAATAGAAATAATAAATAAAATAGAAAATTCCAATCCTGTGCTTTCCAGTGACATCATAATGGACAGTACCCATACAAATATAGAAAGATTGTCCATGCCCAGAAGCTTCAGTCTCTCAATCTTCCAAGTTCTCCAGAATATGGTTCTAAATAATCCACATACATTTTCAGAGAGGACAGGTTGCAACAAATTTTAGTCAGACCTCACAGGAGGCAGGATCCGAGTCCCCTTACCACAGACATATGTTCTTCAAGGGTTCTCCTGCAGAGAATGCCAAATCTAAAATTATCAAAAAGCTGTTCCATGACTGCATGTTTGGACATTCAGGCCAGATCACTATCACTTGAATTTTATGGGAAGTTTGAACTCTGGGAGGATGTACTGTATATCATCAGCAAACATACAAATGTAAGAGATTGCATACAGAGAGATACAAGAATTTATTAAAGTGCTTTATGTCGGTGGTTCTTAAACTTTTGTTTCTTAAATTGCTCCTTGTCAAAGAAGCTTCTGTCTTGGATCCCACCAAGAGAGAAACAAGGAGAATATTGATATGGTTGCATGCTGGCAACCAATGTAGCTCACGGAGCAGAGTTGTAACATGTGCTGATCGAGGATTGCACGTAATTGCCTCTGCTGCTGCATTCTGTACCAGCTTCAGTATCCAGATGCTCTTCAAGGGCAGCTTCATGTAAAGTGAATTGCAGTAATCCATTTTAGGAGGTTATATTTATATTAATATAATTATCACTATCCTCATTAATTGGGCTATAGTAAGTTTTAAAGAGTTAAATATAAAAAATACTGTTGACAATAACTTTACTGCTAAGACAGAAACAAAGAGTCCACTTTCTCCAAGGAGAATATTTATATCTTTATATGCATTCTTTTATTATACTCATTAATTGTGTTATACTAAGTTTTAAATAAATGTAAAAAATACTGTTGGCAATCATTTTATTCCTGTAACTGTAAACATAAAGATAAAAATAATTTCATCACCAAGAAACACGCTTGGTGATCATGTGGATCAAGATGATATATAGCATGAAATAATAATGAATGATCATCATCTTACTGTTATTGCTTCTCTTCAGTAATCCATCCTATGGTTGAATTTCGCTGGCATCTCACTCAAAACAAAATTAAATCTTTCCTTACAGTTGTGTAATGCAGTGTAATGAGATGCTTGTCACAGTCAAAAGAAATGCAGATATCTCCTTACACTGAAGTAACACAGTGCAGTGAAATATCTTAAAATGAATTCACTTCTTACTCTAAAATAAGAGAATGAAGTGAATGTTTGCCTCAGTCAAAAGAAAGACTCTCTACAGACCTAACCTAACAACTACAGGTAGTCCTCGGTTACCAATGGCAGTTGGGACCGGAATTTCTGTTGTCATAAACCTCAATGTCACATGACTATTGCACTTCCTGTTTGCCATCATTAAGTGAATCATCATGGGTCATTAAGAGAGGACATCACATGGTTGCCATTTGCAGCCTCCCAGAGTTGCTGATGGCAACCATGTGATCATACAGTAGATGCTGATGATGTGGCTATCTTTTCTATTATACAGATTGAGCCATGAGAATTTGCACCCTTTGACTTTGCTTGTAAGAAGCCAGCAAAGAAGGTTGCAAATGGTGACCATGTGACTGTGGGATGGTGCAATGTTATAATAACAAGCCAGATGCCAAGCTTCCAGTTTGTGATCATGTAACTGTGGGGATGCTGGACGGCTGGAACTTCGAGGACTGGTTGTAAGTACCACTTGTCCAGTGCTGTCGCAAGTTCGAACAGTTGCTGAACAAGTGGTCATTAAGCAAGGACCACCTGTACTCAGATCCCAGACTGGCTTATAGACGTCTAATGGCTTGCCAGCCACTCCCAGGTCCCAACTTCCCTCCACACTGTTATATTCCTACGTTCCTAATTCAGAAGAACAAGCATGCAGATGCTCTATCACATAAGCCAGAATATTTCTTGCTCTACAACTTTTCTTGCTCTCTTCTCTCACATCCATTCCATGCCCAGAAAATTCTGTTGCTCTTCCCGATACCTGGTGAAACCTCTTGGAAATTGGAGGGTAACTGTTTCTCTGATTGAATTCAGCAGGACCATATTTGTGACCTTGGAAGGATGACCCTTGAGGAGGGTGTCTCCATGTCTTTGTCCTTCCCCTCTTCTTGGGAAAACACTTTCTTTCTTCTTTGTGGGAAGAGTCTTGCAGTTCTGCCATGATATCCAATCAGCAGGACATTTTTGAGTATTTTAAATGATCCCTCTCCTTCTCCATGATTTTTGATGGCCTTATGTTACAGAAGATGTCATAGCCTATGTTTCTTGCTCCCACACTTCTCTAAACTGGCTCACATCATTCCCTATCATGGCCTTCCCTCTTCTCCTGAGATGATCCCCCTGTTTATTCTATAAGCCTTTCATAACCATTGCTTACCCAATGTCTCATTTCTGACTGGGATGCCCAATTCACAGCATGTTTTTGGAAAGTGTTATTTTGTCTATCAGAGGGAATCAGATGTAAAATACCAACTGTCCTCTGCTTATCATCCAGAGTCAGGTGGTAAAATAGGGAGTGCTAATGCCACATTGAGCAATACCTTCATTACTATGTTCCACAAATTGGCTTGACCTTTTGCTTATGGTTGAGTTGGTGATAACAGTTCACCATTTCTGGCCGTGTATAGTTACCATCTGAGCCTACTGTCGAATATTTCCAGCCTCTTCTAGGCCTTCTGTATTCTCCAAGAACTCCAGGCACTCAGCACCTCCTCAAAGATTGTGGCATGGCCTACTGTAAGCGATCTGCTGATCATCATCACCAGGAAGCCCCCCAATCCCTTCTCGAGCCTATCTCCATCAGAGAGACAGTTCAGTCCTCTATTGAGTAGATATTGTTGCTTTTAATTAAGAAGTTACATGAAAATACCTCCATATTCCACAGCCTTCTCTCTGCTGAAATCCCAAAATAGGAGTAAAACAAGGCTGCATTTTGGCTTGTATTCTCCTTAACGTTTGTTTGAATTCTCTAGTTCCAGATTTAACCAAGAGTTAATTTCACCTTCCCAGAGTGATTAACATATACAGTAGATGCTGATGATGTGGCCATCTTTTCTACTACATAGATTGAGCCAGGAGAAGTTTTCAAGCCCTAGCAACCTATTGTGATAAGGAAAGCTACTCCAAAACTAAGGTTCTAATTTTCTTTTTTCCAAAGGGAGTCCTGTGCCATACATTTGTTGGCAAATAAATGAAAATTTAATAGAGCAAGACAGATCTTCAAAATACATTTGACTAACTTTCCATTCCTCTAGTTCATGGAGGGAACAAATTAGGACAGCCACTGAAAAGCTGACAGGAATTCAAAGGTTGTACACAAGAAGGCTATTATATATCAGTGACTATTAAGATCTTCAAAGGTGAAACAATTTCCCAGATGCTGTGTGGTTCCCAGTGTGCATCTACAAAAAGCTAAATCCAGTGGCAACCATCCAACCCATAATTAAGAGCTTTATTTCAAGACCCTTGCTGTGTTCCTGACATATCTGCACAACTTGAATCTGGGTTAGGTTCCCCTTACAGTGGGTGCTTGTATTTGCTGATTCAATTTTTGGCATAAATTGTTTTATAAGAATTCTTTTCCTGCTCTACTTCTCTGTGACAATTTCAGTTCAACCTGGAAGATCCAGCTCCAGAAGGACATAAGTCAATGTGGCTTTTCAAGGCAATATTTTCTTGGACTTGGAGCTTGTTAGGGCCAAAGGCGAAATTAAAACAAAACAAAACAAAAACATGATCTAGATACAGATCTCCCCAAAATATCAGGGAGCCTTTATTAAACTCTGAACTGAGTTGGGGATTAACTGAAAGCTGTTCATGCCAACAAATTGCCTGTTTGATATTATGTACTTAAGCCATTGCAGAGCTTTTTCCCTAGCTCATTTTAATGCTCTACCCTCAGTGGTGCTAGAGGGAAAGTATAACAACATCCTCTTTTTGAAGCAAATATGCCCATCTGAAATTCAAGAAACAGAGACTCTAGTCTTTGAATTTCTGGGCATCCTCTGTAGGATTCCACATTTTCACGTTGTAACTCCTCTGGTATTTAATGGCCCTTCTAGAACAGAGAAGCATTGCAACCACCTCCAGTCTCTTTTTATGGAGACTTCGAGGTAAATAATAATCCTGTGTTATACTTTAAAATTTAAAAAATACTTTTTTATTATATATTTTCTATCTTCAGCAAAGTTTGGTTTTGTTTTCTTTTGTGAGATTGATCTATCTCCCCAAGGAAGAGCTAAATCTTCCAGCCACACACCTCTACATTATGCAGCCACATAGTAGCATTACTGTGATGGAATGTGTCTTCGAAGGGGGAGGTGATGTGAGGGACTACAGGAACGCAGCAGATTCTCAGGAAGGAGGGAGCACACTCCAGGAAGTGGGGCAAGACGAGAGACAACACAGTCTGGAGCTGGAACATGGGAAGAAGGAGATTTAGGATAGCCACTCCCTAGAATCCCCCAGGATGTATCCACTAGGTTAGAGTAATATAGATTTAGTCTGGCAAGATTCTGTCTATATGGTGTAAGCAATAAAATAGCTTGGCTGGCTTGTTTCTCTGAAGTTCTTGGGCTGGGCCTGACAATTACAGAAATTGGTTCACTATTATTTATTTTTTTCCTTTTTAAATCAATAAAAAGGCAACACAGGTTGTCAATTCCCCTTCTCTTACACACACTTGGGTTAGGAGAGAGGTTACTAGGTGTAGTACCCCACAGAAGATGCTTCCAAAAACTACCATGCTGCTACCCCCAAGCATGAGGCAGGACTAAGATGTTATGACCCAGATGGTAAAGATGGTAAGACCTTCTCTGGTAGAGAAGACTTCAGATCTCCAACCTTTCACTCTAGGAGCACAACTGTTTGCTACATGAATAAGTTTGAATTATGGAAACTTTTGCATGAATATTACATTGAAATGTGGCTGCTGAATGTGGTATGATGGCAGTACTGTAAAGCATGTGTGAGATTAAATGGAATATTTAGCAAATGGTTCAACATTGAGCATGAAATAATATATAGATGTGCAATGTCCCTTTGTGTACAAAAAGGGCCCCCAGCAGAAATGTTTGTAGTGGGGATGTGAATGTACTGTATGTGTAAGTTTGTATGCAAATGTATGTTGTTGGCTCAAAATCTCAATAATTTGCAGCAAATGTTAGATTGCATGGTGCATTGATGAATATGGATCTGAAAATTAATTTATCAAAGGCCAACGTAACTCTGCTTGACAGGAAACACAAACAATTGCAAGTTATAAATAAATGGCTACAAATTAGAACACATTGGTAAATATACAGGTAGTCCTCACTTACCAACTGCAATTGGGACCAGCAACTCCGTCACTAAGCAACATGGTCATTAAGTGAAATGTCACATGACTGCACTGGATTTACGATGTCAGTTCCACTGCAGTCGTTAAGCAAATCACCGTGGGTCAGTAAGTGCAACATCACGTGAATAAGACTTCCAAGTGCAGAAGTGAGAGCTGGATATGGTAGGAGCACATATAAGCAAGTTGGATGCAGTTGGAATGTGGTATTTAAAAAGGGCATGTGGTAAAATAAGATAGTCAAGAAGGGATGGACGATGAATGGATGTGGACTGAATTCAAAAATAAGTGACAAGTACAAAAGACATACATTGAGGTAGTTGGGTCCTTTAGGGAGAATAAATGAGGATGGAGTTTCAAAATAAATATATGAAGGAAGAGGGAATGGGGTGAGAGGGAAAAAATCCCCAAGAAAGTTGTGGTTGGAACTGGTTAGATTTTTAAAACAGAGAAGTTAAAATGATGCAGAATAAATGGCAATGTCTGAAGCAGCGTATGGATGTGGTGGACATAAAGATGGTTAGCAAAGATTGAAAGGATTGGAGAGGTATAGAGAAAGGTGTTAGTGTAATGTAATTTTAGTTATGCTTCCTTTCCTTGTTCTTATCTCCAGCTTTTTATTTGGGGGGCTATTTTCTTTTTTCCTGTACTCTGAATAATACAGCTTACCCCAAAAGGGAACAGTGTGATGGATATGTATGTATTTATCTGTCCATTAGATTTATATCTGCCACAGCCATAATGCACTGCAGCACTGTTTGTTTCAGCACAAAAGGAAGTTCTACTGAACCCTATTCATTTGTAGCCATGCTCCCTCAAGCAGCTTGCAGTACCAGCTATAAATTTATCCATGTGAATTAGTTTTCCCAGATTTTTCAGATTCAATCAGTATTTAAAAATGGTAAGCAAACGAGTCAGGGCTGGCAAGTTCCTGCTGTGGAGAGGACCCCCCCCCCCCGGCCAGGGTGATGCAGAGCCCAGGCCCCAAAGGAAAGATGGAGTTAACAGAAGAGAATTCTTTGTGGCCAGAACAAAACCTAAATCGGATTACAATTACTATTTTACAATTAAATTAAATGCGATAAATAAAATATAATTAATATAAATACTGCTATAAACTAAATCTACCGCATTAAAAAATAATTTGATTGGGAGAAGCTTCAGAAGCCTCTGTGAACATTTCAAATCTGAAATTCTGCTATTTCCTCTGTTATGCAGTAGACAATCCCAGTTAGTTTTATAATCCAGCCATGAAAGCTCCAGATATTTGAAGCTTCGTGGGAAATCTAGTGGGGTGGGAACAGATAAACTTTTTCTTTATCCTGCATGTCATTTGATGATAACTTGCCTTTTCCTCTCAAATCCATACAGTATTTGTCTGAATCCACAATCCTAGTTCCAGAGGACAAATCATCTTGAATGTTATGCATGACCTAGGGAATTCATAGTTCAATGTGCATAGAACAACACCACAAATTAATAGAGTTTCCCAGAATTAAATGATTATCGTTTTTCAATTTTTGGATCAGATGCATGAACTTCCACCATTATCTCCCACTGTTGTTAAAACGTTTCTAAACCAGTTCCCTGAAAACTGGAATTTTTAAAACTCCATCACTCTTTTTCTCTTTTTAATTGGCAACAGAATGAGAGCTGCTGTTGTTTATAACACAGAGGAAAGAAAAGAAGCGAAAATACGCGCCGGGACCCGCCTTCCCCTTTTAAAACAGCCCATGCGATCGACGCAGATGAAAGGGAGATATGGAAGTCGTCAGAAAACGGGGGGTGACGAAAGACAGGCTTGAGTGGGCGTGCAGAAAGTCGGGGGGGGGTTGCAGACGCTCGAGGATGGGCTGGGGTGTCGGCGAGTGGAGGCCCGAGGGTCCTGAGACGGGGAGCCGAAGAAGAGGATCGGCAACGGCGTGGCGAGACTGCGGGAGCCCAGCGTGCGGGCAGGAAGGGAGAAAAAGGCGCAGTCAGGGAAAAGTGCCAGCGGGGCAGGGCAAGGCAAGGCAGGACAGGACAGGACGGAAGAGGTAGTAATAGCAGCAGCAGCAGCAGCAGCAGCAGCAGCAGCCTTCTCCTCCAGCAGCGGCAGTGCTGCGACAAAGCCACCCTTTTGTCGCAGCGACTGCAGAGAGACCCCAGCGGCAAGGCGACCCCAGCCCTGCAGCGGCCAGATGCGCGAGCCAGCGGCAGCAGCGTCTGCAGCCCCAGCTACCTCCCCTATGCGCGACAGAGTTGGCTGAAAGTGCCTGGTGGGGCAAAGTATGGTCTCCCCCCCTCCAAAGCTTGGATGTGTCCTTGGGGATAAAGGAAAGGGGAAATCAGTCCTAGGTCATAAGTAAATGCAGGTAATTGGTGCCAGTTTTACAGTGTTTTTCAAACTTGGAAACTTGAAGGTGGAAGTTGGGCTTTAACTCCCAGAATTCCCCAGCCAGCATAGATTTGTAGGAATAGGGATCAGATACGAATACAATAATTGATTGAATCAGAAATATAGAAGAATAAGGAAAACATTGAAGACATATGCTAACAGTTTATAGAAAACACAACATTATAACCAACCCTTATTTTGGTACTTAAATAATGAAACCCAGGGTCAAATAGGTTTCCATGATGTTTCGGTAGTGCCACTTCTGAAAGCTTGTACAACAGTGTTGTGATGTACAACCAAGACTTGCCAGTTCTGGGATAGTGATCCATTGCATTCTGCCCCACCATTTGAGCACAAATAGTTTCTGCCCCTGAGTTAGCACTGGTCCTGCAAAATCCCAGTTTTTCTACATTTCTCATTTATTATGAAATAACTCAGAAGGGACACATTTGTATAGGATGCAGATACTGAGTTATCTGTAAACCGTGAAACTCCTTGTAAGCGGAGGTAATGCCAAAAGATTTGCATCATCATCATCATCATCATCGTACACATCATCCGTTTTGCCTATAGTAGCTTCTGCCAGCATAATGTCTAGTATGTGTTGGATTTCAGTACCCATAATCTTGCATTTGAAAATGTCTGATTTGTGCTATTCATATGGCTGGCACAGGGAGCCTGCTTATTCTTGTAATGTCTGTCACACTGGGTGTGGCCTGTCAAAAAACATCCTTTGATTAGCAAATTCATCCTTGCTCCCTGCTGCTCCTTTTCAGGATCAAGGGAGATGGTAGGAGTTGAGTGGCTGCCAAGAAAGGTGTCTGTGATCACATAGGTATCCCACTGCCAGCCCCTGACTTAGCTTAACATACCATCCCAACCATTATTGCTTAGAGCTCTTTACTAATGAGGATTTACAGCTTGTTCAGTAACCATGGTGAAAATCAGTATTGGCAGGCTTAATGCAATAGTGCTTTCTTTAGCTGCAGAATCACCGTGGCTCTGTTAGAGACACGATCCTTGTTATGTCAGTTCCAATTCATCACAATTCATTCATGATCTAAGGCATCTTTTGTTTATGCCATTTTTTTTATCACTATGAAGGATGGAGCATTAATATTAATGGCAA
The DNA here is from genome assembly GCF_059951505.1 of Python bivittatus. Lineage (NCBI taxonomy): Eukaryota > Metazoa > Chordata > Lepidosauria > Squamata > Pythonidae > Python > Python bivittatus. The sequence goes on along the minus strand of NW_028277074.1, from coordinate 42,409,707 downwards.
GGAACTGCCGGGTATCATTGAGGATATCCACACGCACATCCTTCACCCTGCCTTTCCAGTATAAATATTGGAAGTTCTTCCCACCGTAGATGCATGTTTTCTTTTTACTGCATACTGTAGTATTTTATATGGTCTTAATGTATTGTTGATTACCTATTCATTGTAAACCACTTCTAGATACCCTAGCATCGGAAGCAGGATCAAATATACAAGAGAAAATTCAATTCACAGACTCCCTCATGCCCTATCAAATGCCCTCCTATTATTCTTAATCTGTAGCCCAAGGTAACACAGTCCCTCCCATTTTAGGGCCCCATCATTTCCCATTTTCCTAATCTGAGATAGAAATGCAGCTTCAAGAAAAAGGTATCTATCGAATCCTATTTGCTAGTGGAATGATTCCTGTCCTTTCTCCTGCAAACCAACCTTGGGCATTTCCAAAACCACTTCAGAGGATTAAGGGAATCCCTGGGACATATTTGGGGATAATGGGAAAGCTGCAGTGGGATGGAATAGAAATTCTGCTTCATTACAAGGAGGTTACATGTGTGGCCCTGGATTTTGTCCCAATATGTGACATTTCAAGTTGGAAAAATATTACTTTTTCTAAATCTTCGTAGATGAAAGATTTTTCAGTTTACAGTAAGATACAGGACTTATTTTTAAAAATCATACACGATTCACCTGAAACTAAAGATGCATTCTGAATAGAGATTAAATGCATCTATCACCTTAGTGTTATTTATGGCATTTCAGATTTTTCTTTATTTTTTTGTTGTTATTTACACATCTGTGCCTAATATTCAGGTTCTGAATAGTTCTATAGAGAGCTGTTGCTGCAGTAACAAAAGGAAAAATTCATACAGTGTCTCCAGTTTTTTAACCATTTCATTAATTTTGGGCCTTTATGCTATTTTCAGCACAGAGTATTGATTTTTTTTTAATCCCTCGGGTATTCATGTAAATCAATAAGCGTCAAAGGCCTCGCCAGGAAAAAAACAGTAATTTAGATCCCAATATATCGCAAGCTTTTCAGCTTAGAACAATGATCCTGGATTTGATCTCACTGATGCTCTCCTTTAATTAATTGTATTCAGCCATCCCTTGGATATGGATCATTCTTACATCAAAGTAAATGGATGAAAGAAACAGCTTTTTGCAGCAGTCAATCTGATCTGTACAAAAAGGCTGTTTTTATATCCTTCCAACAGAGCTACGTATCTGAATTACTGTACCAGCATCAAATTGTAAAGACTTAAAACTATGTGAAATTGAACCCAATTTGACATTATCTGACATTAATGAAGAGAACTCTACTAGTACTTGTGAGGAAAGCCAGAAACCCATTTAAGCCTAACAAAATATGCCTATGTTAGATAGAAAACATAAGGAAGAAAAACCTTTTCTAATCCACATTTCCTGTTTTAATATGGGCAAGCATAGCAGCCTGTGGACATGTGGTCAGAAAGGTCAAGAAGGTGGCCATGACAGTGTCACACATGACTTAACCATAGTTTCAACTGGGAAACTGTCAGTTTCTTAGACCAAGCTAAATTCAAAAATGCGAGGGATTTCCTGGAAGCTTGGTATTCAGACAAGGCAGCCATCAACAGACACATAGAGATAAACAACATCTCTGCACCAGCAATCCTCACCCAGATAAGCAGAGGTTGCCACCAGGCACACAATCAAGCAGTCAACATATGCTAATCAAGGAACTACCAGAGGACCAAAACAAAACCCCCACCCCCACCCCCACCAGCACTGGCAGGGCATGCCATAGTATATAAACAGAGAGCAAACCCCATCCCATTCTAGCACTGAAGACGTTACCTAGCCAGGTAATGAAACCTTTGCAAGAAAACAACCAAGCTCAGAGAGCCCCAAGGACTCCACAGTTCAACCCTGAGCTACACATATTTGCTTCTATTGGTAACACCTGACACACATTTAAAAAAAGGCAGATGTTCAATGTGACATACATAAAAAACAGGCAGCGCTTCAATTGCACCAGTGTGGCCACCATCTTGACTTTTTTGACCATACACTGCAGACCTTCTTGCATAGCAGTCTCTAACCTACCCAAGTAGACTTATTTTTTTTAACTTGGCACAAATGCCTGTTTCTCATGCTAGAGTTCTGTAACTATACTGTATTTATAATTTCCCATTTTCAGCTTCCTAATCCTATTCCTAAATTCTTTAAAATGACCTCTAAATGAAAACAACACCTCTTACCCCATTAATTCATTAGAAAGAAATATACACCTGCTACTTATGCCATTTTTGTGGTGTCTGATGGAGCCCCGAGCAAAGACAGAATCGAAGAATAGTCCTTAAATAGGTCCTAAGAAGCATGCTTGGATTTTAGACTGCAGAACTGGGTGCTTGCCTTTGTCCGTTTAGTTGAAGAGCTGGGGCACGGTTTATCAGCATGACCTGGAAGCTACTTCCTTGTTACTGAATCCCGTGTTTCAAAAAGAACACGTGTGAATTGGAGGCATCGCCTCTTCCTGGGAGTTATCACTTGAAGGATGATGCATTGAAAGGAACCCCGACATTTCTTCAATTCCACAGTTCTTGTTTGCAACAGTGACGGAAGTTGCCTGGAAGCTGTTTCTGTGCTACACTGGTGATTGACCCATAGCATTTTGAAATGTAGTAAGTTTTTTCTTACTTCCAAAATTTCTGGTTAGCTATATTTAACTAGAGCTCCATTTTCATTGTTGCAATGCTTTAGAGCTACTTTAATTAGGATGCTGTCAGACCATAATATTTTTTCCATAATATTCCATAATATTTTTTTTCAGAAAGCAATGCATTTTTATTGTTTTAAATTAGGATGTGTGAAATCAGCAGACATCTTACAAAACGAGGTATAATTTCTAAAAAAATGAATATGTAATGGTCCATCTTTGTTTCAAGCAGTATCCTTTTATAAAAGGTTTGCAGACAAATATATAAAATAGCAACAGCAATGGCAGCAAATCCACTCATAAGCTCTCAGGTGCCCAGCCAGCCCCTCACCTGAAATCTGCTTAGCCTATCTTCCTACCAAGAGACATAACTTTAGGATGCTCCAGAGATCTAAGGTTTTTTCCACTGCTTTGGTAGCTCTACTCTTCCTAGTTAATATTGGAAAGGAAGATAGGCTTGGGAATGTCAGACCCATCACTCCGACACCGATAGAGGATTGATTAATACTGCTATCTCCCAAAGTTATTAAGACAAATTAAAAAGGGACTGATTAGAACTTAGAGCTCACTGTGGAAGAACCACTATTGAGGACAAATCCTCAGATAGGAGAAAGGGTCAACCTATCTTGTGTTGATGTAAGGGAGGTTCATTCCCTTTGTTTGAAATCTGAAACCCCCTCCTGTTATCTAGCATGGGAAAAAGCATGAACCCCAAACAGTAGTAGTAGTAGAAGTAATACTTTCTTAATTATAATTTATTAAATTTATATGCTGCCCGACTCCCAGTCCTGTAACTTATATTTTTATTTTTTAATCAGGATGGAACAGGCCAAATTTCACAAGATCAGTGAAGGAATTTTTGAGTTATATGATCCGGGTAACTAAAATGTCCATAACACATTTATTTTTCATAGGATGGATTGAGATTTAAATGAAAGCTAGACTATTAAGGATGAAGGGTGCCCATTTCAGACAAATCAGTGCAGCGGTTTTCACAGGATATGGTCTTCTGACTGTAATAACTGTTTGGTCAGGCCACTTCTATAGCACTCCCAATAATCTTTGGCACAGCAGTTTGAGTCATAATTCCCTCCATTCCATGGCCTCTTCTTCTCCATTGATGCTGCTTAATATATACACAAACATACACCCCAATCAGTAGGGCCAAAATTGGACAGGGTGAGAAATACTGCATATAAAGACAAGGACAGTAAACTAATTCAGAATTGGAACCGCTGATTATTGTCTTTAAAAACAAAATTAAAAAATTGGGATATGAGAAATCATGGGAAAAAGTGAAGGCATGATGGAGGGGAATAGAAAATTGAACAGAGGAAGACTACGTAAGCATGTAGACAATGAACTGGGGGGAAAAAAAGCAGTGTTGTTTGGACTAAAAAATAACCATGCACACAGAACTCTTTCTCCACTGCCCTCCAAAGAAAAGAGAAGAAAAACCCTGGCTAACAATGAATTGTGATTACAGTGACAGCAATTCAATATATGTCACTTGTCTGTTTCTATTCTCTTCCATCTTTCACTACTATTTTGCTACCAGCTCAAGTGGATGTAATACCTGGGTTAAGAACACCCAGTTTAAGGATGACTCATAGTTAAGAACGGAGCCTATTATAGCAAAATTTGAGTTAAATACATAATGCTTCAAGTTCATTACACAATATAGGTAGTCCCCAGTTTAAGAACGAGTTCCATTCCCAAGGTCTGTCCTTAAGTTGAATTTGTATGTAAGCCAGAACAGTATTATTGTATAATACTGTATAAGTAGTATTGTGTAATAAACTCGAACCATTGTGTATTTAACACAATTTGTGCTATAATAGGCTGTGTTCTTAACTATGAGTCATCCTTAAACTGGGTGTTCTTAAGCCAAGGACTACCTGTACTACTTATACAGTATTATACAATAATACTATTTCAGCTTCCATACAGATTCAACTTAAGAACAGACCTTGGGAAAGGAACTTGTTCTTAAACACACTGTAGAGCAGACTGATATAAGAGTACTCTGATTTCAGTCCAGTCCTACTGTTCCCATTCACTCTCCCTATCCCAGGATGCCCCAAAAGGTGATGCGAAAGAAAGAAAAAATCACCCTTAAAACATGATTAGAAAGGCAGTTTAGTTTACAATTTAATAATTTAATTAGTTTTTCTTTCAGTTGTTTTGGTTACGACTCACGTAAGATCCAGTAATCAGTCGTTTATCTCCTGGGCTGGAGTTCCTTTTATTTTATACTAAGAAAAAATGGACAGTGTTTTAGTGCTGTTATAACCTTTGGCAATGGATAGTAGAACTACTCATTTGGGATGGTTGATCGGTTCGATATTCCTGACCATCGTGAAATGGAAGGTAAGTATTAATGATGAACTCAAATCTGCATTTTCATTTCTTAAATGTGTTTTTCCTTGGGAAAGATAATGTTTTTTAATCTCATTCTCAGGGTGCGTCAGAAGGTTTAGTTCCTGCATCTTTCTGCAGCCCCCAGAACTGTTCATTCTTTGTCTTTTGCAAAGGCCTCAGGGGTCAGTTCCCTTCTTAGTGATTTAATTGGAAAGCACAGACAAGTGAGATGATTTTACAGTATAAGATAGGACACTGAGACAACCCCACCCACTTGGACAACTCTCTGAGTGGCAGAATGCTGCGTTCCACTCAGGAGAATTTCATCTGGGGAGAAAAAAAAGAATCCAAGCATTTTTCCCCCCAATCAATTAAACCAGAATGATTGAAAATAAATGCAGAAGACATTTTGGGCATCTACATCTACATCTGCATTTACATCTACATCTATATCATCTGTATCTCTTTTATTATTTGCCACCTTTTTACCTAAGAGTCAGTATTGTGTTTTTTTTCCATTGGGACTAATATTGCCATGGTTACTTTTCCACCCTACAGTACAGCCATACAGTTTTGTTAACTTTAGTTTACTTGTTAAACCAGGAAATATGGCTGTGGACAGGACTTGGCTCTCCCTTTAAAAACAAACAACAATTCTCATGCAAAAACTTTAAAATTCTTCTTTGAAATGAGAGCGGTTAAGAGCAAAGCATGCATACATCTAAGCTAAAGATTTATAGTCCTAAATTCAAATCTGTGAGCTTTACCCATGTGTTTAAAAGATTAATGCTCTCAAGGTTTTACAAAACTATTTATTTGGTTTAGTAATGGAGAATTTATGTGTATTTGTAACCCGCCACTACAATGTCCAACATGACTCCTAGATTAACAAAGCAATCCAAACATGTCAGAATGTTCTATTGTAAGATGCTTTACATTTTAACAAAATACTTCACCGAATAACTTATCAGGTTCTTCAGATTCTAGATGTGTAATCTACAACTGACTAAAAAATGTCAGCTGTTATTTACATAGGTGAAGCCTCAAATAAAATCAGCACATCCAGAATGGGTCTGGGAGTTGCAGAATGGGACTGGTTTGAGCTTCTACCCTCACATGCCAATCACTTGATGTTGTAAGTTGCTGTACTAAAAATGCATGTCAATTACATTCATTTCAAGAACTGGGAAACTGTCAACATGACTTTGATCACTTATTTCATTCTCCTATATGAAGCTTATTGTGTAGCAATTTTCAGAGGCATTTTCCAGATTCTTAAATTTAGAATTTTTGGGGTGATCTGTAGACATAAGCATCATGCTTTATGACTAATAATTTTATTCTCCATCTGTGCAGTATTGATTTTTAATTTGGTTTTCAAATCACATGGACACAATAGTGATTCAATTAAAACAAAAGGCTGGTTTATTTCACTGAAGATATTCAGCCAACTTTCTTAGCTGGCTGAACCACTGTTTCTACATGTGAAAAGCTAAAGTTCAGTGTTGCATACAGATAAGAAAAATCTAATAATGTGAGAGTGGAAAAGTACAACAGAGCTGATCTAAAGAAGTTTACAATCACTAGCTTTCAATACCATTGATCACAAATTCTGTCTTTACTTTGTGTTCTGTTTGGTGATTTGGAGACTGTAGGCCATTTCCTAGGAAACTAAATGCTGAAAATAATGACTTAGATTTCAGTTATCATATATTACATGAATACAGAAGAGTTCTTCAGTTATCTCCCACCCCCAAATACCTGATCTCAACATTAGATCAATGCAAACAGGATGCTGATCAGGCAGGGTCGTGTACTGGCTTTTGCTACAGCAAAATTCCATAAAAATGCTCTTTCGGTGGTCATTATATATTAAGTGTACTCTGATTAAATGCATTCATTAATTAAAACATATGAAATTGTTTTATCCTGAATCTTTCCTAACTATGTTATCGGATATTCTTTTAAAGGTTTTCTACCTCCATAGCCTGTATTATTGTTGGTTGCACAGCCAGCCAGATGTTTAGACTGGATTTGGCATTTTTATCCACCTATTGAGTCCTTCCCAAGGGCCTGGGATAGGCAGATGCTGTTGTTTGATGGTGTTAAAGGTATCGTCGTAGGAAGTAAGCTGTTCCAAGTAAAGCTGCCTATTACAAGTGACTGATGGTGATTTTGTCATTGCCGATGGTGTTCAAGTAGTGCTCCAGATGTTATTTATCATCATTATTATTATTTTGAAAGCCAGAAGATACATTTCCAATATCTGGATTTTCATTCGTATCACACTGTTCTGTATTACATGGATAGCTAGATAATTTCACTAAAATATGTCCAAGTAAAGATAAAGTGAAGGTACTGCAAAAATATTTTGGTGGATGCAGGCCCCAGCTTCTGATTAGAGAAGTCAAGTAATGACCAGTCATTTGGACTGTTCCTATCTATATGACTTTGGTCATAATCTTTGATTTAGACTGCAGAGAGATCTGTATTTGTTAGGCCATTATGTAAAAGCGTCTATAGCAAAGATTGCATAATATCCAAACCTTCCAGAACTTCTTAATCTGGCTTTCCCTGTAGAGCTTCTACACCCAAGGAAGGTTGCTTATAACATGGCATTCTCGTAATACCGTTAAGGGCCTACCGCCAGCTTGAATGCGTACTTGATACTTTGTTTCCCCTTGTCTATTTAATGCCATTTATATGCTTAAAAATGAGCCATTGCTCTCCAAAGGAAACAGGCAATTTCTTTAGGATACAACTCTCTAAAAGGTTACAGCACTTTTAAAGTAGAACTGTTCTCTTTATGCCACATTTAATTAAAGAACAGAAAGTACATATTGTTCAGCATCTTAATAGGGATATCTATTACTCCAAAGAAAAATAAATGGTATTCAGACTTCATCAGAAGAGATTGCAGGGGCAAATCCATTTTCATTCTCTTTGGGTTTGACTCCAAAGTTTGGAGTCCTTTCAGCCTGGAAATATGTTTTAACCTGCTATGTTTCCATTCTTTCCATTTCTGGCAAGGTTAATTCTGGCAAACTGGTACTAGTGAATACATTTCCCTGCTAAAGTAAACATTTGTTAGAGCTGTCCTTTATATACAGCAACAACAGAATATTTAGTAGGCGTTTTTCAGAGCCTGTGTATTAACTTAACCAAAGTCATTTAATTGAGGCATAATCTCACCCATGTAGAAAATTGACATCATGGCAAACTAGTTGTATTGCCTTTCTATGAACACAGGAGAGGAAATGAAGGCAGCTGTCAAAATTTAATTTATTATAACTTTTCATAAATGAGGTAACAGTGTTGCTGAAGTTCTTAAGAAACTTGGCAAGTCTGAGAAAGTGAATTCTTATGATAATAGTATTATCTTCAGTTATGCCAGGAGAATAAATACACCAAGTGAAGCGTTTTCTATAAAATTAGAAATGCATGCTGTGATGTTTCTGGAAGGATAATTTTGATCAGTCATCTTCAGTGTTTGCTTCACACATGCTCATCAACTGCTATTGCCTTCAAAATCAGTTTAACGAGAAAGTTAGTAACAAATCATATAATATCAAAACCAAATTTGATCACATCTAATTTGCCATCTGCTTCTGTGAAGCCATCTGTCCAGTGTAGTAGTATGATCACATTTATGCTTTGCATTGGTCCTAGAACCTATGGTCCAGCTCCTAGATTCATATTTCAAGGTAAATCCCAGCATTTTGAATAGTATTCCACGATATGATTTTTAGGAAGTCAGTCAAACCTAGGGCCCAAAAACAAACAAATCTAAATGCAGGAAAAATTCTGCAGCCCTCCTTCATGATGCTTAGACTCACTGGCAGCAGTAACAGGTAACTGATTGTATTATATATCACCCATGACCACAATTAAGTATGGATCTACAAGGCAATCACTAGGTTGATACGCTGAAAAAACCTACTGCAGGACTGAACCTTTTCAGTCTGCAGGTGGACATAAGATAAGATTGCATGTGAATGTTATGCCCTAATTCAAAATTCATGGCTAAGTATAAATTAGTATGTATTCCATGTGTTATAGAAGGTATTACTGACTCTTACTTGATAAGCCAATTCTGGATATACATCAGACCTTAAAAGTCAAACTGAATCTCCAACAAACTTCAGATGTACCCTCTAACCTAAAAAGTCAGAGGTTTTAGGAAAAATAACCTTTCATCCTGAGTCAGGGTTTCAGCTCAACTTTCTCCAAACCACCATATGAATATAAGATTGTATCTGTTACCAGCATTATAAACTAACTGGTATTTCTTCCGCTAATACAAGCTGTTTCCACATCTCCAAATAATTAAGTCATTAAGGTTTTTCAATTGCCCTTCACTTGGTATTTCATTCACCTATAGTTTGCCTCTTAATTAACAGATATTCTGCTCTCACCTGGAAATGAATCAGTACTGTTCTCTGAAGACATTCCTAGCAATTTCACAAAAGCTTAGTTAACTTTTCTTTCAAATCCCATGTCAAACTGAGACAAGAAAATCTTAGTAATGTGGGTGGTTTCAGGGGGTGGAGTTTTGGAGTTCATACAGGAGTGAACATCAGTTGTATGTTAAATAAGTAGAATTTTCCTATTTTAAAAATAAGATATTCTTTAATGAAAGATCTCAGAGGACAAATGCTGATTATCCTGGATAAGGGTTTTACTCCTCTGGTTTTAGCTGCTGATTTAGCTTTCTTCTTTGAAGATGTAGAATATTAACACTTAGTTGAAAGTTTACTGTACTTTCTTACACCTTCTTTCCTCTGCTTCTCTCTCAAGCTGCCTTAAATATACTGGGGAGTAGGAGGTACACATGTAAATGCATACATAAATAAGAACACCTGTTTGCCGGAGAATTCACTCTAAGTCAGGTGAGCCCCTGCTCCAAAAAAGGTGGTGCATATACTGCCCCACCCAATCCACTTGCAAATGACTGATTAGTGACTGTTGACTCTGAATCAATTGCTGTATGTTAAAGATGCATATGCCTTCTTGGCTATATTCCCAGTATTTAGAATATATCAAGACACGACTTGTATATTTTTTGAATAACAACATCCAGGATCATGAAAATGTGAAATCTCATATACTCAACACAGTGTGTGTTTACTGTGCATGGGGTGAACACACACACACACGTAAGGTTAGAATTTCAGAGAGCCGAAATGCAAATTACAACATGAACTGATTTGATTCAGTTGGAAGCATCTTGTGACCACCTCTTCCTGCTATATGGGTGGACAGATGCTGCTGTAGTTTGTGTCACTGCTTTGACCAAAAACTTTACACATTTTCAATCTGCTTCTTGATATTATAGTCAATGTTAGCATTTGACAAAACTACTTGTTTATCCAGGTTAATTATTGCATTTCTTTTGTGTTGCATCTCTTTTTTATGAACTTCCCATTCACATTTGCTAAAATTCCTTTACAGAAGGAAAATTAGGTAAAGCATTATACATAGAGAAGGACAAACAGATTCCAGAATCATAGAATCATAGGGTTGAAAAGGACCTTGCAAGGGGGGGGGGGGTGTCTGGCCACTGCAGGAATCCTCATACCATTCTGGACAAATGGCTGGCCAGTCTTTTCTTGAAAACCTCCAGTGATGGAGCGCCCACAATTTCCTCTTCCATTGCTGAACAGCTCTCACAGTCAGGAAATTCCTTTTTAGTTCAAGTTTGGATCTCTCACTGTAAAGTTTCCACCCATTGGTTCTTCTCTTATCCTGAGGTGCTATGCAGAATAAATTTATTCCCTCTTCCCTGTGACATCCCTTCATGCATCAGAAGTCTGCCATCATGTCTTGCCTTAGCCTTCTCAAATCCAAGATTGTCAATGTGATTGAAAGATCTGTTTATATGTTAAAGAGTCTATTGCAAAAAGGAGAGGAGAAAAAACTATTTGGAAATATTTTTGTGATTACAGTTTTATACTTTTTAAAAACCCATCAGAGGGAGAGTTATTCTGAAGTGGTTTGAACAGTTCATATTTGCATCCATACTATATGTATTTTAGTGTCTTCTCTGTCTCTTTTTGTAATAGATTAGAATGTTGGTTCATTTTCAGACAACCAAATTGTCAAAATGTGCAAAATTCTTGAACAGCATGGAAAGAATTAGAACTTTTCAAAAGTTAAAATGTGAGAGACAATAAAAATGGTAGATTCATCCATTCAGGAGGATAGACATCAACACTTAGCTCTGGGCTTTGAATCCCTATGAATTTAACCCCATGGATCACAAGTTTAAAAACAATAACATAAACATACCTATACACAGACATTATACATGTAATATTCAGATAAGAGCAAAACAACTTTAAACCTGTTGCTTGTGGTGAAGATAATTCAATCTTTTCAAGGAATGCTTAGTCATGAGGGGAATCAATTCAGACAATGCGCCTCAGTGTACCACCATCTAGTGGCAGCACAAAGTTCATCAAGGCATCAAAAGTGAGTGTTGCATGGGAAAGTCATCTCTAAGTGATGGCCATGAGATAAGGATAGATAATACCTGAATCCCGTGCCAGGATTGCCTGTTACACAAAGATGATTTCTTTTTGTCTGATTGACTCTTCTGCTGGTATAGGCTTGGCAACTTGCATGCAAGAATATTTGTTTGCATAAGCACAAAAGTCCAAAGGTACTTCAATAGCTGTTTCAGAAAAGATGCCTCTTCATCAAGCTGAGTCATTCTGTAGGAGGAAATATGAGGAAGATAATCACAATGCCTTGAAAGAAAAAAGACGCGGTGCTCATCAAATCCTGGCACGAAGTTCAGGTATTATCTATCCTTATCTCATGGTCATCACTTAGAGATGACACAGCCTGCTGCAGAAAAAGAGCAATCTAGAGCTGGGAAACAAGGTACTCGTTAAAATTAATTAAGTTGCCATTTATTTTTGCCCTCACTTCTTTTCCAGCAAAGGACCATTCCATGTACTCCTGTAAATGTCAGAGGCTTTGTGAATTCTAGCAACTGCTGCAAAACAAATGGCATGTCATGGAGTAATTAGAAAGAACTCATTGGAACATGGGAAGCTCAGATTGCATTCCTGTTCATCTGCGAAAGATCCCAACAACATGATTTCTCATTCAGATAGCTGCATGATATTCCACCCCAATGGCCACTAATGGACACTGGGACTCTTCCATTGTCCCACCACTGATAACTGTTAACACTTCCTCCATAATTCATCTCATCTCATGTCCCTGTGTTTGTTCTCTTCACTTTAGTGTGTGTGTATCATGAATTTGCAGCAGTGTTTTGCCCAGATGCTCTTGCAGTTTGCTACAAACATGAAATGCTCTAGAGGTTATACAGATAATCTGTCATTGGTTTCATTTGGGCCACTGCTGCATTGAGCAGGTCCATGGCATAGTAGATTAGCAACACAATGATTATAAATGGAGGAAAAAAAGATGCAGGAAAAGATCAGCATTTTTTTTGGTGTGTCCTTGGTTTATTAATATTCTATGACAGTCTTTAATCTCACATTGGATTTCCATAAATTCTCACATTTTCCCACAGCAAAGGCTATAAAGTTAGCAAATCTAGCAGAGAAAGGCATAGCTTTGGAAACTGTCTTCCCTATTAATTTCTTCATTCTTCTTCACAAGTGAGTAAATTAGTAGCGAGTAAATTAATTAGATCACTAAAAATATCAGAAGGAGTGTGTAGGAGGACTTGGCAAAACAGCCCTCAATTCCAGCAGTAGCGAGCCAGCTGGATTCAAATCCTACAAGCAGGACAGAAAGATTATGTTACCCCCAGTTGTTTGTCTCCAGCATACAATATTTCTGACCCTTAATGTCATTATATAGCAAAGTTCCACTTTTATTATTGTAGCCAGTACCTACTGCTCCTGAATTGGTCTATTAATTCTAACATTATAATTTCCATGTTAGAAAAAGAACACAACCCATTTGCTCAAAGTAGCAAATTCATTTATTTGTAAAATGTAGTAGCTGGTTCTCATTGTTGATTCTAAAAAATGCAATTAAAAACAAAAGGACCCCATGAAATTCCATTGGTTCCAAAGAAATCCAGAAAGAGAAACAGAAGAATCAGAGAGCAATGCAGATTCAACTCAAGGCATTTCTTTGCCCAATACATAAACCAGATGTGCTTCAGCTGGTGCCAAAGCTTACAAGAGTTGGCATTAGGCATAATGGAGGAGGAAGAGAATTCCACAGTCAAAGTGCCACATTTAGAAAGTCTTACTCAATGAGTAATACTGGCTGCTGTTACAATGTGTCCACATAGGGGCTATTTGTTTGGTTTATTACAGATAAGGTTTAATTTGTTCAATCTTTAAGGACTTGTTGAAGCATTAAAGTTGGCAGGGGAGGTCCTCTAATGTATAACCTTGCAAGTTGCAATGTGTCCCCTGTCTTCCTTCTTTAAAATAATTCTTCATCCAGGTCTTTTGAGTTGCCTTAATAATATTGGATTTTCCACTCTTATATGCCTTGAGTTCTCTATGGGTGAGAAAATTGGTATAATTTTCATTAAACCCTCCCCCCCACACCCAGCAGTTGATTTATATCATTCCAGTGGTTCTTGTCTGGTCCGTGGCTGGAAGAGCAAGAAAACAACTTTAGGAATAAAGTATCTAGGGATTTGCAAAATGTTCCATTAGAGAACATTTCATGTTAACTTCAAAACACTGCATTTTAGGATTGGAATATCCTATGACACCCAAGTTAAAATTTTGTACAATGTCACAGGTAGCCCTTATTCACTGTGGTATTATTCCTATCACAACCATTGATACCAAAACTGGAGATAATAAGGCTGTGGGGGGAAAAAAACATACTTGCTACATGTAAAAAGCCTATCATTTTGCAGAAACATAAAATACCCAAAAAACCACTTTAAAAGTTCTTCTCCCGACCAAACTATATGCCAAAAATTGCAGATACAGGAGACATTTTATCGTGGATAAAAAGGTCTAGTCTATATTTACCAACTGCAGATATGTGAAACTATGGATAATGGAACTGTGGATAATGTTGGTCATAAATCGTTTTTATTGGCTGGTAACTAAGATTCACAATTTTGTTCAGACTTACTCCTGATTGATAATTCATACTAATTAGTCAATTTAGTTGTGGGTTTTTGTTTTTTTTTAAAGGAATGTCAACACTGGCCAATAATTATTTTAAGCAATAGGAGTTAATGCTGACCTCCCAAACAGATCTGCATGGCACTCATTGTACTGGGGACAACTGTTCTTTTCACTATTGGCAGGAAGTAATTATAGTCCAGGACCAACTTTGGAGGCATCTGCATCTCCAACCCCATTTCTTATATATTTCTGAGGTAGGTACAACTGCTACCACTCATGTGGAGTAATTTTCAGCAATTACCCCAACTTAGCCAGAACACCTAGGAAAGGATTGCATTGCTAGTGAAGGATTGACCCTTGCTGTGGAGGCTGTCCTGTCCTTCAAAATTGTAAAGGACTCCACATGCCAGCTCTGGAGATTGAATCGGTTCTGGGGGATGGATAAATAGCACAGGCTTGAGATCTCTATGAGGATCTGTAGATTATTCTATCAAGCTGCAACTCTTGTTTGGGAGTAAGCTGAATTGAACCGATCAGAAGATATTTTTGGCCTTCAGATTTATATTCTAAAATACACAGCACAAATGGAGAAAAGATTGTGCGGAAGGGGGGAATAAAGCAACATCAGTGCAAAATTTAGTTACAGAGTTCTTAGTGCTAATCAGGGTGTGGACAGCTTCAAAGAGAGGAGGATTCAAAAGTTTCGTTCTTAGCAGAAAGAGTAAAATAGGCCTGCTTTGTCTCTCTTCCGTTTGGTTCTGTATCAACTGGCTCCCAAGTTTTGGATAAATGAATTAAAGTTGAGAAAAATCTAATTTGTTCAGCATTAAAGGAATGGGGACGGTTGCCAACTACAGGCCTTTTCCACAACCTTATACAATTCAGTGCTGCAGGCGGTATGTGTTAACAAAAGTAAAGTCTAGAAAAGGCCTGTCAGTAAAAATATACCAGAATGAAGAGAAGTTGCAAGCTTTATAGTCTGTTCAACAATTCCTCCAATCTTTACATTTTCTCTTCTTCCACTGAGTGAAGTGAGCATCATCAAACATAGTGATGTATCCATCTGTACCGTGCCACTCACAAACTCCAGAGTGCTTTGCAAAATTACAAACTATACACACTTCATTTATAATGGAAATTCAAGGACCTCTGGGTTAGAATCTGACAAGCATGTAATAGCACTAGCGGCACAATCCGTCAGGCTTAGATGATGGAGGGATGAGGAATACATTATCTGGAGATTTTTAACCAATGCGGAAAAAATGTAATTGTCAATGCTGGAAGCTGGCCAGGATACTTGGGTTAGTATCTTATTAGAAGGAAAAAAAAGAAAAGAAATTTAAGCATTTCAATGAATACAATTAATAATGCTTTATTCATAAAAGCAAGTTTAATACAGTTGCATCAACCTAAGCCTTTTGGGTGACACAGCCTGCTGCAGTAAATGATCACATCCTAGAACTAACTGAAAAAATAACCTTCTGAAGGTTGCGATTCTTTAAAAGCAAAAGGTGAAAGGGAAGAAGCCAGGAAGGAAATGAATGGTGTTTAGAGCTGCAACTTAAATGAGAAAGGCCTATTTGTATTAAGGAATAAGCAGCTCCATTAAACTTGATGGCACCTGTGTAAGTAGACAGGAATGGATGCTATTTGGAAAGGTCTTACTGAAAAATAAATTACGGAAACAGAACAAGAAGGTTCAGAAAGCAATACATCAGAAACATTGCCTGAAAATACCCATTGGGTTTAATAAAAGGGGCACAAAAATACAGCTTTGCGCAGATGCCATTATTTTTGGGGACCTGGATTGAAGAACAGAGTACTCAAACATTTTACATTAAAAAAAAAAAGTACTGATACATTTTTGCAAGGTGGATCATGCGAAGCCTTGCAGATATCTGTATTCCTGCAATATGGTGGTATCTAAGGCAGAACTTTTAATGAACTGTGGGCTCATTAAACTTACAAAGCCAAATCTGGCTTGGCCTGCAGAAAAACAACCATGGACACTAGTCCTTCTAAACTTCAGCATCTGCAGTAGAGTCCCCTTATCCTACATGAATCATTAACCTGAATACTTCCACGGATGAAAAATTAAAGAGCGTAGTGCATCCCCATTGTTGGAAATCTATTTACAGCATATGTCTCTTTCTAGTCTCCTTGGTTATATTCACTATTACAAAGCGCTGGAAGGAACATGCTTATCCCACCAGATTACACAATACGTAGGCAGAATTTCCGACCCTTTTCAAAAAGCTCAAGGCTGCCACAAGTTAAGAAATGGCAGAAAATGAGTCCTCATTACTGTAGCTCGTAAACCAAAGTTGTCTCTCTCCTCATGCTTTTTTTTGGGCGGGGGGGGAACACTGAACTCATTCTTTCATGGCTCTTGTGTCTACATGGAAGAAACCATGTCATATGAGCAGTCACCGAAATCATCTTTTAAATAGCAAATAGATCTTGCATGCTGTGTGGCTGACTGGCTTTGCAGACACTTAACGCATGTCATGATGTAACAATCCACTCCCAAAAATGTACACAGAGTTGCACTGCTTGGGCTGCTCCGCTGAGCACAGGTCTAGATACCTGCTAGTCAAATAGTGTGATTGTAATTTTGCAAAACAGAGCACTTTTCTCTTTAGATACTTCCTCTGAAGACTTGTCATCTTGACAAGTTTTGGGCAAGGGTGAGCAACTGGTAGTCCATAGGTAGACACCTGGCCCCTCCATTTTTCATCTCAGAGTGGGTCTGGCTGAGGATGGGTGCCTGTTTGGTTTTGAGGGCTGGGGGTGGGCTTTAGGGGATAAAATGGATCCCTTATATCTCCCAGTTATAAAGCACCCATTCTATTCCTTAATCACTCCCAAACACACACAATATAAGGTTATTTTAAGGAGAAAAAGAGGCGTGTTAAGCCTAGTCCCCAGAATTTTTTCTAAAAAAGATCAATTCTAAAAAATTCAGCCCAACTACTCCTGTGGTTCCCTGATAGTAAATGTGGCTGGCAGTTGAAAAGAGTCTCTGCCCTAAGATAAAAGCTGAGTAAAACTTCCCCTTAGATGTCAGATGCTAGATAATGTAGAAGAGACATGGTGATAGTCCCATATGTTGTTGTTATTAATATCTGGTCTTTATTTTGTACAACTCAAGGTTCCGTGCATAATGCGCCCTCCTCCTATTTTCTCTACAACAACCATGTGGGTGGGTTGAGAGAGAGGGACTGGCCCAAAATCACCCAGCTGGCTTTAATGCCTAAGAGAGGACTAGAACTTACAGTCTCCTGGTTTCTAGGCCAGCACCTTAGCCACTACAGCAAACCAGCACTTTATCTGTTGGTGGTCAGACTTGTTCAGCTGCTCTCACGTTTGGTGTTTCCATCACTAAAACCTAAATGAGTCTCTTGCCAGTCAGGTCAACATCTGGAGATGGAAAGCAGTTGAGGAAAAAAACCCAGTGCAAATATATACTGGCTTTTGTCCAGCGTGGCTAAGATGAGGGCTGAGCCAGTATCTGCAGTCTTGAGTATTATGGTAGAGCAGTGTTTCTCAGCCTCAGCAACGTTAAGAAGTGTGGCCCTGTAGAGGGTCAATTGTTAAGATGTTTGATTCAGACCAGGGATATGCAAGCTGAAGTTCACCAACCTACTTTACAGGATTGTTGCTATAGAAAAAAAAATGGAATAGGAGATGGTTGATGTGCTGCCTTGACTTCTTTGAAGAAAGGGGGCTATCAGTGCAGTATATAAAGAAACCAGGAGTAGCTAGTGGCCTGAGAGGAAAACAAAACCATGTTACCAAAGGATTAATTGTAATTCTTTATCTTGACAAACTGGGCATGGCAGTATAGCTGGTCAGCTGCAGATGACTAAATTTGTCCTAGGTAGGAGCCTCCTTTGTGAATTCCAAATCTGGGGGGGGGGGGGGGAATAGAGAAAAATAACTCAATCTTTGAATCTGTTCAAAGATTCCTACTATTAAGCAGGCAGGAACAGCTGTTTCCTAGAGGTATGCAGAGTTATTTGATGTAGTAATGACTTACCATGCTGGCCGAGGAATTCTGGGAGCTGAAGTCCACACATCTTAAAGTTGTTGAGGTTGAGAAACACTGCAGTATCTCTTATGGTCATCGGCAAGCGTGACTGTTTCCACATGTTCCAAATATTTTTGCCAGGAGAAGAGTTCTGTGTGGCTGGAAAGAAGTAACAGTGCTAGGAAAAGACAAACCTATAATACAACCCAACATTCTGTTATAAGAGAAAAGATACAGATATCCTTGAATTGTGTTCAAATTGTGGTGATTCCATATCTGTGTAGTTTTCTTTGGCAATAGGGAAGTGCTTTGCCATTCTCTTTTTGTGGGTGTTTCCCCCCCCCCCCAACATCTCAATATCATCTACAGACTGAGATTTCTTGATGGCCTCCCATCCAAGCCAAGGTCAGCTAAGTGCTACTACAGCAGTGCTTAAAGGGGGAACCCTTTTGTTTCAATATTTCTGCATCACTATGACCTAAGACATGATCTGTTCTTCACCCAAGTCCTAAAACTAGATACAGAGAACCCAGTGAAACAAATGACTCAAAAAAACATATTGGGCAGATCCATTTCCTGGAGTCCTTGCTTTCATACTACCCTGCCAAACAGAAGAGAACGTTGGGTGGACTCATGGCAGGTGAACGCTGAAGCTGGCTGTGGCACTCTGTATATGGCCAAAGAAGACATGGCATTGTAAGGCAGAGCTGCTCTGCCACAGTCAGGCACCTGCCTGCTGCCAGAACCAAGCAAAACATTTGGGGTGGTGGTTACATCCAATAAGCTAGTTTTGCCTGGTCTTTTAGGACAGGGTTCCTCAACCTCAGCAACTTTAAGACGGGTGGGCTTCAACTCCCAGAATTCCCCAGCCAGCTGGCTGGGGAATTCTGGGAGTTGAAGCCCACCCGTCTTAAAGTTGCTGAGGTTGAGGAACCCTGTTTTAGGATACCTGGGAAACCGTTTCCTCCCTTAAAAGGGATGGGCTGCTTCAGTTGCTACATTTGAAGCTGTCCTCTCTCCCCCTCTGTTTCCCTAGTGACTCCTTGGCTGACCCACTGACCCACTGACCCAGGGTATATTCCTCTCTCATCCAAGCCCCGTCAAGCTGGGCTCCACTGCTCTGCATTCACCATGCGTAGATGCACCAGACCACTGTGGCTGTTCTTCCTTTTGTTGGAAAATTACTGTGGGGTGGGTCATGGTCAGTTTATTTTTCCCCCAGCACACTCCCAGTCAATTCCTGTCTGCAGATCAGAGCAAGCATACATACCCCTTGGTTCAGCTAGCAAAAATATAGCTTGATATTTCTTTAGTAAACATCAGCAAACATCAAAAACATTTAACTGGTAAAAAAAAAAAAAAGACAAAAGGCAGGCAGATCAGGGGGAGAAAAAGACATGAGCGAAAGGCAACTATTTACATTATATATCTATCTAACTATAAAAACTTTCCAGAGCCACTGGAAACAATACTGTGAGTAAGCAGCATGGACAGTCCCAATGGGAGAGGCTTTTATTATTCCACTTTTAACTCTTTTATGTATGTACATGAGGGCAGCAGAATAGAGATGGAAAGTAGGATGTCAAGTGCTGTGTCCTCTATTCTGCAACCATGTACAAAACAATTTGGAGGATGGAGATGATGGGGGTGAGGTCAACCCCTCTGACACTGAACATTTCCATCTTGGCTACCTTTTCTTTCATTTCTGGGGGCCTTCTCCATCTCTGGAGGCTTTTCTTTTCTAGTGGCTCCAGATTCTTCAGTCTTGACAACAAATAAATATTGATATGATCTCACCCCTCCTTCTTGCTGGAACTGAACATTTACAAGGACTTTTGATGACTCAGCCCACCAATTTTTGTATTGTCTTTTTGAGACATTGCAGTAGTTTGGCTTGAGGTCAACCTGCATTCTAGCCTGCAAAGAATCCAAGGATGCGTCCCTCAGTTGCCAGACTGTTTCCATGGAATTGTGCCTCTGGAACTAACCACTTACTGCTTTTCTCTCTCTGAGCACTCTTTATTTAAATATAAATTGAAATAGAAACCCACAGTTGGGAAGGTGCTGCTGTATTCCAGGGCTCTATGCATCTGTGCAAGATGGATCCCACCTTGCGGGTTAACTGAGCGGCCCATTGTCTTCGTCAACAGTCCTGCAGATCACTCCTAGGACTTTATTAATGCCACTGCTGCCGTTCCATTAAAGCAAAAGCTGTTTGGGGCTGCTGGATCCTAGGCAGAAATACAATGCATGCCACTTCCCTTCCCCTCTCAAAATAGGCCTCAGCACAGTATGTTCTTTCTCAACAGAGAACTGCTCATTCATTGCTTCTATTGCAGAGAATACTTTGAAAGTATGAAGGTAGTCCTGGTTTTTAAGATGGTCTGCTTCTTCCTCTGCTATTTCCCTAGCTAAGCATAGTATGTCATTACCTCATGCTTCTTCCTTTTAACCAAGATGTCACTAATTCACCTTCAACCTACAGGAACGACCCAAGGGCTATTGAAGTAAGATGTAACACATCTTTTACTGATCCTTTAATCTTTTAAATAAGAACATCAGACAAGCACACAACAGTATCTTGTTTTATGGGACTGAAAGTGAAAGGTGACCATTTCAGAACCTTAGAGATTCTCTTCATTCGTTATTGAATTCGATTTTGGTCCCCTGTCCCATAATGATGGCCTTGTGTGATCTTAGACTGCAAAACACTTGACAATCACAAAGACCAGAATGGAGTGGATAGAATCAGGGCACTACATCTTCATGGGGCGTTTTGTTCTGTAACAGCATGGGTGGTTCTGCTCCAGATCACAGTGAGGAACAGCTTGTGTGTGTGTGTGTGTGTGTGTGTGTGTGTACTGTATATATATATATCTTGTTCACTGATCATAGAAAGGAAATTCAGAACTTGACTTCAAAAGATGCATTACTGGTGAAAACAGCTGTAGTGCTTTCTTCTGCTGGTGTAACTTTAAGCTCCCAATCATTGCTTGAGGGAAGAAGATAATTGCATGCAGATCTGATATTTTCCAACCATACATGCAATTTTCTACAGAACTCTAGGTAGAAAAATTGACTACATAAATGCTGCTATTTAGAGGAAAATAAACATACTGGTTAACTAATAGAAGCTGTGATAGATGTCAGGAGTTAGTTACTCTGCCTTGGGAACATTTCTGTAGCAGTATTTTGATGGGAAGTTTTTTCTATAATTTTCCTAGCAGGTATGGCACCAATTAGGTGACTTGATTTTTTTCCCCTTTCCCTTCTAGTTTAATAAAGTATTATTTACATGTAATAATAATAATAATAGTAATAAATAATAATAATTAGTAATATATATATATATATATATATAAATATATAAAATTATATTTTAAATTTTATATTATTATATATATATATAGTTAATTATTATTATTAAGAGACAAACGCCCATAGGTGCAAATGCTTTTTCACCCCCTGAAGTTTTGGTTAACATTTCTAGTTTCACCAGAAATTTAATTAAAGAAAAAACAGCATTAGAAATATTTGGCTTACCACCCTCTTTCTAATATTCCTGGATAATTAGTTCATTTTGAAAACTTCCAACTTCAAGCTTTCTTTTCTGAAACTAGCCAGCTGGCTGACTTGCTCATGTTTTTATAAACACTGATAACAAGTGAATATTTTGTTTTTAGATTAATTTAATTCTTCAGCACTTCTGATTAGCCCTATGGAACTAAGAGAAAGGGAGGCTTGGAACAGCTCAGATAACCTAAATTTCCCATGCCATACTTCTCAATCTAAGAATTCTTCAGGTTTGTATTCTGCAGTGAAGCTCAGCTGCTTTTTTATGGCCAGGATTTAAAACCTGCAGCTGTACTGTAAACACTAAAGAGGCTGGCCCTTTGTTAGGACAGTAACTGCTACTCTGGGAGTAGCTCGGATAAGGGAAAATTATAGAAATTAGGCAATTGTTACCTAATGTCTACTGGCTGAAAAACACTTCCTCTCCCCTCACTCTCCTTTGGCTGAATTACAACTGAAGGCAATTTTACTCTTACAGTCCATCCCAACTTTACTGTTGTATAGATAACACTCCCCAATCTCAGAGGAAATCTTCTTCCATGTCTCTGTGTTTTGCTACTCTGAAGGTTCTCCAAAGTTACAATTATCCTCAGTATAACAGTGAACTGAATTACTGCCTCTCCAGTAAACACCGACTGAAATCAGAAATGATCAGAGCAGCAAATCATTTGGGATTGCAGCCAGGCTGATACCAGCATGTGGCATCTTTGGGCAATCGCTAAGGTACCTGCAAAAGCTATTAAAAGTTCTTCCAAGTCTTCTCCAAGTGCTACTAATCTCTATAGCCTCTCCATCAAGTGTGGTTGTACATGTTTGGGCCACATAAAACTCAGCCTCCTTTATGGCCCTCTTAAGATCACACTGCTGAATTCAGAGGCACATTATTGAAATTCAGTGAAGGAATTGTCAGGGTCTTGTTGAAAAACTAAGAAATAAAATAGGTATGATAAGTCTCCACTAGGCTTATGGCTTCCAAATGTCAGGCCCAGCCCAAGAACGACAACGAGGCAGTCCAGTCCAGTATAGTTCCTTTATTAGCTTGCACCTAATAGACAGAGTCTCGCCAGACTAAACTTATGCTAAAGCAACTAGTGGCTATACCCTGCGAGACTCTAGGGAGGGGCCAGTCTCAGCTTCTTCATCTTCTCACAGTCCTGCTGCAGGCTGAGGAAGCACTTGCTCTGTAACCTCTCCAGGAATGCTCCCCCTCCCTCCTGATAGCCTTGAATCCTCCATTCTAGTATCCTCCCTGCACATGCTTCCCATTACACTAAACCACTCAAACCTTGCTAAAGTTAAAAAAAAGAAAAAAGAACCAATGATGTTGACACTGCCTCCTCTGATACAACCGCCATGCTGTCTGCAGTTGTGCCCAAGTTTGGAGCCCTAAACGGAGGCTGGTGAATCTCATCTTTTCAGACTAACAAATATTATTAAAAGGCAGAAGCTTTCATGAGCTTATGACCACCAATGGGAAGCCCAACAGGGGAACTCTTCACATTCTCACATTGCAAATGATTGTCATTTCTGGCAGTTTTCTGGTCAATTCCTCTGATTTACCATATAGTAGCCTTTGATGTACCCCAAACATTCTGAATTCCAGTTAGAACCACAAGTCTGTCTCTGGGATTAAAACTGCAGATGTATCACAGACCTCCAGCAGCTCTGGGAATTATGGACAATCAAGGACCATCCCTTCTCCTACCATCCAGAGCCTGCCAGAACTTGTGGTTATTTACAACTATTGAGATACAGTGTCACCAAGTCTTTAGAACTCTTTTTTTTAAAAGAATACTCATTCTTGCATCAGTCAGTTATGCATGGTCATGCTACAGACCTTCAGATTCATCCCTGAATGCTTTTAAGGTTACCTGCTTCATATTCAATAACCACACCAAACACTTTTAATTAATATGTTGTTTACCACAGTGCTGCTGCTGCAGGTACTACAGAGTCTTTCATCCTGATTCAAAGAGAAGTATGGGATAGGGATAGAGAGATGGGAAATGGGAAGGCCAGTGAACATATACCAATGGTGATGTCAGGCTTGTGGCTGTTGCCTAAACCATGCCTTGGAAAATTACTTTTCCAAGCACAATTCTTACAGAGTCTCTTTATCAAGATTTATATATAAAATTAGTTATTGGTTATAGATTCTTTCACTCTTTCATCCAAGTAAGGGATTTGAGGGAACGAGAGGAGAGGGTGAACACAGAAAGCAGGAAGTCTCTACCAACTGAGGTGTCAGGCTCTTGGCCTCTGCCTTAAACCCAAACTAATTCCTGTTCCAAGCTTGGTTCTCAGCAAGATTTATTAAGAAGAAAGGAATGAAGTTACAAGAATTCTGGCAAGTGAACTATTTTCCAACATCCAGCCAATACATCTCTGACATATATTAAGGGAGAGACTCCCTTGTCCTCCTTTTTACTGCCTGGTAGGTCTCTTTGCTGATCATGGAAGAGCTTGGAGTTGGCTTTGTATAAAAATGTCTCCTGAATCCTTATCAGCCTGGGAACTGACAAAAGATTTGAACTATAAATGCAAACTCCATTCAGGGTTGCTACCCAGAATTAGGAACTCAGGGCAATCCCACCATTTCAGGATTTTGCAAGTCAAAACCTAGATGGGAGCAGGGCAGTATTTCTTAACCTTAGCAACTTTAAGATGTTTGGACTTCAACTCCCAGACTTCTCCAGTCAGCCATGCTGGCTAGGGAATTCTGGGAGTTGAAGTCCAGATATCTTACAGTTGCCAAGGTTGAGAAATGCTGGAGCAGGGGAAGGAGGTAGATGCAAATATATTCTGGCGTAAGAGCCAATTCAGTACTTTTCTTAGGATCAACTTTATGACAGAGAAGTATCCGATCATCAAAACCAATGCACTGGTTATGACCTAGTCCAATTCATCACTAACTGGTGAACTAGTCTGTAAGAAGTCTATTTTTTAAGTCCAGGAGTGATGATACCAGTCAATTCAAAAACTTTATTATGGCCAAAGGTCAGCCAAGAGATGATGTTAAATTTAGATCACCTATGCAATAGGAGAGGATCAACAGGAGATAGCTCATCATGATATACGTAGATAAATATTTTGGGCAATATTTATTCATCAGTTCAACATATATGGCCACCCATCTCACCATGATGACTTTGGACAGCTAAAAGCAGTTAAAAACAAAACCAACAGCAAAATAAAATACATCACTATCAGCCAAGGTAAAAATCAATCAAACAACAACTGAAATAATAATCTCTTCAGGGCCTTGGGGAAGGTTGTCAGGATCAAGACCAGTCTAATCTCCAGAGGAATGATGTTCCAAAGAACAGGTGCCATGACAGAAAAGGCTCGGTTCCTGGGTCCTGCAAATGACACTCCTTAACTGCTGGGATCCTGTCTGCTTCAGGAACACACACTCTTTGTGCAATGGAAAAGTTCCCAAAATGTGTGTAAAGCTGAGTGAAGTCATTCGGTCCATGTAATGGTCTGTGAGAATTTCCTTGAGAGACTGGAGGAGGAGGAGGAGGAGCAGCAGCAGCAGTCTAGGCAACGGTCAGATAAGAGGCAGCTTAGCCCGCAGAAGCAGTGGAAATATGGCAAATGTATCACAAGGGACCCTCCCTAGTTTCTTGGACTGTAAAGGTGAGGGGGGAGAGATGTAGCGTTAATACTTATGATTGGTGCTTCTTGTATGCACTACCTCTAAGGGCCCACAGTCCATCTGTTTTCCACAGAAGAAATGTAGGGAAGAAGGCTCCTTTTATCTCTGATATCTTAGGCATCACCTGTCACCGGTATACCAACCCCAATGATTGCATTAACAGGTCAGCCTCAATGTCTTAACAATGAAGAATTTCCTACCAAGTCATAAACTTTTTTTTTTAATTTTTCAACC
The DNA here is from genome assembly GCF_059951505.1 of Python bivittatus. Lineage (NCBI taxonomy): Eukaryota > Metazoa > Chordata > Lepidosauria > Squamata > Pythonidae > Python > Python bivittatus. The sequence goes on along the minus strand of NW_028277074.1, from coordinate 42,384,067 downwards.
ATCTGTTCCTGCTAGATTAAAATGTCTCCAAAGTCCTTGACAAACCCTAAATCACTAGCACTGAGCTGTGAACACTTTTCTGCTGAGACTTTACTATTAATAACCCAGCTGCCTTATTGGGATACAGCTGAAAAAGAACCCTAACTGTATTTTACTGTCATGGTCTACTTCGCCCTTTGAAACTAAGCAGCTCCTAAGCCTTTTCAGGATAAATTCTTCCTCAAATCAGTCTTCATGTCAAGTAGCAACCTGATTACACATTTTTAAAAAATGTATTTCTGGTTATAAAGAACATCTTTTGATATCATGCATTAAGATCACCCTGGTTTAGCTAGCATTTTTCCATTTCATAATATTTCATAAACTGGGAAAGGATCAATTTACTATAGCGGGTCAGTAAAAAAAAAAGGAGGAACATAAGAACCACCATCTTGGCTCGAGTAATCACCATCCTATTTGCTGCCGTGGCCAATGACAGGCCTTCACAATCTGTGAGTTGTTTTAAGATGGGTGGCCATAGAAATATTTTTAAATAAATAAATAAGATTGTTGGATAAAGGTCAATTAAGAGTAATGAAAAAGATATAAGATAGGACAGGGATACAGAAACCGGAGGGTATGTAAAGGATCCAACCACGTCCTAAATAGAAATGAATTTGTGAATGTATTTGGAATACCCCCTAATGTATTCCAAAATATATTAGGGCTGTCTTTATTTTCTTTCTAACTGCCATCCTGTGAAATAGCAGGTCTTACCCCTGAAAATGGGGGAGGTTACAGCTAATTGCTTACACAATGGTCTCCTGAGTCTCTACCAGCGAGGGAATCAACCATTACATTGCAGTTCTTGGGGTTGTGCATTTGGGACTGTGTATACTTCAAAAATGATTCAGAAGAACTGCTTTCAATCTTGTACAAGGATGAGTATAGCATATCTCAGCTATTCTTTAAAGCAGTTTTGTTAGCCTTGTGAACCTTAAAAATATATGCCACTGAGTTAATGAATGGGCTCAATGTAATTAACACAACTCTTTTTTCTAGTTTTACATGGAAACCTAAAACAGAAGTACGCACAGCACATATATTTACATACACAGACATACATATGCACACAAAAGGAGCTGATTGGATGTAATCAACCATTACATTGCAGTTCCTGATCCAAGCAAGACCTACAAGGTCCTACTTGGATCAAAACTGCAATGTAATGGTTGATTCCCTCACTGATAGAGACTCAGGAGACCGTTGTGTAAGCAATTAGCTGTAACCTCCCCCATTTTCAGGGGTAAGACCTGCTATTTCACAGGATGGCAGTTAGAAAGAAAATAAAGACAGCCCTAATATATTTTGGAATATGTTTTAGAAGCAAAATAGTTCAGTTGCTGAATTCTTGTAAACCTATCCTGTTCTTCTCAATAAGTCTTAATAAAGAGACAATATGAGGATTGTGCTTAGAAAAAAATCACTCTGGGCATTAGGTGTATGCCAAAGAGCCTGGCATGCAGGACCATCTGCAATATTACAGGACCATCGCCTCCAAGAAGATCTGACCCATTCAGTGCACTCATCACAGATGAGTGTCCCCCATATACGAGAAGTGAGGTCCAGAAATGGTGCTTTTTCCTGGAGTCTCCCTCCTGCCCCAACCCCCAGGTTATCCCTGCTGGCACCAATCTTGGCATCTCTCTATAAAACTATCAAAACAGAGTTGTTCCACAGGTCTTTTGAAAGTTAGTGTGCTCAAGGTTGAGTGAATGCTGATGGTTATTTGCAATGATGATTTTTAATTTATCTTACTTATTTTATTATTATTTTCTTTCCAATTCATGGCTTAATGATACTGCCATAGTCACCAGATTGGCTGGTATACACTTATAATGAATAAATCCCTAAATAACGAAAGGACTATTAAATACATAAGGTAGGGGCAAGCTTTCCTGGCTATGCCAGGCACTAGGAACCCAATAAAGTAAGAACAGATTGGGCACTCAACTCTTTTCCTGATGACTTTTCTATGCAATTCTACAGTTCCAGCCATTGGATTAGAACCAAAGTAGCATTTAGTAACCTTCAGCTCACGCTGGAGGAAAGGGAAGTTAGGCGATCTTCTCAATCCAACTTCCAACTACTGCTCTGAAACGGAACAGTATAAGACCCTCATCTCTGTAGGTAAAAGAAAACGCAGTGCAGAGTAGGACACAGCATACTAAAATCTCTGTGTGACCAAGAGGCAACATTTTAGAATGTGTGTCTATTTAATATTATTTCTTCATAAGAGTTATATAAGACTGTATTTATTATTTTTCTTTTACTTCTATCATATAACAGATTGGTGATCTTCTCATCCTCTTTTGCCTACAAAAATGCTTAAGAATAGTTTCCATACTTATGGAGTTGTGCAGGAAATATAATCCTTGTATTAAACATATAGTCCTTCGTATTACAGGTAGTCCTTGTTCAGCGACCACTTGTTCAGTGACCATTTGATGGCACTGACAAGGGAGACTCATGACCGGTACTTGTAGTTGCAGCCATCACAGTGTCCCTGTGGTCACATGATCATGATTCAGGCACTTGGCAATCAGCTCACAATTACAACGATTGTGGCATCCTGCGGTCGTATGACTGCCATTTGCAACTCTATTGACAAGCAAAGTCAATAGGGAGGCTGGCAGGAGGTCGCAAATGGCAATTACATGATGCCATGCCTAACGACTGCACAGGATTTGCCTAATGACCGCAACTGGAACTGCTGTCTTAACTTGGTGTGGTCACAGGACGTTGCTTATTGACAGAGTTCCTGGTCCCAATTACCATTGTTAACTGAAGACTACCTGTATTAGAGTATGTAGTAACAGAGCATTTTTTAAAAAAATTTCTTGTGGTATTTAATAAAATACAAGGCATTTCTTTCATAGAGTTAAAAAAGGAAAGAGAAGGGTATCTATGGTCAGCTCCAATATATAAACAGTGTAAATACAAGGAGAATGTAATTTCTCCATTTATATTTATGTAATGCCTGGGACATTCACAAATATAAAAAAGTCAAATAAAGTTTGTCAAGGGGTGCAGAATTGGACAAGAGGGGAATCCTAGCACATGACTGTGGTTGTGGTGGCATTTAAAAAAACCATAGATTTCTTATTTTTTAAAAAACAAATATAGATAATGGGAATTGGATTTTTTTTTTTTTTTAAATAAAGGGGCTAGAAAAAAAGGGTTATACCAAGGTTAATAAAATGTGGCTTTCTCCAATCTGCCACACTCCAAAATGTTGGATTGTGACTCCCAACATTTCCAGCCATATAAGTAACTCATTTCAATTAAAAAAAGTTATTTTATTACCGATTGTTACTGTTTGTGTAATAATTTTAAAGAACAGTTTAAAGTGTAGTGTTAGTAATGACAAATCTGGCATTTTTCCATTTCAAAAGACAAAAATGACTAATTTTTAAGCAACTGACTTGTGTGTGAAGCTGATTTCTAAATTTCACTGTGCCTCTTTCTGTAATTTTGTTATCTTTTCTTTTTTTAAGTAATTTTCCAGAACTGGAAGCTGCATTCAGAGATTAAAATGAATTATACGGTGGCATATCATCACAGTGTTTTCCTGGAGGACCCATCCTGAGGATAGACAAAACTGTTAATTGAGCTTTCCTCAGATTCTCATTTTAACAAAAGTTCATTTCAGTTTCTATGCATTTTTTCTGAAATACATTTTAATACAGTCTTCATAGTCTGCAAATGTTCTGTAAATGATTATCCCCATATAATGCATGTATATGCATATATTCCTTTAATATACACATTTTTGTGTACATTTTTAGTTACAAACTTGAAAACTTATGTCTTACAGAGTTCTGAAATGAGAAGACATTTTTTCCGTGTCAGTTACTGTTTGGAACCTATGAATTGGGTACTTCCATATAAAAATTCAAATCAAAGGAATTTCTCCTCCACTCTTATTATTTCTGTATGGGACGACATCCATGCACAAGCCCTATCATGGATAAAGTGGACGATTTGTTAATTTTGTTATAATTCTATATAGCTGCAAGAACTAAGACTGGAGTCCATTTAGTCAACTGAGGTTTGTCATATCTGGAAGCAAATATCTAATGGGCCAAAGACAAGACTTTTTCAGAGGGTGACATATATTCATATAGCTCCAAAGGTCAATGACTGAACCAGAGATCTTATATGGGCAATATACTGGAAAACTGTCTTATCCTCCCCCACAGTGAAAGAGATGGAAGCCACAATTTTATTTTTGCATGGTTGTTTTTTATTCAACAGTAAAGGAATTAGCAGTCAAAAAATATGCCACAGACTAGCACTTGGTGGAATAGCAATGAAGCCCTTGGAAAAGATATTCAAATGCCAAGATGTATCCATACCTACAAAGATCAGAACTGTGCAGGTAATGATTTTCCTTGTGGCATTCTATGGAAGTAAAAGTTCGACTTTGAAGAAGTAGCATGGAAAGAACACTGATGCTTTTGACCTTTAGTATTGGAGATGCCTGAAAATACCATGGGTAGCCAAGAACAAAAACAATGGCTCATCAAATAAATCCATCTAGAGTTCTCAGTCAAGGCATACAGTATATGACCAGGCTCAAATTTATTTATTTTTATTTTATTTATATTTCAGATTTGTCACCGCCCATCTCACTGTGGAGTGACTCTGGGCGGTTTGCAGTAAAAATAGAACAAACATTAATTAAAATAGATAAATATTAATTAATTAAAATATGCTAAAACACTTTGGGCATTAGGTGTATGCTAAACACTTTGGGCATTATCATATTTTGGATGCAAAATTATACAAAAAACCTAGCTTTATAATGCTGTCCGTAATGCTGGGAAAGATGGAAAGAAAGAGAAGATGATGACCAGCAGCCAGGTGGATGGACTTAATTACAGCAGCAATGGGAGCACCATTGGAAGACCTGAAGGACCAGGCTGGGGACAGATTGTCTTGGAAAATATCTACGTGGTAAACAGCTGACACCAACTTGATAGCATATAATCAATCAATTCATCCATCATGTTTTATATATATTACGCCTCCCCTCTGGAATAATATTTCCCCAGAGGTCTGTATGACCCCACATTGATTATCTTTAAAAAGTCTTTAAAAATGTGGCTTTATCCCCAGGCCTTAGGTTAGAGTGGGTGGTGAGCCCTTTTAGAATTTTAGCATTTTATGTGTTTGTTGAATATTTCCTTCCAGGGCATACATTGTTCTTTTTTCATTGTTTTAGTTTTCATTGTTTAATGTTCTATACCACCCAGAGTTGCCTGAGTTGTGTGGCTTCTAAATTTCATAAATAAACCAACATGTTGATATAGACATGCATGAATTTGCACATTTCTCAGTGATAAACCTATACAGATTTATTCATTTTTCCTTAAACCCTGTAATGTTTTGCCAGAAAGGGTTAGGCAAAATACATGAATATACTTTTGTTTAGCCAAGATCAAGGAAGGATTAACGTGGCAAAGACGCTCCCTAATTTCCACTGGTTTTTATAAAAGATGCTGCAAAATCATCGCAAATGATTAGAAGGAAAGGAGGAGGAGGAGGAGGAGGATTCTCACCGTGTATGATTTTAAGAAGTTTGCCATTCTATTCTTCTATTATTACTTTCACTGGATTTATTCCAATCCATACATTCTTGATGTATGCATATTTTGTGAATAAGGATTCATTCTCCCTATCAATGTTCACAAAAATACAGAATATGAATGTAGGATTCTAGCATTCTGATTATACAGCTGTTTTTAAGAACTTGTAGACAGCTAGGCAGTTGGTCTTATTTCTCCCTCTCTCCCCCTGCCCCCCGCCTTTTCCCCTTTTTCAGTACTGGAAAAGAATGTAAAAATTAATCTGCTGCAGAGGGTATCACTGTAGGAATAACCTTGTAAGTAAAGATCACTTGGCCCAATTAATGACCAGACTTCATTTTGCAGCATTTTTTTTTCTGCTTTAAGTGCAGAAAAATGCTACTTGTTATATCCAGTGTGAAATCATACACCTTGGGGATGCTCCTTGCTAGCTTTATCTTTTAAAACAAAGTTCAGCTAATGTTCCAGGGTAATTTCTATCATCCTCAAGACATAAAAATAGGTCACATTGCTTGAACAATCTCTAACAACATTGAAGAGCTTTTCTCCAAACTAATTTAACCTTGGTGGAATTTCTTCCAGAGAATGCTGAAGGTTGCAGTTCAAACCAACATGCCTTAAAGTTACAAACCAACAAATGTAACAAAGGTCACTGCTACATGTGTGTGCAGATCAAACAAGGTAGGGGTTTGCAAAAACAACCAATTCCATTCTTCCCTCGATGTTTTCTGTTGATCAGGAAAAAGGCATTACATACAAAGGATGATGTGGCCCAAACAGTTTAGTTCTAACGTCTTGCATTTGAAGTGAAGATCTGTGGTCTCTGGAGAAGAGTCACAACTCACCTACATGTCAGCTTTGTTCTCTTGCCATAGAGGCCTGCTCACTGGACTAGGGAAAGAGCTCAGATGCAATCATCCTGGAATGACAGTATTTTGGAAGGCATCCTGGTGGGCCAATTATTGGCTGGCAGCTGAATACTGATTAGTTGGCCATTCGAGGCATCCATTGGACAGGAGTTCCTGGAATGTAGAATGTGTCTTGTCCTCATAGAATCCCAATTTCCAAAAAGATTGAAAATAGTGAAAACAATCTAGAACAATATCCAGTACAGCATTATTTGGAACCAGAAGGGTTTGGGGATGGAAAAGCTGATTGTGTGGAAGTCTTCAAAGTTGGCCACAGCTGTTCTTCCTACCTGCCCTGCAGCCTTCTGGAGAGCAGCAGTTTCAGGAGAAGGGTCTAGATAAGTGAACTTGAGAAAGAAGGGAGGGGGGAGACAGGAGACATATAGCTTTTTCTTCCCCAGTGTATTAGTTGCCCTGATCTCAGTGGCCGTTTTTCTCCCAAGATCTTCTTAACGTATTTATTCTCAGAAACATTCTTCAGGGGCTCCAGGAAGAAGAAATAAGCAAGAGAAATGAATAAGTATCTCTATTCACTTTGGGTTTCGTCTGAAAAATACCTCTGAAAAATAAAGAAAAAGAAAAATTACCTGGATGTCTTCCATGCATTTGTATGTAAAATTTAGTTAGGTTTCCAGGTACAAAAAAAAAAGACTAAAAGGTGATATCTTTTCTTTTTCTTTTTTTTCTTTTCTTTTTTTTTCTGATATCTTTTCTTTTTCAATATTTGCATGAAAAAAGTGTCCTGCATAAAAGATAAATATAGCACAATCACTTTTCTACAACACCGCTGTCTTTTGCTCTCAAGAAAAATGGCCTTTCTTGCAACAGTCTTCATGGGATATGGTATTTTTTTAATATGAATTGTAACTGAATATTAGGGATTGGTGTGAAAATTTGATTTAACTTAAAATTTGATTAAAGCTTCTGATGTTTCCATTTTTAGAAAGTCCATCAAACATGTGTTCCAATATGTGCATTAATGCAGCATACAGTATACAATACTGTATAGTTTTCCCTGTTATATTTTTGTACTATATATGCATGATTTTAACTGAAATATCCACTGTGAATAGAGTCATATAACTCTTTGCTTAGAGGTTGTCTGTAATTTTGTATTAAAATGCAAACTGCACAAAATTATCTTCTGAATTATTATATTCGCTTCAGCTGTTTTTATTGAGCTTACTCTTTTCTCAGCATTCTATTTGGCAATACTTAGCACAAAATGATATTTAATTAGCACTGCTAGCAATTAATGCTTTACCTTTGCAATATTTAGCATGAAAGTATGCTAAATTAGCACTAAGTTTCATTTAATATATCTAAATGATAGCTGAATACTATTGCCTCATCTATCTTGCTTGCCTTCTTCCACTCCTATAAATTTAATTGTTTAACTGAATGCTAAAGGCAGATTGATCTCTGTGGAATGTAAGCAGACCCAGCAGTTCATAACTGATACTGTAATTAGAGACTTGACCTAGGATTAGGGAAATCTGGGTTCAAATCTCACTCATCTATGACATTTACTGCATGACCTTAGTCACTGCTCTACTATACTGGGTTTATCAGTACTGTAGCAGGAATAAAATATGTCCACTGAGGAAAGAGATATTGAAAATGTGTAATTTAAGTGCAATGGAACTTTTACGTATCCAGATTTTTGCAAATACAGAAATGACTGTGTTGAAAAGGAATAAATATACAAATAGTAGCAGCAGGATCATTCTTCGACTAAGAAATATGAAACTTGAAATTTCACAAATGTCCTTCCAATATCATGGATCTATTTGTGAGGGAGCAGAAGAGAACAGGGTGGAAGAAAGTTAAGAATGCAACTCCTAAATCTTTGAAAAAGGAAATAATAAAAAGTAACAACTAAAGAGATACTAGATCTAGTAGATTTTTCATGTCTGCCTCTGCACTCTTAGGAATTACACAGCTTGAATGAAAAACAATTTGGGTTTTAAAGCTAACCTATCTTGACCCTCTTAGCCACAGAATCACTGGTCTAGTGTGGTTCAACATCCTTGCAACATATGGATGTTGCATGCATCCTTACATACAATCTCATTTACAAAATGTTAAGTTTTGCAATCCTCTGACTGAAAAGACACTCACGTGAAAGTAAATATTCTTGCTAATTTATCTCTGCTGCTTATTCCATCTCCACTGGGGTACGACTCTGATACCACTGAACAAGTGTGTCCTCGTTGCTTAGGTTTTGAAGCTCCATTTCCCATAAATCTTCCTGTTGTGACTTGCATTTAATAGTTTGTCAGAAGAGGGACAAGATATGTCCCACAGAGCGCAATTTGCTGTTTTTGGAAGCAGGCTAACTAATCATGCATTTCATCACTGACTTTCCCACTTCTGTAAAATGCTTTCCTATTCTTTCAATGAATAATTCTATTACGATGGCAATTTATCACTTGGACACTTTGGCTAACACGAAAGCTGCACTGTTTAGAAGCACAGGTACTTACAACAGTATGACAGAATTTTAAAAGTGGACACTGGGTGGCTAGAATAATAGTAGATGCCTAAAAGAGGCTCCCTACCTGGTATTTTTTTTAAAAAAATCTGTTATTGCAAGATACCACCTAATTTCTACAGGCAAGAACATCACACCACACCCATGAAGATTTCTCCAAATTTTTATTCTCTTTTGAAAGAATTTTATCAAACTGAATACAGAACTTGGAGGAAAAATGCAAAGTTCCATGGTCCAGAACTAGAAGTCCAGTCAAATATTTCTAATCCGTAAATCAGGTAAGAGTACTGCAAACATGGACAATCCTTCAGTGAACAATGGTTGCATTTTTGTAATCATCAGCAGCAGCAGCAGCTTAGGGATTAACATGAGCAAGGCAGTGATAGCACCAGAGGAAATGGAGACAGGATTTCCATATGGGTGTTCCATATGTTGTTTGTAGATGCCAAGAATGTTGAGAATCTGATTGATTGATTGATTATGTGCTGTTTTTGACTCCTAGCAACCACATAGATTTTCTCCATGACAATCTATCTCTGTTCTTTCAAGTCTCCCAGCAGTGCATTCATTGCCACTGTAACTGAGTCCATCCACCTTGCTGCTGGTTGTCCTCTTCTTCTCTTTTCCTCTTCCACCTTTCCCAGCATTAGAGCCTTTTCCAGAGAGTTGGGTCTTTGCATAATGTGTCTGAAGTAGCATAATTTGAGCCTGGTCATTTGTGCCTCGAGTGAGAACTCTGGGTTGACTTGTTCAATGATCCTTCAGTTTGTTTTCTTGGCTGTCCTCCTTCTCAGGCTGTCCTCCTTCTCAGGAGTCTTCTCCAACATCAGAGTTCAGAGGTGTCAATACTCTTCTTATCCTGCTTCTTCAAAGTCCAACTTTCGCTTCCATAGAGTGTCGCAGGAAATACCATGAGAATCTACTTTTGATTTATTCCCTCACCACTATATTTTTGTAGGATGTGAAACATTGAATGGTTTTTTGGGAGGTTGTTAATAATTGGTCCTTTGGAATTTATAGGAAAGTCTTCCCCAAACTGGCACCCTCCAAATCTGTTAGGACTACAATTCCATACTTCTTAGCTGACACAGCTGACATTCAAGCTGCATGGAATTGGGGGAGTTGCACTTGCAACATATCTGAGGTAGCCTTGGGGAATGCAATCATAGCATGACTGAATGGGAAAGTGATAGCCTGAGAATATGAGTGACTGAAAGTTATAAAAAAGTCATGCAAAAGTAACATTAATAAATGTTCTTCAGCTAATGGTATGAGAATATAAGCCTGTTGCTCTTCAGCCTGAAATTCAAACCTGGGTTTGGCCCACCAGTAGCCCTTTGATCATTTGTGATATAAATTACAATAAATTTATAATATTTGTTTATACTGCTTATATTTGGCTTGTGCTTTTTTCTTGTAAAGAATGAAAGCGATTGGGGTTTAGCCCAGTTTTATTTTAATTTAGCCAGTGGCTGACACACTTGCCAGAGACCTTTTGGTATTACTAAAATATAATCAGCAACTATCTTATTAGTAAGTTTACCATGACATGAAATAATGTTTTAGGTACGTTTTGATCAAGGGCAATATTTATCACAGCAGTTGGAAAAGAAAAAGAGCATGCATTTCACTTTTGTAGTTCCCTCAAGATTTGACTCTTATCTGTTATCTGTTAAGTGTTATAAATGGTTCTGGGAGAGTTGTTATAAAAGTTCATGCTGCGTCATAGCTTCAAAAGAAATATTTGTGTTCCCTGACATACGCTTCTTCCTTCATATTCACCCAATCTCTCTCTTTTTCTCCTTCCAGAATAATTTATTTCACAGAAGTTGTTTCCCTGATGAGGAACTTTGATAGCGCTACGCCACGGCTGTTTTCAGCCGAAGGGAAGCAGAACTAAAATGAAGATTCCCAGTCACAAGCACTCAATCACAGCATAGTATTGCAGTATTCAGCAATGTTTTGGCTCCCCCCCGCCCCCCAAATAAGCTTGTACTACATGTATCTCAAGTAAATTCCATTCAGCAGAATCCTTTCAAATGTTAATTGAAAGCTTCCCATTTGCAACTTCAATCCTGTTTACTGGTTACCAGCTCAGCATGCTAAAGGAGCTATGTTGATTGAATTGTCCTTTAATGGCAGTTAATAAGCTTTTTGTCCTTGTGGATTAGAACTATTTTGCGTCAATGGAAAGAAAGTAATATTTAACCCCTGCCCCTTGGGCCTTTGTAGAAGAGCAGACCGAAGTGCAATTCAGCACACTTTCCAGCTTCTCCAAGTTTGAAATTAACAAGAGCCCCACTCCTCCAAAAGATTTTTGGTCTAAAGGAACATTCAACCTGAAAATTGCACTTTGCATCTTCAAATAGTGTCGGAATTGTATTCTCAGAGCTGCAGAAAAGATGAGGGGACAGAGATACAATAGGTTGCAACTGTCTTGCATCAAAGGTGAAGGCATTGTGAGCACAAGAAGCTCGGCTGGAGGCAAATCACATCTTTCCAGAAATCACTTCTCTTCACGCTATCAGACCGTTCTTTATCACCTTATTTCTTTCACCATTTTCAATTCCAGATCATTTTTTTTTCTTTGTGATATGCTGATCATAAGCCCTTTGGACAGAGAATCTCGTACTGTTTTGTAAAAATCTTACTGGTTTTATGTAGGGCTGTTGTGCCTATAGCACACATCCCAAGCCCCGGGGACATATGAAATTTAATCACGGGGCTTCTGGATCCTATAGCAAAGGCATATTTTACCTTATTCTTTTCTGACTGAGTTTTTCCTCCAGACAAAACTGAGAATAATCAATGTTTAATAGGGCGCAACCTTGCTAATTTACACTAATGATCCCATTGCAAGCTATGACATGAAATAGATAAACAGTAATAAATCGTGTGAGCCTCTAGAGGTATTTTGACCATTTATTTTACCCTGTTCAAATCACAGTAACCTAAACTGTAGATGTTATTCAGATGTATGGCTTAATGTGTTTTGTATAAAAAAGAAATTCTACAGACAAAATATATACCCTCTGTTATTGCACGTTTCATGAAGCTTCTGTGGGCGTACTTCTAAAAAATTTCAACCAAAATAAATTTTAAAATGTTTTCTGTACTTATCTACCTTTCTTCTATGATTTTAATGGGAGGGCTAAGTTCTTCTGAGTGCAACATTAATATTAGATGGAAGAATTAAGAATTCTTTTATTTAATATTACTTTTATAAAAGGCACTACTGGCCAAGCTCATGTCCCATAAATAACCATTTTATGATATTTTTCATACAGAAACTATCCCGATTTAAATTGGTCAGGTTTTGTGCAAAGGTAATAAAATGAGAGATAGGAGCAGCAGTTAACTATACCAGTTCCAGGAATATGTCCCATAAAACTTTCTTTTAAATTATCATTTCCTCTTTTAAACTGAAATCAAAAGGTGGAAAGATATAACTTAATAAAAAAGACAGTTTAAATTGTGCTAAACAAAGTAGGAAAAGTCACTTTGTGCATACCGAAAATATTTTTTTAAAAAAAATTCAAGTAAGAGACTCCATTAAACAAATTAATTTAAATGCTTGTTATAGCAGCCTTAGAAATAATTAAAACTTAGGTCATATTAACTTATTTTCTCTCCTCTACATCAGATTTCAAATACATGTTCCAGTGTGTTTGTTCACATATGATCATTTTCTATCAAAGATAGATAGGGAAAGTGAAGAGTCTACAAGTTGCCTGTGTATCATCAGTAAACATTTGTAAACATTCCTTATGGTGATGGGTTTGATATTCAATGACATTCATCCATTCCAAGTTATTCCTCTTATTGCTTATCATGCTGAATAATGGGCTATTAAGCACAAGCACAAGTACAACAAATCAAATATATTGATTGATTGATTGATTGATTATGTGCCATCAAACTGGTGTCAGCTCTTAGTGACAACATAGATAGATTTCCCCCATGATCTGTCCCTAACCTGATCCTTCAGATCTTCCAGGGATGCACCCATTGCCTCTACAACTGAGTCCATCCACCTTGCTGCTGGCTGTCCTCCTCATTCCATCTTTCCCAGCATTAGAGCCTTGTCCAGACAGTTAGGTCTTCACGTAATGTGTCCAGAGTAGGATAAATTGAGCCTGGTCATCTGTGTCTTGAGTGAGAACTCTGGGTTAATTTGTTCAGTGATCCATTGGTTTGTTTTCTTGGCTGTCTACAGTATTCTCAGGAGTCTTCTCCAACCCAAAGTTCAAAGGCATCAATACTCTTCCTATCCTGCTTCTTCAAAGTCCAACTTTCACTTCCATAGAGTGTCACAGGGAATACCACAGCTTGCACTATTCTGATCGTGTGTGTGTGTGTGTGTGTGTGTGTAGCTCAATACATGATGAGCTTCTAATATATTTGCATATAAATAATGATGCAAAAACATATAAAAACTTTGGATTAGGGTTCTGGAATGTTGGATCATTAACAAAAGGCATTCTTAAATTTAAGTTGTTAAGTATTGTACAGTGATGTGATCCCTCTTTCTCTGCGGCCCCTACTAGTAGCACGATATTCCAATGTGAACATATTAAATTAAGGGCTTCAAATTACTCATGACAAGTTCAGGGCAAGATAGGTGATAATCCCTCGTTTCTAGTGCAATATTGGTTTCATATTTCTCTGTGTAACCCTGTAGTCTTTCTGTACTGGATTATAGGCTTGGCCATTAAAAGTAGCCAAATGATTTGTTGTTTTTAATTACATCTTCATACATTTATCATCACTTCCATTTAAACTAGTATTTTGTCTTGTTTGAGAAATGATGGATTTAACTTCATAAAAAAAACCAGGTAAAGACCTCTGTAATATTAAAACTGAATCCTCTGGAGTGTTCAAACATGAGCAATAATTGGAATACTTAAAAAACCAAAAAAACCCAAGTGATTTCATGTTAATAGATTTGTTCCCAGAGTTGAGATGGGTATTTTTTCATGCCAAAGCTAAAACATATTTTGAGATTGTCTTCTCATGGGACTTTGAAAATATTACACTTGGCTATTCGTGGAAGATGGTATCCCCACAAAAATACTGTTTTGCAATATCTGGAGAGGGAATTTGCATTCTGAGGGTTATATTCCCTCCATCCACTCGGAATTTCTGTTCAGCTTGCTTTTTTAAACTTGTGTATCACTTAACTTGAAACTCCAGTTTGTCAACACAGTAATCGTGATTTGTTAAAAGGTCAGAGTCAGCTTTTCAGAAAAGCAAAGTAAGCATGGTTTGTTGGTCAATTTCTGGATAGCGTCCCCTCATATTTAGGTGTCATAGCATTTTGCCTCTGGGGATGGGCTAGAGGCTTGAAAGGGCCACAAAACCAAACCAGAAATAAATCAAGAAACAACAAATGATGTGTCTGCATTTGTGCATCACATTAACAAAATGTGGTTGCACACTGAGCCGCACTCCCAGTATGATTGATCCAACTCTCTCCCTTCCTCATATGTCATAATAAACCCAAAACAACAATATTATGGATTTGTGCACCAAAGAGAACCCTGTTCCTTTTTTAGTTCTGTTCTCTGCCAAGGGGGGAAGCCTATATATTTTTCTTAAGGCAAGAAACAGATTCGAGGTGACCTTTACATTTTCAGAAATTGGGAAATTGCTTCTTGGTCCCAGCATGATACACAAATGAGAGCTGCAACAGTCATCTGAGAGCTGCAACTTTCTGCAAATTCCAAGCCAGCGTGGCCATTGTCCATGCAGTCTGAGATTTTAGGAATTGTAGTCCCAATTGGGAAAGCAATGTATCTATCTAATCTGCAATCTCCATCTTCAAACTAAGTTTGTGAAGTCCGCATGGCTGCAACATCTGGCCTAAAATAAGGTCTAAAATTCTATTTCTAGCCCCTCCTACGTTTTACAAAGTTCTACATGGCACGGGACCAGGTTATTTGAAGGACCACCTCCCCCTGATTATGTCTACTATCCCATCAGGCCCAGTAGAAGGGGCATGCTACGGGTACCATCCACTAAGGAATATCATCTGACAGGACCCAGGAGGAAAGCTTTTCCGCCATGGCACCAGATTCCTAGTGCTCTTGGAACAACATCCCCCTGAGGTCAGATTGGCCCCAACCTTGCTGACCTTCCAGAAGGGGCTGAAGACTTGCCTTTGCCATCAGGCTTGGAGATCTGGTAGTGGTGGTGTGGAGCCTGGTAGATGTTTATATTGTTAGCACACTGGATTGCAATCTCGCAGATTATGTTTTTTGTGTTTTTAATAGTTTTTGTGAGATACCCAGAGTCATGTATTTGACATGGGTGGCTATATAAATTGAACAAACAAACAAACAAATGAATTTGAAGGATTCTGTAGAACTCAAAAGCTTATGTGACTTCTTGGTTGGTTTCAGTAATATATTGCCCAATTATAATTGTTTATTCTATTTATACCAAACCTATCTAGTTAAATGAATATGCAAAGTGGGTAACAATAATTAAAATATAGAACAAAAAAGCTTTAAAAAATCAAAATACTAGTATGTTAATTTAGAATTTCTAAGGATTCCTAGCAGAAAAAAATAACACTTTTTCCAATAATACAAAGTCCTGGTGTTTTACTAGATAACTTGCAAGAATAAATACATAATGAACATGTGTACTGCATTAGCAATTTTAAATTACTTAAGGAGTGATCATTTCTCCGACAGAAATATCTCTATAAAAATGTAGCCTTTAGTCACAATAGGCTAATCTTGCATGTGATGTAACTTGGCCAAGGTTAAAAGTTTCATTTTTGCAGGACACTGAATTGCTGTTCCATTATCTTAGAGGAGTTAGAACACGCTTGGGCTATAACTGTTAATTTTAATTGTTAACTAATCACACTGAATTTTTTTTTAAAAAACAACAACCCGCAGGAAGCACAAAGAGTATGAGGAATTAATTCCTGCTGGTAAAATAAAAAGTGGCAACAAAAGCTTTTTAGTTTTTATCCCACAGATAGCAACTTACCCCGCCATTTCTCACAGTTGAATGACACATTACACCTTTTTCAGACGGGCTTTTCTTGCACAGAGTAGCTGATTGCAATATCACTTTATCTCACTTATCCTCAGTAGATATAACAGAAACAGAGGGAAGCTGGAAAATATTTATCCTTCTTGTGTTTCTGCTTCAGTGCCAAAGTGGAAATTGTCAGATTTTTCTCGGAGCATTGCAGTTTTAAAAGATGTATATTTTTCACGATCCAAATCCCAGATCTTTGCAGTCTGAAAAGATTAATGTGATCTCTGCAAGATCAAGGTTTAAACACTTTGTATTGATGCTGCTTTCTTTAAAAGCTTCAGGTGTAAATTATGTTCCTTAGCTGATGCAATATTGCAATCTGCCTATATTTAAAAAAATGGGAACATTTGGGACTGAGTGGTGACAATAGTATACACCTGGTCTCCCTAGTCTGAGTCCAGTATATTAGCCACTACAGAATACTGGTCCTGATAGGTTGATTAACTTATTTCCAGAAGAAAAGTAGTCTTCTCTGGATGATATATAAATCAGTTTAACAACATTTTATGAAAAAAGATAAAAGAGCGAATAACAACTAAAATGTCAGTAATATATGCAACAATAAAAATAAAAAACAAGTAATTGTACAACATTCTAGAAACATTATTTTGCTTTTCTAAAACTCCTAGGAAAATAGGCTTATATGACACCAAAAAAGCCAGTGTATAGGTACTAGATGGGAAGGGTATTTCATAGTGTCACTATCTAAAAAGCTCCTCCTTTCTGGCCGTTCATCTTACCACCATATTTATCTCTTGTTTATTTTTGCATTATTCTGCTACAAGTCCAGAGTTTTTCATTAAAGTAGCCATCCTGCTAAGAATCTCAGAAATTGGGGTCCTAGCACAAAATGGAGTTCAGTCTTGAACATTCCCACCAAAGCTTTCCATGACATCAGTAAGGAAATACAGCATTTTGGCTGAGGAATTTGGGAATTGCCTCTAGAGGATGGTGGGAAAAACTAGAGAAGATGCCTGCTGACACAGAATCGTCTAAAATAATGATTGCTCAAGGAATGTGATTACAAATGGAAGCACTGTGTCCAGGTCAGCCTCAGCTCCACCTCCATATTCATGCATGTCTGGCAGCATTGTACATTTCCATGTTTACTGTTAAAATACCATTTGGTTTACTTTCTCTAAAAAATTCCCATTCTGAAAAAGCTCTGCTCAAGTCTCTGCTGCTTCCCTAAGCATTTTATGGTGCATTCTGCTCCTCTGAATGCCTTAACTTTAAGCAAATGATCCTTAATTTATGCCCCAAGTATTCCTTTGTTAAGAAAAACTTATGATTTCTGAGCCAGCTCTGTGAATCAGCAGGATTGTCCTAAGGCAGTGTTGTCCAAACTTGGCCACTTTAAGATGAGTGGACTTCAACTCCCAGAATTCCCCAGCCAGCATGAAGTCCACTCATCTTAAAGTGGCCAAGTTTGGACAACACTGTCCTAAAGGCAGCATAGGAAACTTAGCACATTAGACATCTCCCTCCATATCATTCACATTTAAACAAATGTATATCTTAGCACATTAGACATCTCCCTCCATATCATTCACATTTAAACAAATGTATATTCTGAATACAGATAAATAGTTTGGAGATACAGAGAGAGACGTGTGTTCTAGGTGAGCAAAACGAAAACATAAATTGTACGCCCCTTGGAAAGGTTTTGGTAAAGAGGCAGCTTTCTATTTTTAAAATCGCAGCTTCTGTCCCTGAACTTCAAATGGGCTTTCAGGGGCACATAAAATTGTTTTTAAAAAGCCAATTACAACTCAGACACATGCTCCATTACATCATGAGCAGTATTATGAAATCAATACTTCATAGTCAAACACTGAAGCTGAAGCATTCTTGCAGCACACATCAGAACACCAGGAACTATTCTTCCTTTGCGATAAAAATATGATTTATGGGAAAAGGTAATAATGTCTAGTTTAGATTAATTTAAGAAAACATTAGGCAGCTTACTGGAGGATCCATTGATTAATGCTAATGCATCATGATTGCTAATTGGAATCCTTATAGAAAAAGGCAGAAAACTGCTAAGAGATAGAAACAGAATGGCTGTATCTTTGGGAGCTCCTCATAAGCTCCTCAGAAATACCAGTCCTGTGGTTTTTGCAAACCCGCTGGCCTTTGGGTCTGAGCATGTGGCCTCAAGATCTTAAGTTGCAACTTGCATTTCAAAAATAACAATTATGGAAGGTGGAAAGTGTACATTGGTTTTAGGTCAGATTTTTGAACACTAGACTGTCTCCTTTGGGTATCACTTTATGCATCCATAGCTCATACTTGTGTGGTTCCTTTTATTATTCTCTGAACTATGTCCTGAGCTTCAATATATAACAGGATGAATCTAACTTCTAGACGAACAAAGGACAAGTAGAAGGAGAAACAGATCTCAATCGACCCAGGTCTTCCTGTCTTTTTCTTCTGCTCAACCCCTATCTCAGAGCCAGCCTCTAAAATCACTGTTTTCAGTGGAGTTGTTTTAAAACAACTCCAGCACCCAGCATGGCCAATCACTAATACTGCTAAGGTAGAATCTCCTGTCTCCACCAGATCTTCTATTTATAGACCGGCCATTTTAATTTCCCACAATATTTCAAATATAGAATCATTCCTGAGTATTATAGTAGATAACAAAGGTGTTCCTCACCTGAAAGCTGGTTTGTGTGTGTGAGGCATCATTTTAAGTTTAAATTTAAGTGAAATTTAAATGCCTTTTTAATAGCACTTAGTGAAGAGAGGGGTCTTGGCATCTGCAGCAGATCAAAATGTGCAGAAATGATGACATGCATGTGGTGATATCAATATGCAAATACCACATTTGCATACTTGTGTCACAATGTATGATGCAAACATATAAGTATTTGCACGGTGGTGTAGTCATGCACATTTCATCATTCCCCCCTTGCTCCCTGGACATCCTTCAGGAGAGGGTTATTGAGAAAAAGTCCATCAAATTGGAAAGTTGGAGGTTGTGAGGACTTACGTCTTTATAGGATGACATTATTTGCATCAATTGACATCTTTCGGTTAATGTGAGCAGAAGGTTAAGACAAATATAGCTGAATGGAACTGCTCAGGAGAATTCTATTCAGAGCAGTCGTGAGCCTGGGAAAGACGATTAGATGCCCAGGATCTTCTCCAGCCACATTTTTTTCTCTTCCCCTGTCCTTCTCACTATTTCCTCATCCACTTTTCCCAGCAGGTAAGGCAGCCAAAGATGAATAAAAGGAATGATTACATATGCAGGAAACCTTTTCCTTTCTTAGGTATTTTCCAAACTATAAGCATCAGGTTCTAGCCTATGTTGATAAATTTTACATTACTGAGTAGTACAGATAAGAAAGGGAAATGTCATAGAACTATAGAGTTGGATGGGACCATAAGAGTGTCCTGGTCCAGCCCCTCTGCAATGCACAGGAAAACCAATTACACCATCCATGAGAGATGGTGTCTAGCCTCTCTTTAAAAATTGCCCAAGCCTAGGTAAACCATTCTACTGTCATACATATCTTATCATCAGGAAGTGTTTATTTACATTTAAATGAAATGTAGAGGACTGCAACTTTACCCATTATTTGTTGCCCTAGTTTCTGTGGGCAATGGAAGATAGTTTCTAATCATTTTTCATGGAGTTGTCTTCATATATTTCTGAAAGTAGTTGCATTAACCACTAGGTGGCACTACGTGAGGATTCATGCATTCAGAGATTCGTCCGACGTGGATTTTTTTCTTCCCAGCATTTTCCCACAGGCGCAGGGTCTGCTGTTTTCGGATTAACCAAATGTTGATCCATTGGTTGCCACAGGAATTTACCGACCAGCTTGTTGCCCAAGCCTAATGTTGTGAGACAGTGACTGGCCCAAAGTCACCTAGCCAGCTTTCATGTATAAGGGAGGCCTAGAACTCACAGGCTCCTGGTTTCTAGCCTGGTGTCTTAACCACTAGACCAAACTGGCTCTCAAATTCATCAGGCATGGTAGCCAGATGTAATTCAGTGGGGTTCAAACCCTCTACCAGGAATTGAATTCATGGACTTTAGCGTTTTAGATAACTGTCTACAGTGCATTAAGTTTTAGGGGCTAGGTAAGTCCAGATACTCAGTACTTACAGGAAGAGATATATGGAAGTTCTCAGAATGAGATATACAGTCCCTTCCTTTAAGCCAGTGTTGTCCAAACTTGGCCACTTTAAGATGAGTGGACTTCAACTCCCAGAATTCCCCAGCCAGCATGGCTGGCTGGGGAATTCTGGGAGTTGAAGTCCACTCATCTTAAAGTGGCCAAGTTTGGACAACACTGCTTTAAGCTCTCAGAGCAGAGAGATACAGAGATTACGTTATGTTATGTTAAGTTATTTATTTATTAAACTTGTCCCCGCCCATCTCCCCCCAATGGGGGACTCCGGGCAGCTCACAACATATTAAAACAATTAATAGATATACAATTAAAATCTATGTCCCCCAATATGGGTCATGTGGTGTCTCCTAGTGATCAATGTAATGAAAACACCATGCATTTTCTATAGTATAACGTGCGCTGTATAAAAACAGAGAAATTCCCCACCACCACTCCACGAAGGGAGTGGAAGCAGTGGTGTGCTGGAACTGGCTCGTGAGAGATGATTGTTAAATTTTCTGAAATTTTGTGAGATGGTTGGGTGCAGAGTTGAGCCCCAAAGGCTGGGGCCCTGATCAGCCATTTGGTAGCATGCTGCGGCTGCAATGCCTCCAGCAGGAAACTTTTTGGGGAGGGAGGAGAGCTGGTTGTTAAGCATTTACCAGCATACCAATGTGTTAAAGTCATGTAAAACCCCTACATGGGGGCATCTGATAATATCTGAAATTGGAAAATGAAAGTATGGATTAGTACTATGCAGCAGATTTTGAATAAACCTCACTAGCAACAAGATTAAAGCCACGATTTTTTATGTGGGGAGGAGCATCTTTAATTGGACATCTGATATTAATTGGTAAGTGGTCCTTAACACTAAAACAGGGAGAAAAATCCCAAAACCTTTCAACCAGGATTTCAGAAAACAAAGGCTTCAAAATTCTTTTTCATATCAAAGAACTCAAGTTTTTACAAAGAAATGTTAAGCTCTTTATATTTTTTTTATGAGAGAAAGAGTGGGGGAAACATGTAGGCCTAGATGTTCTCTCATACTGTTATTTCATTTGGGGTTTTTTTGTTCCAAATTAAAATAGCAGACATTAAAATTTCATGATTCACTTCGAAGAAAAGTGGAATAATTAAAAGCCTGCTTGATCGATGCAGCAAGAAGCTATGGAGACTGGAAGCAGGAATGCAGTGAGGAGAAATGGGTTTGCCTTTTCAACCAGTTGGGATCCTCACTCAGATTTGCTGAAATTTAGTATTCAGAAGAACTGGCAGCTATTCCACCTGGCCAAAATCTATGAGGACTTTCATTATAAGGTATTATAGAAACTACAGTACTGCCATAAATGAGCCACAGGGATGTTTTTAAGTTCAAGTGAAATAAAGCTGGTGTTTCATATCACAGGGGTGCCTATTTTAGAGAGGCTGCACCAAGGAAAGCAGTGTTCACAATGATAGATTTCCACTTGCACACAATGTCACCACCACTGTCTCCTAAACTCATTCCTGACAAATACGTTGGGCTACACCATGAGTGCTTGGTGTAGAGATACAGGTCGGGAAAAGCTGATTAACATAAAAAGGTTACCCACAAAGTTCTGTTCAGGTTGGCACCTAGGTATCTTCAGGATCACCTACTTCAAGTAGAATCATCCCACCCAATATACACTTTCTAGCTAGGGATATTGGAGGGTCCAGACCATGTGAGATTCAGGAAGGAAGTAGATGGGAAACTATATTTTTCAGTATAACCTCCGTCCCTATGGAACAGAGTACTACTAAAATTCAGATCACACTCTGATGACCAAACAAAACTGTTTCAAAGAGCAATTTGGTTCTCAAGGTTGCTAAGTTGGATAAAAAAGAGGTATTATTTTTATGATAGAATTAGCTTAATTAATTTTTTAAAACCAATTAAATTTTTAATTGTAAAAACATAGTGACATATTCAACCATGATGGGGCAAAAATTTATTCTACGTGGAACGGACATGGGAAAATGGAATTTATTCATCCATTTGTTTGCGAGAAACTGCCTTGGATTTTTTCCCCCTCAAAATGTTTTAGCAAAATCCTAAACCGTGCAATATTCTTGCAAGCACCATGTTCTTGCACTTTTATTAGGTGATGGCCAAGGGGTGTGTCTTCTCTGGCTTAAGATAAGCTTTAATTTCAATTAGAAAAATAGTGGGATTCTTTGCCGGAGATTGCCAAAATGTTGTAAAACTGGAAGTCAGATTTTTGATGGAGTATTTGGCTTGAGACAGATTCCCATGGAGAAAAATCTATCTATGTGGTTGCTGAGAGTTTACATCAATTTGATGGCCCATAATGTCTGTCTGTCTGTCTGTCTATCTATCTAGTTGTATCATTGGTCCAGGTCAGGATCTGCAAAACTCCCTTGTGGTGAAGAGAATCACCAATATCCTGAAGCAGCAGCCCAGGCTGCTCTAACAAAAGAGGAAATCCTGGGAGACCCTGTTGGCTGAAGGTACTAGAGACCAGAGAAGGGTTTCTCAACCTCAGCATGGCTGGCTGGGGAATTCTGGGAGTTGAAGTCCACTCATCTTAAAGTCGCTGAGGTTGAGAAACACTGGACTAGAGCAAGAGTGAAATGGTGGGAGGCATTTTACCCTGCTTTTGAAAAGGGATGAGAAGGTGGCTGGCTGGCTAGCAGATGCTGGGGGAAAAGTCCCTGTTCAGTTTGGTGTGAGGCTGTTCAAACATTCTTACAGAGCTCATCAGTCTTGGCCTTTCCAAGAAGCCCCATTGAAAGAAAACCCGTTTACTTTCACCTGTGCTCTGCTCACACTTCAAAGAACTGCCTGCTTAAGGAAGTTGACTTCCCTGAGTCAAAGCTTGCAAGCACTACTTGCCAGTCAAACTTGGATGCTGCCCCTTGAAGCCAGGGGACACCAAGCTCTGTTTCTGGAATGAACATACTTATTTTATGAGAGCTGCTTTTGTTTGGGGGAGGAATGAGGTTTTAGGAAGGTGACTGTATATTTGCCAAGATCCTTATCCCTGAGATTTAAAGGGACAGGTGAAAATAAAGCCGTCTTCAGCTCTAGTATCAGCCCTTCAAGTGAGACCGGACTAGGAAACCAGAGTTATGAATGCTAATACTACCTTTATTATAAGTTTACAGTAAAATATAATAAGTAAATAACTTTACAAGTCTGAATGCACTTCCCCTCTCCCTCCCTTTATCTTCATGAGAACTAGGGAGGGTCATGTCTGAGAGGCTTTCTCAAATTACATTTCTGCCCTGGACTCAGATTCCATTTATCTGACTGTTGCCTTGATTGCTGCTCTTCCTCCTGTTCCTCAGGGTTATGCCTATTTCCCATGGCATCTACTCCTTCTCTGGCATCTTTGGCTAACCCTTGCACCTACAGCTTAAATGGCACTCAGGGCAGTGTTGCTTCCCACATCACTGAATGTTTGTTCCCTCTCTAGATCATGCAGCGCCTCCTCCCAGGTCAGTTCAGTGGTTGTCAGAAGTAAATCTTCTGAACTGGAAATAACTTGAAGTATCCAGGATGTGGGCACCACTGAGAGGAGTTTGGTATGGTCTGGAGGGAGAACAGAATGTTCCAGAGTTTTTCAGAACAACCAATTCCTGAATCAATGAGTTTTACACACTCTGATGTAGAAGAAAAGAGTATGTCTGTACAGATCCTTTGATATACAGAGGAGCATGGATAAAGAATCTGTTTTCGAATTTCTAAAGACGCCAGATATTTTTCCCAATTTTCACTTTGCCAGGGACACTTCAGAAGCTGCTCTTGGCTGTCTCTGCATGTGTATGCCTGCACACCTTGCTTCAAAGCACACACACCTGAAAACAGTCAGGGGCAGATTCCAAAGCAGCTGAATCAGCCTGGACAAAGACATGGTTGCTTTAATGATTGGAAAGGAGAGGATTTGTATGTGCTACTTTGCATTCTGAAGAATTGCACACTGTTATCCTGAAATCTTCTAAATGTGTTCTAATTCCTATGCAGCTTAGCCAAAGAAGTTGCAATAGTAAAGCATAAGGAAGGCACCCAGTTAAGAAAGTTTCCTCTAAGCCAAGAATCAGGCATGTGATACTCTTGAAGTTGTTGAACTCAGACCCCCAGCATCCTTCTATTGACAGAATTAATTGTGAACTATATGGACGATGGGGTTTCTCTGCTTAATTATAATCTAACAGGATCTCTAAATCAACTGAAGAATTTACTGAAACATTAAAGAGACATAACACATATGGAATCAATTGTTTTGTGGATAACAACATCTATACAGGATAGTGACATAAAATGTAAATATTAATTTGAACATAAAGAACTTAGTTCCCTTCAACTGGAGAGAGAAATACATAGAGAGAAACAGCTATACCATTACCAAATTCGTTTAGAGGATACACTGCGTACTGGAGAGTTTTCCTGATTAATTGTGGGATTTATTATGTTCCTCCTGCCTCTAGTTATAGAAATTAGATTGTATCATTATAACTTACTGCTATAATGCAAATTTGATTGACATTATAACAATCTAATCACTGGAAAAAAGTGATTTTTTCCAAAACCATATTCATGTCAAAATATGTTTACCATGTATACATTAATTAATGAGCCACATATATATTAATGCAGTATATTATGACTAGCATATATAAACCTAATCATATGCAAATCATAATGCTAATCATGGTATTGTGATAATATGTAGTTGGACATTATGCATTGGTGTGAATAGTATAAAAAATAAAGTATGTGAGATTCCTCAAAATGGGCCTCAAAGACAGAAATGTTTGTCCAGGAAGTTCTAAATTTATGCAGCATATGGAAAATGACACCTTAAAGAATTTACAACAAGATCTAGGAGATGCAGTTCTCACAAAGAACACAATTCTTCCTAAAACACCAGGTGATCCCCATGTGATCAGGATGAGGCAAGGACAAGCTGGTGGAAAAGTACCAGAAAGTGTGAGAAAAGTGCCAAGATAGGACTATTTGATGGACTGGACAAATCTTGTTCAACAGTTGTACAGTATCACATAGAATGAGGTACCCTGGGTGTCCTTCAGAAATTCAAACTAGTTTGGCTAGCTAGATTTTGGGTTGGATAGGTACGCACAGGTATATGAATGAGTGGACCTTATACTTCAGAAAGTGAACGATACAAGTTGTCAACTTGCATTTGTTTCTATGTGTCTATGTAAAACAACAACGAATAGTACCATGTGCCAATCATGGGCCAGGCTAGAAACTGGGAGACCCTGCCTTAGGCACGAAGCCAGCGAGGTGACCTTGGGCCTGTCACTCCTCTCAGCCCTAGGAAGAAGGCAATGACAAACGGTTTCTGAAATCTTGCCAAGAAAATTGCCAGGCAGTCAGCAGGAGTCAACACTGACTTGAAGCGCGCACACACACACACACACGCACACACACACATGACCTGAGTCAAACATTGATTGGGCAGTGTTATAAGTGGATCTAATAAATAAATAGTAAAAGTTATGGTGGACCACCAACTCCCCACCTCAGAGGCATACCAGATTAATGGTGTGAAAAAAGAAGAGAAGCAAGCAGACTATGAACAATCCATCAACCTTTTCTTAAATAATTTATTTAAAAAATAAATTAGTAATTACGTTCCCTTTTTTTTAAAAAAAGGTACATAATTACTAATTTATTTTTTTAAATCAATTATTCGTTTTCTAGATCAGAGTTTAAAAATATCGATTGAAAACCAGCCATCCCTACTGATGTTGGTAGGGAAATCTGTTTAAAAGTAGTTAATCATTACAATTCAGTAAATTATGTCTGCTTTCTGTATAATTGCAAATGGTAATATATGTGCAGTTTGAACAGAACCTGAAGCCTTCTTTTCCATGGAAAATTTATCACTGACACTTGCTGTGGAATTGCTGGAAGCAGTGCTCTTTGTAACTGAAAGATCTGCATCTTTACTTGAAAAATATTGAAATAGTTTATGGCCAATTTATTTATATCTCACTTAGGGGAAATGTAATTGATAAACTATTTCCAATACTTAAAAAGGGAAGTGTCTTATTAAGCAGCTGACCAGGGAAGGAGATCTTTTGTTATTTCTTTGACCTTTCTTTCAAAGCGGCTGTTAGACTCTTATAGGAAAAAAAATAAAAGTACAGTGGAACCTCGAGTTATGAATTTAATCCGGTCCGTGACTCTGGTTGCAACTCGAATTGGTCGCAACCCGAGGCAAATTTTCCCATAAGGTTCAATGTAATTACCATTAAACCGTTCCGGCGTCCGCGGACCATGTGTCAGGGGCGGAAAAACGGCCGCGGACCACGTGTCAGGCAGAAAATGGCCGCAGACCACGCGGCAGGGCAGAAAAACGGCCGCGGACCACATGGAACGGGCGGAAAATGGCCGCGGACCACGTGACACGGGCGGAAAATGGCTGCGGATCTGGTTCGTAAGTTGAGGCGAGTTCGCAAGTTGAGGTAAATTTTTGGGGCTGGAGCTGGTCGTATCTCGAAAAATTCGTAAGGAGGGGAATTCGTAACTAGAGGTACCACTGTATCTTTACGGAGATGTAATTTTTTGTGCAAATGATTGCTCCATTAAGAACATTTAAACAACTTGCTCTGAATTAGCTTCCAGAATAGAAATATGTATGCAGAAATCCCGCTTCCAACCTACCACTTTTAAGCACATCAGCTACTAGATACAGTAAATATCCAGTTAAAACAAGAGGGAACCATATTGGCTCACATTTTCAAATGGCCTATCTATATTTACCTAATGGTGGGGTTGTAAAGGCAACATTGATTTAGACCTCTGATAAGAGAAACTTCTCCTCCTCCAAAAGCCTGCTGCTTGAAAGAAAGAGAAAGAGGAAAAAAGTGGTTTTAGAAAGAGAAAGACACTCAGAGAAAGAAAGGGTCAGACCCATGGGGAAAAAAATGCCCCATTGCCACATTTATGTTAATGCAATATTGTGAAAGTTACAGAATATAAACCTTGCATATGTGAAGCTGCCTTCTACTGCAGGGTTCCTCAACCTCAGCAACTTTAAGATGGGTGGACTTCAACTCCCAGAATTCCCTAGCCAGCCATGCTGGCTGGGGAATTCTGGGAGTTGAAGTCCACCCATCTTAAAGTTGCTGAGGTTGAGGAACCTTGCTCTACTACTTTTGACCATCTAATTTACAGATGGAGAACCAGCAGGTACCCTCATTAGCATGAGGACCTCCATGACCAACTTGTTTGGAAGAAGTCCACCCATCTTAAAGTTGCTGAGGTT
This sequence comes from Python bivittatus, assembly GCF_059951505.1. Taxonomy (NCBI): domain Eukaryota; kingdom Metazoa; phylum Chordata; class Lepidosauria; order Squamata; family Pythonidae; genus Python; species Python bivittatus. The sequence goes on along the minus strand of NW_028277074.1, from coordinate 42,356,572 downwards.
GAGGAACCCTGCTCTACTACTTTTGACCATCTAATTTACAGATGGAGAACCAGCAGGTACCCTCATTAGCATGAGGACCTCCATGACCGACTTGTTTGGAAGAAAGCCTTTCTTCTAGCCTTTCCCAGGATAGTCTTCATCAGGGAGAAAAGGAACAAAGGGAGTGGTTGGAAAAAGGAGACAGAAGCATTTGGCCCATTACAGCCCTTTTACTAGACAGCCCAAGTTCCAAATTCAGTCTTTGGAGACTGAATCTGCGATCTTGCATATGCCATACATCTCTTTAAGCTATAGCTTTTCCCATAACCATCACTATTCTTTCTCCATTTAGTGTATTGGTGAGACATAAGTAAATTTCCCATAAAGCACTCTTTTTTCCTTGAGTCAGGGCTTGGTAATATAGTTCCACCCACAGATAAGATGGAAAATTTCAAAGGGAGAAGCAGCCTGTAGGTTGGAAAGGCAAGATTATTATTCTGAGGCAAATTTTATTAATCTTTTTCTTTAAATCATTTATCTACTGTACTTTGATCATGAGAAGCACTTAGCTTTAGATTATCTGACTGGGGTATGATTGAAGGTGTGGGTGGGGAAGAACCAAATTCTCCAAATATCATTAAGGTGAAATGTTTAATATTTGATTGGCAAGCCACAGAAACTTGCTGATTCTTTTTAGGCATTAATGCTCTTCTACTTGAGTTGTTTCTAATTGTTCTGTTATACAAAATTAAGCCACTGAAATACATGTTAAATTATATCAAGGATCTCAATTCAAACCATCAAAGCTTTAAGAATCACCACTTAGGGCACAAATATGTCTCGCACTAACTATGCAATGCCAGATTATTATAGCCCGCAGAGTCAGCAGCAAACTGCAATGACACCAGATTGAAGACACTTGTCGAATACTGTCATCAGATAAATGTTGCCAGTACGTACTTGCATCCCAATTTCTGACATAAGTCATGAAATTTATAGGATACCTTCATCATGCAGATATCATCATCTTCAAGGATGCCTATGATGATAGCTTGAGTGACATGACGATAGTCGGGTCAACTTTTCATATCTTAGGTCCCATAAATCATCCTATGAAAGAACTTGGGTACTTCCAAAATAGGAAAAAAATAGTCCATTCTTTCCTAGAAGAGTCTCTCTCTCTCTCTCCCTCTCTCTCTCTCCTTCCTTCCTTCCTTCCTTCCTTCCTCCCTCCCTCCCTCCCTCCCTTTCTTCCTTGGCAGTCTATCATTACACTTATCGGTTATGGTAGTTTTAGGGACATAAGAAACTGCAAAAAAAACCCACCAAAAACCCTGCTAATAATTTTTACTGCTACAGCTGAAATAATGATTGAGAACTAACATCTTCCCCTAAGGTCAAACCAAAGAATATAACCCAAAAATATATTGAACTAAAACAAAATGCTACTTTATTCAGCCTCCAAAATCCAAATCTTTTAGAGGCTGCTTCAGACTCCAGAAACCCATAGCCACAATGCTGTTCCCTCTGCTTTGGCATTTTCAGTGGGAGACCAGATGCTCTGACTTTCCTTCTGCCTCCTCTCTCCCTTATTAGCGCTTTCCTGATTTGGGATGGGGCATCTGTTCCCGTGTAAACTCTGTGTATCACCAGTAATACATATACAGCTGGTTTAGAAACACTGGCTTAATCAATCACCTTTCCTACAAGTCATTTCTGAAACTAGAAAAGAAATGATGACAACTGCAAAGTAGGTTTTCAGGCTGTGATCCAGTGATTCCATTTTGGATGGAAAGTATTACTGCTATAACCTTTCCCACAACTTAGAAATGTCCACCTCTATTTCCAGTTCTTTTTCCTTCACCTGGAGTCCTATGCTTTATAGTAATAGGCCAAGGGAACCATGGTCAGGGGGAAAATAAAGCTGTCCCATGTCCCATAAAGGTGAATAAACACCAAGTTCCAATCTTGCAACTCTAACAAGCAAATTTTGATGGCTCACTAGAGCAAAACAAGATGTCTTCCAAGTATACTTCACTGAGTCCTGTGTTCAAATTCTGAACACTAAAAAGTAATAGCTATAAACTTGATCAAAGCTTTGATTTGTGGACTCAGAACAGAATTAAAGCCCACTGAAACCAGAGGGACTTACATACAAGTATGTCTGCAAAGGCTTAAGCTAGCCAAAGGCTCTTCCTCCTTACTGCCCTCTCAATTTTTTAAAAGAACAAAACTATGTTCAAATATAAAGACTATCAAAACCATTTTATTATTTATAAAATTATTCATTTTGGCCAATGTGATGGAGACCCTTAATGGGTATCTGGTCTCCAAACATTTTAAAGCAGAAAATGTCTTTTAGGCCTACCATATTTGGGCTGCCAAACTCCAGGTGACCAGGAAATGGCAGCAAAGAGATACAAAAAACTCCGTGCTGCAATCTAATGGATGTACAACATCCTTGAGAGGTTGATTCCGAAGTGCAAACAGTAGACGTATACACTATTGATATACTCACGTCAGTGTCCAATCACAGTGTTCCAAGCCAACTTTGAAATCTCTCTCCTTCTCCTTCTCTTGCTCCTTCTCCTGAGCATTTCTAAGTTATCCTTGAAAGGAAAAGCTTTCCCATTTTTAAACTAATTTCCTAATATAATTTTTAGCTTTTTTAAAAAGGTAAACAATTTACATGGGCACGCATAACTCTGGGTTGCAGTGATCTTTCAGAAAGTTGTCCCCTTTATATTCCCAGACCTTTCTGTACATTTGTTTTGATTAATTTCAACATCAGATTGCAAACCAAGCAAATGTGAAGATTTCATACACGTTTTTGCTAGCCTTAATGTCAACTCCTATGGATTTTTATCTATTTCCCATATCTACTTTTCCTTAATAGGTATATTTGCACTGCACATTTTGAGCTGTGCATTTTATCACAAAAGCCTAAAAAATGTGAAGTTTGGCAGGCAGCTATATTGTGGTTTGTTTAAACAGGAAAACTTGGGTAAAATAAGTTCTTAACAAATATCTTGCCTATTCTTAGTTATCAATATGGATATTTATTTAAGTATCCCAGTGTTTTGGATAGATACCAGTTGTTACATTTTGCATCTTACCAAGCCCTCTTACAAATGCTTACTGGAGTGGAGCTGAGTCACATTCTTAATAGGCAGAATGTTCCCCTAAGCCAGTGTTGTCCAAACCTGGCCACTTTAAGATGAGTGGACTTCAACTCCCAGAATTCCCTATGGCTGGCTGGGGAATTCTGGGAGTTGAAGTCCACTCATCTTAAAGTGGCCAAGGTTGGACAACACTGCCCTAAGCATAGACGCCATTGCTTGTTTCTATGCCTCAGTCTCCAATGAACAAGGTCCAATTCCATTGTCTTTACCCTCTTTCTTGTTCCTCTTGACATTCTGCTTGAAATATAGAAAGTAGTCCCCAGCCTACATTGCAAACTTCCATTCTGCTCAAGCGAGACACTGGATTTAATCTTCTGTTTTGTTTCTCTTTGAAAAATGAACACAAGGGATAGAGGGAAAAGGATTCAGTTGGCATTTGAACTTAAAATACAGCATGTTGCCCTGAGCATATGGACCCATTTTCATTCTGATATCTTGAAGCTCGATGGAGTTGTAATGTTACCAATTAGCTCCTGAGTAAACTTAGAAATTAAATTCTCCTGGATGGACAGCTAATGCGAAGGCCAAGTGTGCTCTCCAGCAATACTCAAAATATCCCTGTTAAGTAGGTCAGCTTCAGTCCTATTTTAGAGGTGGAGAACTGATTTCTGGAGACAGTTACTTGCCAGAACCATCCAATCCACATTAATTTGGGCCTCGAAGGAACATATCTGGTGGCTTAACAAGAAGAACATGTATAAAAATGTAGAAGAGCATTTACATTTGACATGCCTCTGTTTCTATTACCGTCTTTATAAAAATAGTCCACTTGCTTAAGAGAATTACAAGAAAAGATTTCTAGAGACTCTTTGCGTAAATGGTATGAATAGGTCACAAGGATGTTTTGCTTCTGCTGCTTATTGGATTGAACGGGGATTGGTCTGGGGGTTAGGTTTGTGAACAATTAGTCTGAATTTGAATTGAAATTAGAGTTACAGATAAAGATGTAAAATGCCATCTAATCCAAAAGGCAAGATGCCTGAAACTGATCGTCCTCCATAACCTAGACCACAGGATAACATAAGCATTCAGCAAATCTGCCACAGATTATATTGTTTTCTATTGAGTTCAGAGGAGCTAACCAAACTTCTTACAGAAAGAGGGCCCAAAAGCATATTCCAGAAATATCACAATCACTGTGCTACCTTTTTAGCAGAGAAAGGAAGAGAGACTGGCCTGCACTTTTCTTTGCGGTCTTAGATATTGATGAACCCACAAAATCATTCATTTATTTCGTCTCCATCCCCTGTATCTCATAAGATGTTCTTAGAAACTGGACACCTCCTCTTGTATCTTTTTGTACATCCATTTGCCTGGTGTTTCCAAAGAATTCTAGATTGACTTCTAAACTTACAAAGCTGCTAAGTCCGACAAACTCTGCACTCCCTACACTATGGGTTGGCAATCGTTTTGCAGGACTAAGTCAGAATCAGCTCACAGGCTGCACTTCCAGAATTGGGTGAGCCTGGGCAGAATGGTGGGATAGAGACAAAAAGAGGACAGAGTCGGTAGGGATCCTGAGTGGTTTAATCATTCAGAAAACAAACAAAAAGAAGTATGATTGCCGTGTCTACCTTCCAGAGAAAATGTCATCGTTATCGTCATTATCATCATCATCATCATCACCCTACTACTACTACTACTACTACCATTAATAAAATTCAGTTAACTCAAAAATAAAATGTTTTCATTCCATTCTTGGGGGGTTGTTGTTGTTATTGTACAACCTTTTTGTACTAGTCAGTACATTTACGTTGAGGGCACTTCAGAGAAGGTTTCCAGCTATATTTAGAATTAGGATGCCCGAAGACTTCAGCCTGTGTAAATGCTGACTTGAACTGGCCTGATCTGCACTCCTGCCCTGCTGGATTGCTTAAAACAGGGTTTTCCAAATCGTGTGGCATGAAACGTTAGAATGGGGTTCCTTGAGAGAGACTAAGGGCTGGGGGTGGGGAGTTCGTCTGAGCTTCGCCTCTTGATTAGGAGTTCCAAGACATTTTTTAACCAGCAGGTTCTGCAGCCTGAAAAAGTTTGAAAGCCCTGGGTTAAAATGGTACTGTCCTTCAGATTTTGTATTTCTCCAGATTTTGCCAAGCAGTTCTCAGTGACTGCTTCTCACTGCTGTTCTTCTTTGCCAGCTGTATTTTGCAGCAGCCCAAGTACTTGCAAGGTCCCCAAATGCTTGGCAAAAGCCATTTTCCTGCTGGAGAGAGGCCAGGAAGCGAGGTGGGATTGAAAGGGAGAGATGTGGATCCCTTGCAATCACTAAGGAAAGAGACGCAGCCCTTCTTATCATTTTCAAGTGAAATAAAATGCAATAAAATGATCATTGGAACAGGTACGCATGTCCATACACGGTATACTATCTTCATGTGACTGGGTGATGCCAATTCATGGTCTTTTTCTCTGTCAGTCACCTTGAAATATATTTTGGGGGATACGCTTGCCCTGAACTGCTGTCCACTCATTTACTTAAAGTTCTATAACAACTCTGTTGGGCTGGAGAGTAGATGGATGCACAGAGAGGAATAAACAACCTGATACAAAAGAGAGACGGCCCCTTGCTTTGTACATCTTGTCCCTTGAAGTTCCTTGACACAATAAATAGATACACAATAAATTAATAACAGCTGATTGCTGCTCGCAATGGACAGGTGTTCGCAAGGAAGACAGCCCGTTTTGGAAAGCTTTAAATCAATGTTTTTCTAATTAGGTTGCCAGGAAAAGTGGGAAAAAAAAAAAGGCCTGGTGGGGACTAACTGATTCCCAAATAAGTCTGCAGAGGTCTGGGCTGTAAGGCTTTGGAAACAAATTTCCCTGTTTTACCATACAAATAAATAATAGGTACTATAAAAGGACAGCTTAGAAGCATAATTCCACATATACGCATGGATTACTTGAAAATAAACCCTAAATGGTGGCTTGCATATGTGAAACAACCATCAGAGAGCAACAGCATGGAGGTAACATTTGGTGCCGCCTAAATCACTTCAGTAGAGTATTTTTCAAAGGAAGGAATTCACGTAGCAAACATTCATGTCATCACGAGAGAAATTGTATGGCTTTCCTCCCTGCCCATATGCACATTTCTGCTTGCTACACTTTTTTTTTTAAGTTGAATTCCTTTTCAGTGTTCATATTTTAGGCTGCAAGCTTATCAAGGTGTGTACGTGTGAATGGGCCATTACAGTCAGGTTATAACGGTTCCCTTTTATCTCCTTATAACTGACACTCCAAAAGAAATCACTTTACTGATCAGTATAATGGAATATATTATACATGGATGATATAATTCAGGGTTCCTCAACCTTGGTGACTTGAAGATGTGTGGACTTCAACTCCCAGAATTCCCCAGCCAGCCATGCTGGCTGGGGAATTCTGGGAGTTGTAGTCCACACATCTTCAAGTTGTTGAGGCTGAGAAACCCTGATATAATTTATTGACCCAAAATATGGCATTTGCCTTCATGTGCCTTTCCTTTCTCCCTCCTCCCACCAGCTTTGGTGCTGGTATTGTTATTTCTTAAAATCTCTCTTCCCAATTACACCATCCGTTGACAAAGTCTAATTTAATCCCTAGGATAAATATGAAACTCAAATGCCTTAGGTTTCATTCTGTGATTGCAGAGAAGGGAGAGCACAGATACATGTTGGCTAGAAGACCATCGCATCGAAGCCAGGCCGCTGAGTGATGCATAAATGTGTGCAAGCCAATTTCAGTTGAACCACTTTCAGGAGTTTCTTCAAAGAAGATTAGAGTTTTAAAAATGGAATTTGTTTTCCCCCACTGCCAGAGTGTTCCCAGTTACTTGTGGAATGCAAAGCTGAAGGGACCACACTCTGGCCCTGAAAACAAGAGAAGCTTTGGTGGGAGAAAGACCTTTGTTGCAGAAACATACCGTATACTCTTGCTGTGTACCATTCATTGTTCTCCTGTGGGTAGTAGCTGATAGAAAACCCTGGCATCCTATGAAATGGGAGCAGCCAACTTTGGACACATTTGCTCCAAAATAATTTTGATTCCCTGGCATAGGCTTGATCTAAGCCTATCAGCTCTATAAACCTGAAGGTGGCACATGGAAAAATTCAACATCAAACCTGAAGGTGGCACATGGCCTGGCCAATTCAACAGCACAAGTCTTAGAATTCTTTGTAAGGGTTTTGGTTGCATGAAGGGCATTTAAGGGCACTGTAGGCATTCGATGTAACCATCCAAATCCGGATGAGAGATTGCCTTGGTTCATTTGTTATGTTACCTTGAATGCTGTGGAAGAAAGAGAGAATGACGTATGGGTAGTAAATACAATGAATTCTTCTCATTTAAATAAAATATTCATTCGTTCATTTCAAAGCTTAACACAGAACTAAAGATACTTACATATTCAATGATACTGCCCAGTATCATTGAATATGTAAGAGTTGCTAACCCTAATTGATTTTTAAAACATTTCTGACTGGAGGGTATAATAAATGTGACTATATATATGGGCCTTCCCTTATTTTATAGCTGCCAATGCCGATATACATAATTCATGTGTTCCATCATCAAGGAAAATAAGCAAGTGACGTTCCGGAGCAAATAACACATAGCATGTTTTCCATTTATTAGTCACAACAGGCCATGTGGGAAATGACTATACATTCTCCAAGCATAACAGAGTGAACAGCATAAAAAATGGTGCAAAGGTCAGATTTACATCTTAGGTTAAACTTTATAACAATGATACATTTAGAAAAATGCTTTCAGAATTCTTTTTGATTAGTGTTCGTGATGTTCAGGTACTAAACAAAAAATCCTACAAATGCCCTTTCTGAAGTTTAACAAGAGTTGTAAAAGGCTACATTATAATGGAACTATACAGTTGACTTAAAAACCCATGATAGGTTTCCCAAAATGGCATGATTACTGTCCTATCAGGCAGGAGACCACCTCAATATTTAATACATTGTAAATGCTAGATAGGAAGTCTATAGCACCCGCACTGCTAATAAGGAAAGAAAGTCACTGTGTTATATACCAGTGCTGTTCAAAGAATAGTTATGATGAATATAATGCAGTTATACGTTATACTGTATGCAATTCTTAACTGCAGTCTGCAGATAAGTCCAATGGATCCATTTAGGATTATCACATTGTTTCAACAGCTGAGTGGAGCTGATATCTGAACGTCCCAAAGTTCACAAATACCCAAAAGCTTATGGGAGAATTTTTCTAATACAATGACATGTTCCAAAAGCAAAAGAACACAGATTAAAAAGGCTTCCAAACCAGTTATCAAAAAGTAGGATTTTGTTGTTGGGTTGGTTTTGATTTTGATTTTTGCTAAAGAGGTACATGTGATCTTGCACCTTATTGCCAAATTATGTTTCATCGCAACATTTCAAGGACTTCTAATAAAACACCCAGAAACCAAGAGCTGAGATGTTCAAAGTATGTATATGAAATAGCGGCTGAAATTCTCCTTTTATCTGGGAATGAACAAGTGCTGGCAAAATACAACCTCCTTAAAATTGGATTTCTTCATTAATTTCTATGGGTAATTTTCATTTCAGCTTCATGGATTTTTAATGGAAATCAAATCAATCCAGCAATAAGATATCTCAATATAAATTAGGCCTACTGAGATAGTGAGACTGTTCTTTTCTGTACAGCTCTTTGGAGTAACTTGATGTGAAGCAGAGGGGGGAGACAGCCATTAGAAAAATCAGGGACATTGATAATTCTGGGACAGTAGGAGACACTACTGACTAAGTTCCCTGCCAGAAGTGGCATCTTTTTGATGTGACCACAAAAGATGCATTTGCAAAGGGAATGCATTTGGAGGCTGATACTTGACAAGTTACACTGGGTAATATTAGGAGATGGGCTTTTTTAATGGATTATTTATCAGCTCCTTCCAAATGAGAAACTCAGGCATACTGTAATAGTGTAAAGATGCCACATTTTTTTCACAATATAGTTAATATTCCAAATAATATACTTGAGTCAGGAAAAATTCATCCACTCTGACAGTGTGATGGCAATGCAAGTTCCTTGAAGCATAAAAATAAGATTTGGATCCTTCCCAGTGAGACAAAGTTAATTATTTATATTCAGACCTGGGAAAAAAAGACAATACATAAATGGAATAACTCTATAATGGAAATACTGCTTTTCCTCATTTTTTAAACTCTAGAGATAAGCTTTAACCAAGTAGCTAATAAAATTGGAAATCTGTCCAAAAGATGTCCATGCTATACTCTAGGGAAAAAAAAATCCTTAATATAGGTGATTCCTAATTTCTTTATGCTTTTATTGAAACCTAATATTATTCAGATGGTATAATGACGTATTCAAGACCCTGAAAGATATACACATTTTATTCCCACAACTCAAAGACCTAGAGATCTATATCTGTCAAGTGATAGGGAAGCGAAGTCAAGGAAACGTCCAGCAGAACTTCCCTAACTCCAGCAGAACATCTGAAAAAAGACTCATTACACAGAGAAAAAGAGATCAGCAACAGCTTCTTTGGAAATTTTTCCGAAAAACAGCACTATATCATCCATGGAAGCCATATCGTATTCATACAAAACTATGGGCACAAGTGATCAAGCCAGAAATTGACTATTAGAATTAGCAGAAATCATGGATTTCTAGATGAGAAAGAGTTACTAAAGAATAAGTTTTGAGAACTTACAGTCATTATCTTGTCTATTAGAAAATATTGTTACAGAATGCATGACAAATGTAGTATGGCTGAAAGATATACCTACAAATTATCAGTATTTATTCTTCCATATACGTACTGTATCATTCATTTATGACATCAAGTATATAATTTAGATTCCATCTTGTTGGACGTTTATTCTAAGAAGTTCATAAATGAATATAATGATTCTATACCCAGAGAAAAATGTTTTGGTTCCAAAATGAAACTACACTAAAAAAAGTCAATGAGTCAATGAGTAGAAGTGAATTTTGCTTTATCCAACAGGTTGTGTAGATACTTTGTGATGTTTGTCCTATAGTCACTTGCTAATAATTCATCCACAGGTAGATTAGGCTGAGAGAGAATGAATGATTCATCACCTATCAAGTCTGGAGTAAGTCTTTAAACAACTTCTCAGGCCTTGCTTACTGTCTATGGAATTCACAGCAGATTGGGTTTTACCCTTCAAAGTCATATTTTGTTGGCTGCAGTGATGGTCCTATAAGATATGGGTATCAAATCCATCCAACCATTCATTTCTGCACGTGGGGACAAGAGAATAATTACATATGACAAACAGGTTTATCTGCATCTAATTAATCTAGGGACCTTCTTTATTGAACCAGAATGACTGTGGTTACTTAATAACTTACAGTAGACCAGATCATGCACCTTTCAGAAGTTTTCTTAGAAATGTCATAGGGTACCAAGTTAACTTATTGCTCCATTAGATTTGATCTAAAGTTAAAATATGACATATTTTTAAAAGCATGATAGAAAAGCGTGCTTTGAGAATCAGTGGCCAGTGACGCAAAGCCAGCCTTGCTGCTATGGAGAGTGAGATGATTGTCTCAGGCAAGGCGGCATCAACAGCCCTCGTTCTATAGGAAAAGAAAGCTGTGCGTGTCACACAATTGGAATTAAGCCTCTTAAATCCATCTTCTGCTCCAGCCATCTAGTGCATGTCTCGTCACTTTCTTCTTCTCAGTGAGGAAGTAAGATTTAATTTCCAATCATGAAATGTATGAAAGTGCCATGTTTTGGTGACATCAAGCAATAATATGACTTGCACTGGATTTGGAAGAGGTCAGAAAATAATCCCTATCAGTGGGGGGCAACAGAGTGAAAAAATAACCCCTGCCTTTGCCACTGGACATCAGTTGGTAAAGGCAGAGAAGGGAGAATGGCCAGAAAAATGAAGTTAACTTTTGAGTCCCATTACTGAGCTTCTCTGGCAGAAATCATGGGTTTTAAAAGTACAGCTACTTTTTGCACGCAGGTTTGTGTTTTAAAGCCACAAGGAAATGCATACTGGTTATCTGATTAATATTTATCTCAGTATATTTAGAGGCATTATAAATATTTATCTGAATTTCATATAAACATGTCTCCTAGCCTTATGTTGCAATTGTCAAATATTTAGGTTTTTTTACACTGCAGCTGGTATTCTCCTAAATGCCAAAGATACCTAGCGTTGGTCCAGATATGAACATTACATTCATTTGAAAAACAGTCCTTCCAGTAGGGGGATGTAGAAGGCTAGTTTCAAAGGTTGCAGAAGCTTCATGGCATAGGAGGAATAGAAATTCAGCCATTTAATATGCCCAGAGAAAAGGGGGGTGAGAAAAGAACAGACAATGTGAAGAATTACAGTGCCTGTGTGGCTGTAAAATGGTTTCACTGCTTGCAGCCTGAATAAATTAGAACACTGAATACTGTTAAGCTAAATGGCTGATGAATGCCCAGAAAACATCCCAGGGAAAGATTCCATGAATCTGTTTAAAGAACAATTTAATGCAATTAATAGAGACCTTGGAAAGCATGGGACAACAATATTTTGCCCTAAATCATTGAGAATCAGTTTCTGTGTGCCATGCTTTGTAGCTTCTGGTTCTCAGAAATTATCCCAAATGCAAGTAGTATTTGATTCCAGCTAGCATGCTTCAACATAATGAAATTAGAACTCCAGCACATTTAAATCTGCCTTGGATTGTGGCCACTTAGCTGGGCTTTGAAAAGCCGATCACAGCACAAAGAGAAATGCTGATCTATCAGAGAGCTGCTGATTAGAAGGGATTCTTTTGAAGAACTCATTCTGTCTCTCCCCCCCAAAACATACTGTAAAAATAAGAATCAGACCTGCTCGCTGGGGGAACCCTGCCTAACAATTCAAAAGGAAATTGCAAATCAGAGCCTGCTGTTATCTCTAATAAGGATGGTTTTATCATGGTTCTATATAAGAATCAAATCAACCATTTCTCCTTCTTCCCTCTCTCTTTCTGGCAATCCCAGTAAGATGGGCCCCTTGTATAAATACCTGTGTTTGCATGAGCTCTAAATGTATTTTGCTATAATGCTCTTAAATCTGGTAAAATTGCTTCGGTATCAGATTTGACTGAAGCCCAGGCCAGAGGGGAGAATCAGAGAGAAAGAAGGGTGAAGATTAAAGAATCCCACTCTCTTGCAAACAGGATGCTCCAAAGCTGCCTTGTATGGCTGAGACCTGCCAGGAAATTAAGATGCTTTGATTTCCTGTCTTCTCTTAACTTCACATCATTTGTTGGGAACAATAACAGAGTTATCTGTTCAGTATTCACACTTGTCTTCAGGCTAGTAGGAGTTATTTCCTGAAGTCAATTATTCGTCTTCCTGAGTATTCAGGCAACCCAGCAGTGCTGACTTCTAACTGATCCAGAACGACTGCAGGATGTAGGGCTGAACGGAATCGCCTTCACTAAATTCTACGTTGCTTTGAGGAGTCTCATCTTTTCAAAGTCGTCCAGCCTTCTTTTATTGCCTTAGCAGGAGCTTTGCCTCTCCATATTACTTCTCATCTCAGTCTTTTGTAGATACTCTTATCTTGTGCCAAATTGAGGAGGGGGAGAGCAGATGCTATCGTTGCACTAAAAGGCACTTAGAAATCTTGATGCCTTGACCATAAAAAAGCCATAATAAGAAACGGCATTCATCACTAGAGGTCCTTAAGCTGCTTTTCCTGGAAATTTAAATGAAAGGATAGTAACTCTGAGCATCCTGAAATAACAGGAGCACAGGACAGAAGTGACTCACAACAGCTAGAACAGCCTAGCATCAGCAGATCAGAGAGCTATTGTTAAAACAAACAAGTAGGCTGTGGTACCTTGTTTTTAAGGGACTAAGGATGTCTGTCCTTCCAGATGGCTCATACAACGTCTCCACCTAATTGCTGCTCAGTAGACAACCCCTGATTACCAGCGTGGCCATCATCCTGCCCTGTCCTTCACATGCTCACTGTTCCTCTTATACCCCGTGAGCGGCATTGCCAGGATTTGGGGGATTAGATGTGGATAGCTGTGCTTAATGATCTCTTCAGCTATGAAGCCTCTTCTGGATTACAGTAGAGTCACTGCCGCTCAAATTATTGGATGGCTAAAACATGGCCTCGCATTTGGGAAGCAAGTGAAAGGACTGCATTAAGAGTTGGCAACCTTTGCAGTCCTTGAAGGCTGCACACAGAGCCAGATGATCTATCTACAACCACAGGGGCAGCAGATAGACCTTCACACTTAGGTATGCACTCATGGGCACTCACGTACACATTCCCAGCATTTGTGATGCAGCTGAAATTGGTCGAGCGGAAGGCTCAAAACCTTCTGCCCCTTCTTCATTAGTTTGCCTCTTTCTGATTTACCAAAGTTAGTGATCCTGCCAATTTCCTAGAAGGCTCTGTTTCTACAAAACCCTTTGCTTTTTCAGTACTGAAAATAAGATTTTCACTGAGAGGATTCTATCGCCATTAAACTTTGCAGAAACAAGACCTTCTAGAAAACAGCAAGGATCTGCAAGTCTGGTAAGTGAAGAGAAGCTTGGCAAATCCGAGCAGATTGCAAAAATCCCGGTGACCCTTTGATGGCAGGAAAGAGAGCTTCTGTATATCCTTGCTGCCCTCTAGCAGTAATATGGAATTTTGCAGCCCAGATCTGGTAGCCCTGCATTAGAGAGCTATGGATTTCCCATCCTTTGAAAAAATGAACTTGCAACTTGAACCTGGTTCCTCAGAAAAAGCTATATTTAGAGAAGCTTGTCCCAATCGTTAATCCCTGGATCTTAAGATGCTGCCATCTTAGCAAGGCTCATCAGATTTCCTTTTCCTTTATTTCATTTTTGAAATAAATATTACTTAGCATTTACAGAAAAAAACCAAATGTTTGAAGAGTTTTACCTCATATCTTATAATCCTTACAATGTCGACTCAGAACAATTGTCCTGTTTTGCATCCTTTGTGGCAAAAGGCAGCCTGAGAGACAGGAAAATGAGCACTCCCTAATTTCTTAAATCAACACTCTCTGACTTCTAGCTTAGTCTCTCAGCCATAATGCATACACAGTATCAAATGTATAGCGTTTGGTGAACATTTAGCAAAGCTTTTTCTGAAACCAGCCATTGAAACTAATTTTGTTAATTTTAGGGAAAAGGAAAATTGTTTTCAGAACATGGAGAGGCAGTGTGGTTAGGATTTAAGATGTGAGACTGACAGAATTCAGCTTCAAAGGTCACTTAGCCGCCACCACCACCAAGTTGTTATGAACACAAAGCTGGGTGGCAGGGTGGGGAGGGAAGAAATCATGTACAGGGCCTTGAACTCCTGGAGAAAAACAAGATCTGTTCCTACTAAGCCAATGCAGTTAGAAAAAAGTTTTGAGGGAGTCCAGAAATGGGAGCATTTCTTTAGCTTCCTATTTGCATCGAAGGCAATGATGGAATTCCTGTTATTTCCAGTTCATAATGTGCTATCTACCAGTTTGGTATTAATAACTGCATTGTCCACCAACTCAAGACATTCAATTAAAAAGATCATATTCTATATCAAAGGGCATTTAAAATAGTTAGTGGTAAAAAAAAAAAAAATCAGAGGATCAAGTTTCAAGAATCTGCTTCTATATCAATCATTGTTTAAAGAAAAGCCAAACGATAGGGATGGTATCCTGGATCAGTGAAGAGAACTGTGAAGAGCAGACTAGCAGAAAAGCATGCCCTCATTTATAAATTAAGGTACAGCCTTATGACTTAATTGTCTGTTGAGTTACATCATAAGAGATTTTATTGATTTCAACAACGTTACTGTGAGTGCAAATTACTCATTTGGGGTCTGAGTTTCCTTGGAAACCAGGAACACATCAATTCTTGGTAGGGGAGCATGAATAATGGGTCAGCAGTATTCATACAAAATGTAGCTTCACAGGATGTTTCCACATTTGCTTTCAAAGCTCTCTAGTATATCATTCATATCTGGGTTTGGGTATTTGAATTCCTTATGCCATCCAATTATAGGTTATTTTGAACATCCTTTGGTGGAAAAAAAATAATCCCATAATCTTTCAAAGCCCTTTGATTCAATAAATTTATAATGAATGCTTGTGATGATGTTAGAGTGTGTTTGTTAGGGTTTGAATGTATATGTGCTTTTGTATACTGGTGATGCCACGCTGTGGCTAAGAATCTCAGGTGCTGCATTGCTGTATCAACCAATTCTTCTAGTGTGCTGTCAGCTGCAAATTTGATAACCTAAAGGATGGAACAGAAGGAATGCCTATTAATAAAGTTGTTGAATAGCATTGCACAAAATAACCAAGCTGTAGGGGACACAACAAAATCAAGTTGCAGTGACATCTAGCTTACATTTATATTTCTTAATCACAAACATATCATGAGAAACTTTGACAAATACATTAGTGAGATCAAGGTATACTACAGCACAGCATTCCCTTGATCTACCAAACTAGTCATGGTATCATTAAAATGGTATGTAGGTATTAGACTTGTACAAATAAGTTCTGATTCAATTCAGATTGGAGAACTGAGATTTGAAGAGGACACAATTTGAGTTTCTGATTTAAAATTTGAGAACAATCCTATCTGATTTATGCTGCTTTGGGATTTGAGTTTCTATTCAAAACAAATAATCATCCACAGCATCAAGTTCTTAGTTGTCCACCTCTACAGAAACAAGATTCTTTCAGAATTTCTTTAAGACAATTTAATAAAGAGGGAAAGTTAAGGTGATAGAAACTTCAGAAACTGGATTGTTTCTCCTTTGGTATCCAGAGATTTTATCAACTGCTTACTCATAGTTCCTGTTTGAATTGGTGAGGAAGCTATTTGTTTGTTTATTTCATTAGATATAGATGCTGCCCAACTCCAAAGCAACTCTGAGTGGCTCACAATTTAAAACAATAACAATATACAAAATATAATATAGAATATAAAATATTTAAAAAATCAACACCCATCTGGACAGCACAGTCTGAATAGAAGAAACAAACAAGCAAGAAACAATCTAACAAGAGGACCACATCCACCATACCCCAACCCCTGGGAGAACAACCAGGTTATCAAGGCCTTCTGGAATGCAATCAGGGTGGGAGCCACACCGATCTCTGGATAGTGCCACAACAAAAAGGCATGATTCCTGAGTCTCAAAAGATACTATTGTTAAATCAAAAGGACCTAGAATGTACCAACCCTGTCAGCTCCACCTCTAGCCATGGAAACTGACTGGGTGACTTTAGCTCACCCTCAGCTCAACAGGATTGATGTTGTAGGGAAATATCGGAGAGACCCCATGTATGCCACCTTGAGTTATTGGAAGGAAAGTAGGGTAGAAATCTTAACAATTAAATAAATAAAGTTTGCAAAGCACTTCAGATGGGTATGAAATGCTTCAAAGACATCTGATTCATCACTTTTCTGGAACAGGTCCCTGCTTAGAGTTCTGAATTGCCTTCAGTGAGAAGATTTGATCAAAACCTTATCAAACTGAAGCACTACTTTGTACTTAGCACAGCTCTAATACTGTATACCTATCTATATAGTACTAAAACTCTCATGTCTGTAACCTTCAACTGGGCGAAATGGTGCATCACAGGGCAACAATTTTTGAATCAGGGTACCTCAAATGGGCTAACTTATAGAATGCATCCAAAATCTGTGACCCACTAGTTGCGTGGGATTGAAATTTGGAAAATTTGTGGCTGCTTCGGCACTACAGTGCTGCTGCACCGCCATGGTCAGCCCAGGTCACATGATTGTCACGGGCATATCCCCAACCTCTTTCCTGTCTCCCTCTGCCCCCTGCACCCAATCAGCTGGCAGCAAGGCCTGACAGGCGAGTGGCCATTGGGTGCTTTGGAAACGAGGCAGAAATCTGGAATCTCTTAATAGCGGTGGACACTGAGGGAAGGACAAGGGAGCAACTTGGATGCCTGCTGGCAAAGTAAGGCTGGCTGGGGGGTGCTGGTGGTCGATGGGTAAGCCCTCTTCTTCCCTTGAGAGAGGGGTCCCTTGGGGTCATGCTAGAATGGGGAACAGGTGTACAGTTTTCCCCATGGTCTGCAGTTCCCTTTGTTCCACCTCCACCCAGCAAAGTGGCAGGCAGTTCTACTGGTCAGTTGAGGAGGAAGAGGATGCTTCACTGGGGCTCTCCTGAGGATTGTGAGAGGAAGGCAAATGGCACAAGCCTCTATTATATGTAGAAAGGGAGGGAGGGAGGGAGGGAGGGAGGGAGGGAGGGAGGGAGGAAGGAAGGAAGGAAGGAAGGAAGGAAGGAAGGAAGGAAGGAAGGAAGGAAGGAAGGAAGGAAGGAAGGAAGGAAGATTTCTAATGCTCCCTACCAGCTTCTCACAAGCAAAGTCAATGGGGAGCCGGTAGCAAGTTGCAAGTTGCTCACACTCCCACTGCTTTTTTCCCCTTGGTTATTCTGTTTCACTGTTTACATAAGGAAATATCTCTGAAATTATGACCCAATGGGTCACGGGTTGTCTAGTGATACCCTATAGTACAGATAAGGACAGTTTATATCACAACTGTTCTGTAGTGATTGACTATTTCTATAGCCTAGCCGAAACAGATGTCCTAGGAACTCTACTGTATGATATTTTCCAAAGGAAGTCTCTTTTTTGCAGAATTTAATTTTTTGTGAAAGATAAGAATGGGCATTTGGGTGGGAAATGCTCCCTAAAGTCTTACCTTACAGCTAGAGAAAAGAGAAACCTGAAATCTAGAGAAATTTGAAGCAAATTCTTAGTGACAAGAGGTAGGGTGTGATTAAGGCCAAGTGGTGCACTAACCACAACCCAACAGTGGTGCCCCTCGATGGAAGTGAAACTCTCACTCTATGAGATGAAAACAAATGAGATATCAGACAACACATTCAAACCAAACTGTAAAACTCCAGTCATTCGCCATGTCAAAGAATTTTTTTTTTAAAAAAAATGCAGATTAAAGTTGAATGCGGCAGATTTACAAATTGTAATTTACTATTACAAAAAAATTGACTAAAGTTGAGTGTGGCAGTGAAAGAGTTAAGGGCATGATAGCTAGGGGAAAAAATTCTGTGGCACCCAATTTCCCTTGGTGCCCTAAGCACATCTTTATTTTGCTTAGTGGTTATTCCAGGACAGTCAAGAGGCAACACTTCTTCCCTAGTATTCAGAGAATAGGGCTTGGGATCCAAGATGAAAGATCCTCTTTGACAAGACTCATAAACCAGTTCTGACTCTGCTCTCTCAAATTCATTCCTGCACCATTCATACATCTAGGAAACTTCATGGTTAAGAGGAGACTTTTGCCAGCACTTTCCAAGTTTAGTCTGGATCATGTTCTATATATAAATGTGTTGAATTAATGATCCAACCTTACGTTAGGAGTTGAAACACTTAGTCTTTAGTTAGAACTTCAACTCTGAGTTGAAGGACTGGTTCACCTCCAATGTTGTTGTTCAGTCATTAAGTTGTGTCCGACTCTTCGTGACCCCATGAACCATATCACGCCAAGCCTTCCTGTCCTTCACTGCCTCCCTGAGTTTGCTCAGTTTCATGCTCATTGCTTCAGTGATGCTATCTAACCATCTCATCCTCTGCCGTCCTCTTCTCCTTTCGCCTTCAATCTTTCCCAGCATCAGGGTCTTTTCCAAAGAGTCACCTCCAATATATACACATATAATAGGATTTTACACCATGCTTGGGGCTGGGAATATTTTTCAGGTCTACAGATTGCATATGTGCATGGATATGGAAATGTACCAGCCAATTATCATCATCTCAATATGTAGAATATATGGATTGCAAAAATTCAGTACTGCACGTTGTATATAGAATTAATACACAGTGTGTATTCTATGACAATTTTGGCAAAGCAGGCCCTATCAGTAATGGCAATTTCCGTGAATATTTATTTAGTCTTGCATAAAATCAGGTGCAAGCAAGCATGTTTTTGTACTGAATCTGCAAGAAATCGTCAATAAAATCATTTTACAAACAGGAAAAAAAAATCGGTTTACTTTACAATCTTCCAGTGGCAGAAGATATTTAAGAATGTTGCTATTTTTCAGATTCTTGAAAGCACGTAGATAATACTTGATGAATCCCAGAAGCTAAATAGAGTTTGAAGAGGTTAAGTGATATGTGTGTGTTGGGTATATTTCTGTTTGTGTTTGTGTGCAATTTCTGCACCTTACCTAGTTTTTGAGCCATCCTCTGTGGCTAGCAGAAGTTCCTAAGTACCCACTTTTCACAGTCCCATTTGATTCTTGGATTGTCTCTCCTTTTGTACATTAACTCCTCTTCAAGATTTAAGTGAATAATGTTTTATGTAAAATACATAATTCCTTTGTGATTCAAACTGTCATTAAGCCTGATTATTCCACTACATTATTAGCTTAGTCAGACGCAGAAAGGAAAAACACATTGTCCTTGACAAGAAAGGGAGAGAGAAGGAGTGGAGAAGAGATTGCATAAGAAAAGGCAATATTAATCCCACTTCTGCTTGTCTGCATTTATCATTGTCATGCCCTGCACTTTGTTAAAGTTACTCTCACTGTTTGTTTCTACAGCTAAGGGCAGGATTTGGCCTACTCCTCCATGTAGCCATTCTACATCTGATGTTGTTATAGCAACTAAAACTTGCACAGTGATGCAAAGAAAAGGCAGGAGCTGTTGCAACTGACAGGTTTGAAAAGATGAAAATGCATAGCCTCTTGCTGGCACAGGTTCAGCTGAGGATCATGGGTTTGGTGTGGAAATTTCACCCAGTGGAGTAAGGCTAATGAAGGAGAACTTTGCTGCTTTGACACTCTGATAGCCAGAGGGCAAATAGGAGGGGTGAGATGCCTATCTGTCCTGATTAAAGATGGGAGAGATTGGACCCTTGACATTTTATGGCCAAGGGCTGGCTGGCTGGCTGGCTGGCTGGCTCCTTCCTTCCTTCCTTCCTTCCTTCCTTCCTTCCTTCCTTCCTTCCTTTTCACTGATTTCTAGCACAGTTGCCTTCTGCCCGAACCAATCTCTATAATACAAGAGGCACAACTATGACATCTAAAAACTCCACTATTATTCACTGTTGTGACATAAACCACCACCTTTTTTTTTAGTTTTCCTGGCAACCTAGACATTGGAAGGGGCTTTTTCTTCCTTCCCACGAAAGCAGTGTGCTGTCTGAACCTGAACTTCTTTTCTTATGTATTTACAAAGCTGAGGGGCAAAACATCAAGATAAGTTACATATGCAGTTTGCTTGTGATAGATTTTCTGACCTAGGCAAAGCTAGCATTTGGCAATAATTAAACCGCTATAGGCTGTCTGAATGGAGGATACAGCAAGTATCAAAAAAATAATGTTTGGCTGAGTGACTCAGATTCAGATCTTTGCCCTGAAGAGTGGAGCATCTAAGATTTTGATCTTACAACTTCCTCTTGCACCAGACTGCTTAGTACAGCATGTGACAGATTGCATTTGTACATGACATTCTTACAGAAAAATGAGGAAAATGACAGGAATAGCAACAAGAGGGTTTAATTTCTGCCAGGGCTTGCTAGAGCCAATTCCTGCCATCTGCTTTCAGTGCCAAGACTTGTCCTAATAAAAAATGAAGTAAGAATGGATGAAAGGACCTTTGAGCAATTAAGAATGCATTTTTCTTACCATTGAGTAAAGAAGAGAAATTCTTCAGAAGAGTTTAATGGAAGGGTTGGACCTGAAAAGATAAATGTCAAAATAGGAGATATATATTGTAACATGGTATTTGTTAGCATTATGGACTTGTACCATCAGAAATCTAGATCCCAGATACCTAGTTTGCCGTTTTCAATTGTGTAGGAAGATAGCCAACACAATTTCTGTTGTTCTTCCCTCATAGCCCTTGGCAAAACTCCAGGATCTATGGGCATCATTTCTCCTTCAGGAGTTAGGACTGCTTATAAAACTTCAACTTTCTGATTACCAAGAAAACTGCACTCTACTCCTTTTTGAGTGGAATAATCAATGTGGAAGTTGGTATCTTCTTCCCAAATGCAATATATGGATAAGCTTTAAGGTCCTAATGCAGTGTTGTCCAAACTTGGCCACTTTAAGCTGGCTGGGGAATTCTGGGAGTTGAAGCCCACTCATCTTAAAGTGGCCAAGTTTGCACAACACTGTCCTAATGTAATACTTGGATAAGCTTTCCAACACTGGAGTAATAGTAACTATCTGGAGATGTTCTCCTGTACTTTTTAGAAATAGGTATCAGCACAGCTTATCTTTTTTTGAAATTCAGTTAATCAGCTTTTGTACATTGCCCTAAAATGCTATCACTTAGCATAAAGGACAAAGTGAATTATACATGTGATGTTTCACAGCAAGAACACTTCAGTTTCTGATTTCATCAACCAATTATGGGCAGAGATGAGAGGCTGGCAGTTTTTATTTACTGAATAATGCTTTTTCATTTGACTCCTACAAAGCAATTATAAGATTGATGGACTAAGAATGTCATAGCTTTTACTGGGACTGTAAGTTATACGTACCCTGACTTGGAATTAAGTTCGTTTATGGTTTACTTCTGAGTAAACATACATTGGATCAGGCTACAAATGTATCATATGGTCTAAAATTCTAGATTTATGGAATTCATGAGCTGGAGGTATAGTGGCAAAGCTGTTGTTTGTAAAATGAGGGTAATCCAGGTTTTAACAAGGTTTTGCTGTATATCAAACTCACAGTTTTATAACAGTGTAACCTATGTGAGAAGATTGTTGTAAGGGTAACATGATGAGGAAACCATATATATTATGCTGAGCTACTAAGGGGAAAATATGGGATATATTTCCTAAATGCATTCTGTGTATTCCATTTAGTTCATCACAACTTCCAGGGCAATAAATGTACTCAGAATTTCTAAAACAACCAGGGACAGAATTTTCATTTAAGCCTTGCCATCACTGCTACCACCACCACCACTACCCCCAATCTCTTCATATTCCATATTAATGTTTTTCCTCCATGATTTGGGGAAATGGTCCAGTAAATGTAAGTGTGTAGGGAACCAAAAAGACAAAATAACTTTCAAAATTATTTTAATATATTAGTTTTTTTGGCTAGGAATGAACAGTATCCAGTCATCTACTCACTTTAACTTAGGTTTGTTTGTTTGTTTGTTTGTTTGTTTATCTTGAAATGATTGATATGGCCGCCCATCTTGTAACAGTGACTTTGGACAGCACACAAAGATTAAAACAAAAACCACAATACATAACTCATGATGTTAAAGGTTAAAACAGTAACCCCACTCAAAGAAAATCACATCATCATCAGCAGAGCTCACCTAACCTCCTGGCCTCACTGCCTGGGAAAACAGCTAGGTCTTCAGATCACTGCAGAAGTCTAACAGGGTCAGAGCGATCAAGATTTATGGAGGGATGCAGTTCCATAGGGCAGGCACTGTGACTGAGAAGTAAGGGGTCTAACAAGATGACACACTTTGATGGAAGGGATCAGGAGGATGTCCTTTCTGGTGGGCCAAGCAGAGGGAGAGTAGCAGTCCCACAAATAACCCGGCCCTATGCGATGTGCCCATTAAACTTCAGATGATCCCCATTCTCCTTGTGTTTGGCTCAAGGAAATTGTCCATGCTGCCCCTCCAAAGGTCCTGGCTTTGAAGATGGAAAATATTCAGTGCAATTTAAAGTATTGACCTCTATATGGTAAAAAGATTTTTTTTTTCAATCAAGGCTGGCTTGTATCACTGGATATCCCTTGTATCACTGCTTGTATCACTGGATATCCCTTGTATCACTGCATATCACTGCTTGTATCACTGTATATCCCAAAGCTAAGGAGGCCAACAGCCTTCCAAACAGCCTTGATTGCTCTTGTTGGAATCCATAGCAGCTGAAGACACTACTTCTCACACTTGTCCAGAATGCCTTTGGACAATGGGTTTGCCTTTCATATGAAGACTTTGATTTCCAAATATGAAAGGTTCTACTTCATCATATTTAAAATCATTTTGTGGCTAGTCACAAAACATTTACTTTTGAAATGCTGATGGTGAATCTGTCTAAAGCATCAGTTCTCAGTCTATGATCCATGAATTATTGGTGGTCCATTAAAGGTACTATAGATTAGGTAGGTAGATCTGGGCTGCAAAAATCCAGACCATGTTTTTGTATCTCTCTGCTATCACCTACCCGTTCTCTGAAAGTTTGCAGCCCAGATCTGGTAGCCCTAATGTAATGTAATGATAATATAATTCTATGTACTTCTTATGCATTATATTTAAGGTTAATTATTATTTGCAAAATAATTTGCTTCACAAACCTTGTTGTGTAGTATATGCACCCAGAGTCGCTTGGAGTTGGACATTTTTAAATCCATGTAAATAAATAAACATATATATTTCATCCTCCTGGTATACCTGCTGCAAGTAAATGAATTGTGACAAGTGCAATATGTTTGTGAATGAAAATAAGTGATTAGATGCAGCTGCATTTTTAATTTTCCTTGATATATATGTTTGACTGTCATAAGACAGACTGTCTTAAAATATTTTAAATGGCTTATTTACATAGTGATGCACAAGACCTTTTAATAATGATTTGAATAAAGGAAAATGTTGGAAACTTCTGCCCTAAAATCACAGTTCAAGGCAAACTAGTAGCTCTTTAAGGAAAGCTGGAGAGGAATTTGAACAAAGAATTTAGAGGAGACTTGTGAAGATTCAGGGAACTGCATCCTGAAGTTGCCAAGCAACAATATGAGCCAAATTTGGGCATCTTTGTTTGGGCTATGCATAATTGGACAGGGGTCATTTTAATAATTCTAGTGTCATCTCTTAGGGGAATTCCACACATCCAGAAATGACGTAAGTCCAAACAATAATGTTTTACCACTTAATCACAATGTTAACCCAAGTGCATCAGCAGTGAACAAAGGAAATTCCAGGCTAGAAAGCAAAGTGTGTGTGTGTGTGTGTGCATGTGGGTTAAAATTGCCTGCATTATAATGCCTGTATATAAATCTATAGCGATCCCATTTGCAATACTTTGTACACTTCTGGTTGACCTATCTCAAGAAGGATCTGATTAAATCTCAGAAATATACAGATATGGGCAACAAAATAAAACAACTGTTACACATGTAAAAAACTAAGAGCTGCTGCATTAGATCAGGCTAAAGGTCCATCTAATCCACTCTGGATCACCCGGTAGCCAACCAGAGACACACAGAGAGCAGTAATCCTCTTTCATTGATGCTCCTCAGTAGCTGATACCTAAGGTTCAGAAGACAGTCAGCTACCATGAAAAATAGTAGCCAATGGTTATCCAGTCTGCATCTCCTATTTTAATCTTTCATGAGTATGAACCACAAGGGAATTCAGGATTATAAATGATAAATTATAAGTCTGATTTTACATTATATGTATAACCTGTAACTGAACAATCACTAAGTAAAGTAAGTATGATAAGCTGTGTTCTGCTGGTATGAATGATGCAGGTGGTGCATGAATGAGAGTTGGAGAAGGGAGTAGGAATCATAGTCCTTGTAATGGTGAATCAGCTAAAGATATCCATAACATTTGGATGTTGGGATTCCAGTACAGCTCTAACAAAATGAATTGGATTGTGCAAAAGCCAAAACATGGTTCATGCCAGAAGATCTCTTGCAGTTCTTACCAGTTAAAATCACTGTTAAAGGAAGAAGTTCATATGAAAATCATCCTGGTAGATTTCTAGCAACATAGATGCAAGTAAATAAATAAATTACTTTATACCTGTATATAGGAAATATTCTATCTCCCAATCAGGAAAGGAGCCTTACCTAATCTAATGACTACAATAGTATTCCTTATTCCTTGCAGAGATAATGTTGTGGCTAGATAAGTTGCTTGATCCTGAATAATCTTTGTATGATTTACTTTATTTAAAATATTTCCTTTGTACATCTGAAACAGAAGAATCAGCATTATAAAGCCATAAACATGAAAAAGCCTCTTTATTAGATTTGGATATATATTTTCAAATATACTGTATACTGTATTTGAATATATGGTGTCCTGGAGATTCTCAGTAAATTGATTTTGCTGATATTGTTTTAATCTTGAGGCCAATAGTTTACCAATTTTTCCCCTTTACTCCCAGCAGATGTGATGGTATGTGGGAATGACCTTGGGAGGCAGGAAGAAGACCCGCAGCCTAGGCAATGGTCTGATAAGAGGCATCTTAGTCCACACAGTCCACAGGTGGGGGAAAAACATGAAAAGCGTTTCAGAAAGGACCCTCCCTAGTTTTCGAGAGACTACAAAGAGGAGAGAAATACTTCAGTCTTGCAAGATTCTCTTTAATGTAGCCTTACAATAAAGAGAATGCTGATGCTCCTGGTTTTGCTTCTTGTCTGGATTACCTCAAGGGGCTAATATCAGTCTTGCAGGTCAGAAAGTATTTCTCCCCTCCTCTCTCTACAGGAACTGAAACTGTAGATCCAGCCATTGCCATGAGAAACTAGAAATCTGGAAAGTCATCAGATATGAGCAGCGGTTGCTTGTGAATCAAAACCAGTGGTGGGATTCACTGAATGTACAAAAAAGGATTGGTCTGGAGTCAGTTCTTTCTTCATTTACAACAACCAACCATTGAAAAAGATAAGGGATGCTAAAGCTACAGAAAGATAAAACACATATTTCTCTTAAGGGGATTGAGAATCAATATTGTATAAAGCAGTTCCTGTCCTGCCACAATCACTACTGATTCACTATTGATTACTCACAGATAACTGTCTCACTGATTACAATTGCTTGATAAGTAACTGTTGGCTGGGTCCAGCCCTTTGTCTTGCCCTCTTAGACTAGCCAAACTCTTCATGAATCTCTTCAGAAAGGATGGGAACCCGGCAGAAAGTCATGAGCATTCCCACAACTGTGGTCCATGCAATCTCCCTTCTGCTCTTGAGACTAACTAACCATGGTTTGTGGATTATTTGTGGACTAATTAACCATAGTGTGTGGATTTCAGTATCACTGAACTGGTATATGAATGTGCTGATAGTGGCAGATGTTGTGAAGTGAATAGGCTAGAAAACAAAGTTAAGGCTTGGTTGGTATGCTCTTGAACTTTCAAGGACTGATTTGGTAGCATCTCATCATGAATGAAAGATATTGGAAATTGAACCTGTTAGTTCATTTTTCTTTCTCTTAAAGTTTTCCTTAACCATCCCATTACAATTAATTCTTCATATGTCCTGGTTTATGAAAGATGTAAATTAAAATAATCCTTCCTTAATTCCATACACATGAATTAGATTTCGTGGTGCATTATGAAAACATTCCCGAAAGAAAAACTGAAATAAGTAAGACCCGTCATAATGGTCAAGTTTATATGAGTTTGTTTCAGCGGAAAGCTCGATGCAAATCTTAATATTTGACAAGCCACCTAGGATCTGATACACAAAGGCCGTTTTTGCTTGGTTGGTTTACTTTAAACTAAGGCAAATCCAGGAATCTAAGCATCAGCTTACAACAAAAACTGCAATTTCTGGCAATTTGGGAAGACAAATAGAACTGCTGATTGCGTTTCTTATCAAAAGTTTAGAAGTGAAAAATATGAAAAAGGAAATTTATTCATATTTTTGAGTACTAAATATGTATTCAATATGCCCTAAAGGAGGCATTCTTAAAAAGTATCATTTAAAACAAACTTCTTTGCATTCTTCAGGTGTACTGGAACTATAATCCTCTGCAGCAGAATTCCCACTGAAAGTAAAGATATTGGCTCTTCAGGCTGTCAATACTATCATCCAGTAAATCTAGAAGCCATTTTTGGGGCAGGCTTATTTAAAGCAATCTTTCTCAGCTGGGTGTCCCTCAGATGTAGTACGCTATAAGTTCATGGTCTGTATTTCCATGCTTTTGGTCATGTGAGATGAAAGGATGATGCAAGCTGTACTCCAGGAAATCTAAAGGACACCAGGTTTAGCAAGGTCCACTTAAAGTTTTAATATGGATCTTGGTTTTGCAGGGATAAATATTTGTGTCCTTCAGGTATTTTTCAGATATAGCCAAAGAAACAAGTACTGTAATGGAAACCCAGAGAAATAGAATTCAACAACTATTCAACTGGATAGTTTGTTAAAATGTAAGATTTAACTCATTGTCAGCCTACAAAGTACTACTGATAGATTCATGGTCTTTTATCAGAGTTGATATGCCAGTTGTTCCTTCATCCATTTTCTGGTCTGCCAGACCTCTTCATTGTTCATTCTCTCTGAGGTATGCTTTTGTGAAAGGTCAGCTGGTACTGCAAGGGAATGGGTACCTGGGTATATAATGCGATCTGCATCATCCATTGCATAGGTTTGCCTTTCCAATTCCTATTTCATACAGTTGTCCAACATCAGCTTGAATGAAGCAGAAATCATATATCATTATCCTGTATGAATTCAATTGACATTTTCCTACAGTGCAATTTGCTAAAAGACTTATCAAGAAGAACATCCATTTAGAACATCAATTAGGACAATTCTGCTTTTACAGGACAGTTCAGTTAGTTTCATTTCAAAGACTGTTGTGAAATGTATTTGTCCACAAATCATTCAGGGGAAAGTCCTCGCTCTAAGCATGTGTCTCTATGACATTAGAACATTGACCTGGCTACTTCACTTTGGTCCATCAACTCTCTTCTTAGGCAACTTGGTATGACTATATATGCAGGAAAAATCCATACATGATTTTCCTCTATAGAGATAATTAGCATGCCAGCAAGAAGGCACCATGAAATCCTAGTGTTTATTTTCTGGACTGAAATAAATTTTACACTTAGGAAGATTTAGTCTTGGAAGCTATAACTTCAAGGTGGGCACTGCTACCAAACAGGCCGAAGAAATATGGCACAAGGAGAGTTGGAGTCAATAGCCTAATTGGTTGTTTCCACTATTATAATTCTATGATGCTAGGGCCTCCTTAGTGAGAGCCAGGCCTGAGTCTCAGCGCAAATATTAGGAACTTGGTGCCACATGTGAAATTCATACATACAAAGCATACAATGCTTCTTTATCTTTTGTTTTGGCACTGTTTCCTCTAAACACAGGTGAAAAAGACCTGGTGACATTCTTGTGATAATTTTCAATAGCATGGAAACTTGAAAGTCCATCCAGTGCTCGGTAAGCAAAAATGCTGATGAATTCTCCAAAGGGTTTTCCATAAAAGCCATTTATTCTTATAGTGCAAATAAAAATTAGCCCTTTCTCAAGCTCTTCATTGGACTATTTGAAGGTGATGGTGTTTAATTAGAAACATCAATACTTTTCTCAGCAGGGAGCATGCTTACAACTTGTACCTTTGATGCTACTTGTGGCAAAGAGAAAGCACCGATATCATTAAGGTTAATAACCTAGCAGTTTACCAGAGAAGCTCTGTGTCTTAATTTGAATTGATTATCTGAGTAGATTCATTTGGGAAAGGAGGCTAACTGCATCCAACTCACTGGTTTACAGTGTCTGAGACTAATTCATTTCCTGCTCATTGCTGATCATGCACATACTTACAAACTAGTTTGCTACCACTAGAGTAGAATCAGGCTTTCCCCATAAATCCTCTTATTATTGAGTATCTACAGAACCCTCATTATGCAACATTTGAGGCTAAAATGTTGTATTCAAAAATATTTGTTGTGTCCACCATCAAAGGAAAACAACCCTCTTCCTACAAGGATGCTTTTGTTGCAGTTAGTAGCTTAAGGGTTGTCCACATTTCAGTAAATATTGTTTTGAAATCTGTCTTCTGGTTCCCACAACGTTTCCTTTCTCAGAGAAAAAGGCTTTTGCTTTTTATCATTCCCAGAATGCTTCAGAATTTCTTTCTCCTCCCACTTTTCTGACTGTCCTGCTTCCTGATTTGAACAAGGGCCTATAGGACATATTTTTATTGAAATGTGGGAAATTAAGGAAGCTGCAAATAATGCATTAATGATTGTATGGTGAAAGACAGGGCAGTCTCAGCCACCTTGTAGTAAGCAAGAGCAAGAATTGCCCAACCCATGAGGATAAACTGAAATTGTTTCCTGTTCTGGAAAGAACCCCCTCTCAGACTGATGTAGAGTGTTGAAAAATGCTGATAAACATTTCCACATAGTATTCATTTTAGTCACATTCTTCTAAACTTTGAGGAACAGCCTTGCTCTGCAGATGTTACCACATGATAATGCTTATCTCCAAGCTGTGAATATGTTTCATCAGATGATTTCTGTGATCCTATGGTGCTAAAAGCCTGCCACGTTTGTCCATCCTCCTCTAATCTGCTGACATGTCCATGCAGTGACAGCTAAAAAAAATTACCCAACCAAAGAGTGCAAGACTCATTTTAAGGAGATATTAATATCTGGAAAGCAAGACAGCCAAGATCAGAAAGTGGCTTTGTAACTCAGAGAAAAGACTCCATTAAAGGGCGGCCATCTTTTTTATGTGGAGCCACATCATAGTGGGAACAGAAGAATATCAAAGGATAGTGACAAAGCAAAGAGCTCAGTACTAAAACCAACATTTGGGATTACAGCCTTGAGAATCCTGTGCCTTTGGCCAAGCTGGCTGGATCTAATGGTAGTGGCCCATGCTGATGTGAATCAGTCACAGAATATTATGGACTGGCAAGTTCATTCACTCTGAGTGAAGGTTAAGAGTCTACCTGTTAAACTCAGGGTTTAGCATTCAAAGCCTGTCTCTCTCACTGAGCCTATGCATTTCTTAAGAGTCTTTCCATATTTTTTATCTTTCCCAGCAACTTATCATGCTTTATCCTCCCCCTCTCCAATTTAGAGGAAGACAGAAATAAGAAGTCATCATGGACTGCTTTCAGACCTCCCGGAACACCTTCAAGACCTTCTGCAATATCTCCTTCCAAGATAAGGTCAGAACTTGCCATATGCCTGCATATTAATCCACTATACACACTGGCATTTTGCTTGACACGTTTGCCCCACTTGTCCTCAACAGGACTTGAGGCAGTGCTGCCTTCACACTTGGCATTCAGGTGAGGCAGATCTTTGAAAAGGTACTTCATCCTGATGAAGAATGAAGAAGGGCCTCTGCAAATGGTGCTCCAAGTCTGGGTGTACATACACAGAAGCCACTGCTAGTGAGGTGGGTGGCCAGATGGGCTCCCCTTTGCTATGTGTTCTGTGGGGTGCTTTGCTCCACTGAGGCAGTTTCACCTGCCTCCTTAAGACAAAGAGTCTTTCGGAAAGAAACAGCTCGTAATTTGTATATGCCAGTAGTATCTCAGCTGTTTCAGCGAGTTTCCTGTGACAACACAGGACATAAGGCAAAATGATAATTCTTTCCATTTTTGTTGTTGTGTCTTTTAATTTCCCCAAAGAAATGGATAGACAACAGAACCGGGATTGGCTAGTCAGAGGCATCCACATAGGAGGAGGGAAAATAACAAATGTAGTGTTACAACAATGTGTTTCAAGTGGTGCCCTTTGGTATGTGCATTGTGACATTGCACACATGTATGAAAGGGCCAGAGTTTGTGTTACGATGGCATGATGCTGCTCCAAACCTGTGGTTGCCTTTGAGTCTAATGGTTAGAGCTTTGGAGTTAGGACTGGGGAGAGAAGTGGGTTACATTCTTTATCCTGCCATTAAGTGCATTAAATTGACTTTTAATCATTGAATCATAGAGGTGGAAGCAACCATAGAAGTCACCTAGTGCAAACCCCTGTTCAGTATAAGATCTACTAAAGCAGTGTTTCTCAACCTTGGCAACTTGAAGATGTGTAGACTTCAACTCCCAGAATTCCTCAGCCAGCATGCTCTGGGAGTTGAAGTCCACACATCTTCAAGCTGCCAAAGTTGAAAAATCCTGTGGTAGAGCATCTTATCTAGTGTACCTTTTTACCTTTGTTTTTTGTTTTAATTTATATTGAACAACCTACTTGTAGGGTTGTTACAAAGGTAAAATGCCCTCATGGTAGATTGATTTTGTATATGGTAACTGCAGCAAGATTATTGTATGCACAAAAATGGAAGAATACTGAAATCCCCACAGTGGAGAAATGGTTTGAGAAAGGGTCCAAATTTGCAGAAATGGCAAAACTGACTTGTTTGGTCAGAGAAAAAAAACAATAAAAGTTTTCTGAAAGACTGGAAACCTTATATGGACTTTTTGCTGAAAGAAGAAAGAAATGAAACGATGATTTATGGATTTGAAGATTAAGACAGACGTGGATTAAATTACAGGCTGAAGGAACTTGTATAACATCTCAGAGGGAGGAGGAACAATAAGATTGTAATTATCTGTTGAAAAGAATGTCGGAAGTCATTTATATATTCTTTAACTTGATGTTTTTTCCCTCTTTTTTCTTTTTTGCTCCTTCCTTCCTTCCTTCCTTCCTTCCTTCCTTCCTTCCTTCCTTCCTTCCTTTTTTTATTCTATGAAAAAATTCTTGTTAAATATAAATAAAAAACAAAACAAAAAACAAAGGTAAAATGCCAAGCTGAGGTAGGGAGATAGATTTACTTATGATGCCCTGAGCAACTTGAAAGATCAGGATACAAGTATAAAAATATTACGTTACAGAACATGAAGGAATATACAGTGCCAGAGCGTCACATTTATTTGATATGTGCTTAATAACAATCTTTTCTCAGCTTCCAATTGCTTTGGTAAGTTTTAAAAAGCTGCTTGGTGATTTGCTTTTTATGAGATTTAAATTATACCAATTAAAATGCTCCAGTTACTGGATAAAGTCCTGTGATGTTGCAGTTCTCTTAATATTATGCCTGAGATTTACAAAGTACCTGCCAGCATCAATGCCCCCTAATTATCGAACAAAAGGTGTGGGTGGTGCCAAGGCAACTCTTGCTGTTTTTCAGTAGATTGTTTCAATGTAATATTTTTTTTAAAAATCATTTTAAAACACAATTTTAATACTGTATGACTTGGTGCATGTTTTGGGGGTTGTGTGCAATTATGAAAAAAGTCACTACGCCATGCATTTGAGTGTTCTTCCTTCTAAGTAATACATTTGGAATGAAATTGCCAATCAAGCATTGTCACATAGTAAGACAGCTTTGGTCCATGTTTAGACCATCACAACCTTTTGGCAAACAATTCATACATTGAATAATTGTATATATGCTAGCTACAATCCAGAAGCTTTTTAAAAGCATGGAGTGCATATTATGGATATCAAATTATGTGAAGGAATAAACAAGTTCTTGCTTTCATCTTAATAGGGTTTCGACTACAAAAGAAATATGCTGCTACTTCAAGAGAGGACACAAAGGCTTGACAGCAAAATTTACTGGGATATTCCAGTGCACAAAACCTACTGAAATGGATGGAAGCTATGCCTATGCATTTCTGGTAAACTGATGCTTTAGCCTGTTCCTATTCATTTCAATAGGATTTTACAGATTCTCGTTAATATCATATATAGGTATTAGGAAAAGGGATCTGTCAGGGACCAAATCCATTTAAATAATAGCTAGTTGGAAAAGTGTGACTGGAAGAAGAGGGATGGCAGTGGTAAACAGTAGAGCAGTGTTTCCCAATCTTGGCAACTTTAAGATATGTGGACTTCAACTCCCAGAATTCCCCAGCCCTCCCAGGGGAATTCTGGGAGTTGAAGTCCACATATCTTACAGTTGCCAAGGTTGAGGAATACTGCAGTAGAGGATAGTGGCAGACCCAAGGGCCAGCTATCTTTGATTTGCTATTGATTAGTAATAATTGAGATTAATTAACAAAGAATAAATAACAGGAATGTGGGAGAAAGTGACCAAGTAATGGAGTTTGGGTTTTAAGGGAACTAAAGCTGAGAAGAGTCAAACACATCTCTTAGTATTCAAGAAAGTTTATTTTAAGAAACTCAGAGCAATGGAAATTGTATTTCATGTCAAGAGACATCCTGGGGAAAGGAGCTCGAGAAGTGTGGGAATTCATAAAAAACCAGCATAACTGCCACACTTCTAGCAAGGATAATGAAAGGAAACAGCAGAAACAGCCCTTTTGGCTGTACAAAAGGCATACTGAAGATCGGAAAAGATTATCCATAGAGACTATAAAGAAGGGCAGGTCCTTAAGGAAAAATATGTACATGATAGCCCAGAACTATAGGGATGATTACAGAAAGGCTAAGACTCAGAATGAACTAAGGTTGAGGATGAATAACAATAAGGGCTTCTTCAGATATGTTCAAAATAAAGGAAAAGCAAATAAACAGCATATCGGCTATTCTATGTGGATGCCAGAATATTAACTGGGAACAAATAAAAGGTGGAAGTACTCCATTCATATTTTGACATCCTTTTTCAACACTACAGGGTATGTTCCACCAGACTTGTGTGAAGATCAAACCAGAGAAACAAGATTGTACTTCAGGTTGATAGAAACATGGTCAGGGCACACCTAGTTACTCTGAAAGTGTTTAGATCTCCACAGCCAGATGAACTGCCTTTTAGAATATTGAAGACATTTACTGAGGTTCTGCCTGAATCTCTTTGGATTATCTTTAAGAAAACCTGGAGAACAGGTGAAATGACATTTGTCTCTAGGAAAGCAAATGTCAGACTTTTTTCAGCTGACTAGGCAAGAAACTGAAAGAATAGATTTCCAAGAACATGAAAGTTCGGATAAGTTAGTTTATTCTAGCCATGCTAAAGAAGCAATAACAAAAGTTTTCTGGTCCCTGTTCTACATAAATAATAGATTAAGAGTGAAATCAGAGTTCAAATTCTTGGGCCCCTTTCTCCCATGCATGCAGTATAATGAGCTAGAAGCCTATCGCTTTGGAGTGGGAGCAGTGATTTCTATCTGTGTCTTCTACTGGTAACGGACTTTTCTGGTATCAGGCTGTTTGCCTGTGAGTGTCAGAGAAGTGGCTCCCCCACAAAAGTGTCCCTTTTTTCTTGTTGCTTAATGAGAATTGGGGGACTACAAGTTGGTCTGTTTAGAGCAAAACCCAATAAGGTCAGTCTGTCAATTCCTTGAAAACAGTATGGCAATTACCAAAAGCCAGCACTGCATCTTCAAGAACAAGTCTTGCTGGACTACTTTTATTGCAAGTTTTAATTGGGTAACTTATTTAATATTTATGGCAATGCTGTGGACATAAGATATCTTGATTATACCATAGCAATGTATTCCATGATATTCTGATCAGCAAAATGTGGATTGGATGACATGACTGTTGGCCACATTTAATTAAACATTTTCATTAATGACTTGGATGAAAATGTGATTTTCAAACCTTCAGATGATGTAGAATAACCTAGAATACAAAAACAAATAAATAATTCCTAAAGGTCAAGGAAATAACAGAATGAAATGTTACTAGATAAATTTGTCAATTAGGAAATGTAAATCAAATGCACAGGTATCGAATAGAGATCACTGTCTTGGCAACATTTGTGAGATGCTCTTGGAAGTATAGCTGATCACAAATTAAACATGAGTCAGCACTGCTATTGAAATTAAAAAAGATAAACAGAGTCTTAAGATACATCAACAGAAGTATAATTTCCACATGACTGGAAGTAACAATCATCCTGCTTACGGTCTCTGCCAGCAATAAAACACTAACACTAGCTAACTGCAAGATGGTAGGAAGTCCAGAGGTCACTGAAGCCAAGAAATCAAACACAAGTCCAGTTCTTAAAGCCACATTCAAGAATATAGACTCCTTAGGTAAAGAGGAAAAAAAAGAAAAAAATGCTGGACAAAGACAAAGATACCAATTCCATGCAGCATTAAACAGCTGTAAGGACTTACTGTATCTGCTGAAATCTGAAGCATTTCTCATACTGACACAGCTAATTCCAATTTATGAGGTTGTGGGGAATTTCTGGTTCTGGAAAGTTTCTGCTTTTAGGGAGCAATGCACCCTACAGCTTGCCCTCTTAGGAGTATTCCTTAGGTTAAGGAGAGTGGACTCAACATCAGCTGCTGTATTTTCCTATAATACTATGTGGCCTATAGGATTACAGATTTTTCCTGGGCTTGATCCTCTGCCCCTTCTCCTTTCAGTAAGGAACAACAGTCCTCACCTCTTCTGCACTGCTGAATTCCTCTCCCCAAGCCCTGCATTCTAGGCTCTAACAACAAGGAGATAGTAAAGGAAGTTCATCAATGAAATTGGCGACTTAGGGAACTCATAAGTTCCCCTTCATAAATGTGGTGAAGCAAGGAACTGAACAACCACCTGTCAGGGATATTTTAATTTGGAGTCCTACTCTGAGTGGGGGATTGAGCAGACTAAATGTCTCCACCTACCCACCCCCTGTGATTGTATGAACTGGTTGGTGGGGCTTTGGATGTGTGGAGAAGAAAAGATGGGCTTAGATACTCAGAGATTGGCAGGATGCCAAGTTTGAAGCAGGAACCAAATCTTAGGTAAGACAGTTTAAGGGAGCGTGGGCATCTGGGCGCACCAAGACACCAGTTTGCCCAGTTAGGATAAATTACAGTCACCAACTAGCAATCTGCAGGATAAAACTCTTCATCACTATGACAGAACTTGCATTGGGAGACGTAATTATCCTAACAGAGCTTGGATCTTAAACATTAAGGCTGCTCTCACTTCCACTCCAGGGCTGTATTCTTTAGCATTCCTCTGAAAAACACCCTGGAAACCAAAGGCATTCTTTGCAAGGAAGAGAAAGAGGTTGAGGGATTGTAAATCTGAGAACTGTTGATAGCTGGCTGCTTAAAGTTTGGGTGCACGTATGTACATAAGGGGTCTTGAAGGCAGTCTTGGAATGCAGTAGTTTGTAGGGGCATTGTATGACTCACCCCAGATCTCCAGCAGCTGTCCAACGCTAGACGATCTTTTTCCAATCTTACCCAGATAAACCTGGGATTAAAACTGCAGATTAAAATGCTTCTGTAGGAGAAATAAGAGCAGGGGAAGACTTATGTTGCTTAGTACAGGAACCAGTACTAGGCAAACAGACAGGAGGTTTGCTGATGTCTGTTCTTCTTATCCGGAAGAAGGATATATTCTGTCTCTCTCTCTTTCTCTGTGTGTAAGTATTCCTAACAATAGCCTGAGAAGGATGGAAAGTGTGTTAATATTTTCATTTTCAAAAGAGAAGAGGAAGAGGAGGTAACACTCCTCCTTAAGGCTTTCAGATCAGTGACATTTCTCTTTGGTTTTGGTTAAATCATTTTTGTGGACTGAAACCCATACTTGGTGTGGACTTTTTTTCCCCCTGTCAAATAACTGCCGTGCAAGTCAAAGTTTCAATTGATTTAGAATGGCCTAGTCCAGGCTTTTGTGTGTTGGCTGGGAATTCTGGAAATTGTATAAATTGTAGTTGCAATAGCATCACTGAAGCAATGAGCATGAAACTGAGCAAACTCAGGGAGGCAGTGAAGGACAGGAAGGCCTGGCGCAATATGGTTCATGGGGTCACGAAGAGTCGGACACGACTTAACGACTAAACAACAACAAGAAGGCTTACCTAGATGCTACCTTACTCATTGTATGGCCCTGGCCATTCAGCCAGGAGATTAACTTTCACTGCATCTCTATTTCTTATATACTGTATTAGTTGTTCAGTCAACTGGAATCTATTGGATGAAGAGTAAATATAAACGTGTAAATCATAATTGGACGTGCATGCTGCTTTCACCCAACTCAGGAATGCTCAAAGCTTATACTCAGTGAAATATAAAAATAATATAACTAACACAAACCAGGAATTTCTGTCAGCTTTAAGATCTTCTGCCATGGATCAGAGATACAGACATTACCTAAAAAACAGAATGAGAATGAGGGAAAGGAACATTGTCTCAGAAGGAACTGACCCCAAGCCTGCTATCATTTTTGCACCGAGCAGTAACAGTTACATTTACCCAAGCATTTCAATACAGTTTAGCAATTAAGGCTGCCGTCCTATGCAGATACTAGAAGTTAATCCTAATAAATAAACACTGTGGGATATATTCCTCTGTAAATGTGAATAGAATTGCATGCTAAGGTTATACGGAAAACCTCTGCTTAGCTGGGAATCTCATCAAACTCAGCCGAATCTCATTTTAGGAGCGTGCTCCTAATTGTACAAGTTTTGCTATTTTGTTCTAAAATCTAACAAAATGAAAGGTGATGCATGGTTAAAATCCAAGGCAGATAAGCACCTGTTTAGATTGATGACAATCAAGGAGGCAGGGGTGTCTGCAAGGGGTGGTAAAAAACAATTCAAGATGGATGGCCATGTTGGTGCAATCAAAGCTCCATTTTTTTTTTTTAATGTCCAAGCAGGGAATCAGACAACCGTGCATTGGAATCCCCACTTTCCCTCCTCTATACCTTTTTGGCATCTGGGCTGCAAAAATCTGGGTGACCGCAAAGACATACAAAAACTCTTAACTCTTTGCTGCCATCTAGCAGTAACCCAGGCAACACATTTAGTTCAGCAGCATTCCAAGAAAACCATGAAGAGCCAGCGCACCCAGGATGATAGCAAATACTAATGGATGGTAGATGGAAACCCATCTCGAAAAGATGGCAGGCAATCCATTTCTTTTTTTCCCTGCCTGCCTTTACACTTGCCTAGGTTTTCAATTTGCTGAAAGCTTGCCAGGTTGCTATGTCTGCAGTACATTTTCTTTATTCCTAGAGTATTTGTGCACAGTGCTTTACAGAGAACAAGAGAACAGAAGCCCGCCATCTAAAATTCAACAAAGAAAATTACAGGGAAGCCAGTTAGTGCCTGGATTATGTTAGAGGGCTCTCCCCCCTCACAAAAAATGGGGTTGTTTACCATGGTTTATAGAAAGGAGGAGTCGAGCGAGTGCAACTCAACAAGCATGTTGAGATATATCTGCTAAAATGGGCTCTTATTTCTTGTATGAGGCTGAAGTAAGTCCCTTGCTGTAGACGTGTTCCTTCTAATGTTGGTCAGAATTTTAAAAGCTCAGTCTACAACCCAGAAATGTATTGGAACTGCTCACATGCTTCAGACTGATCTGCGCCAATTGCACAGTACAGGTTTTCCTTTAGTAAGGTGGCATATGAATAAACACCGACAAGTAAAGAAATATCATTGTGCAGTCTTTTATTTACTGTGCATGCTTCCTTATTCAAGGAAAAACACTGGGTACACCTTAGGATACTTGGAGGCATATGCATAATTTCGGTAAGCTGAGCATGGTCAGATTTACTTACTGTATGGCACCTTTTATTTCCCAAGTTTCAATAAAGCCAAATAAGAAGACTTGAGATGAGGCTTTTTAATTAACAGAAGTTTTATTGGCCAAGGAACCTTCTGGATGGCTCAGTCAACACCGTGGCAGGAGTGTTGCCCAGAACCACACCTTGCAAAGCAAGCAACAAAGATTTTATAGGCATATTCAGATGGATTCAGATAGTACACCCCCTCATATCCATACAAGGGAATTTTGGGATGACCCAGGGAGGAGTAAAG
The DNA here is from genome assembly GCF_059951505.1 of Python bivittatus. Lineage (NCBI taxonomy): Eukaryota > Metazoa > Chordata > Lepidosauria > Squamata > Pythonidae > Python > Python bivittatus. The sequence continues at coordinate 42,318,012 of NW_028277074.1, read as the reverse complement.
GTGGGCCCTAAAGAGGTGAATCTAAGTTTAACTTTTTTCTTCTGGTTACCAAGGAAATAGCCCATGTCGGTCCTTATCTCTTCTTTGTTCCTCTTCTTCTGTTACCAAAGAAATGCCTACCTCCTTATCTTTCTCTGGCTTTCTTTGTAACTTCTTTGGAATTTGGTGTCTCTGCCTGCCCCGTACGAATCTAATTTATAGCTTACTTGTTCAGTCAGGCATTTGGCTAATTGCTTCTAAAGGAAATGGGGTGGGGGAATGGTGTGCTCTCTTAGAAGGCAATCAGGCATTCAACAAAGAGATAAGGTGGGGGAAATAAACGCTGTGCTCTTTACAAAGCAAGTTAATCCTTTGTAAATAAGATAGAGTGCACTGTCACATGCATGCCCACACATGATGAGAGAGTGTAAAACTGTGTATCAAAACAATGCCCTTCATTAGCAAAAGAACTATGCTGTTAAGTGAGTATTCTGCATTTCTTGGGGGTGTGCAGTTGCAACAAGGGAGAAAGGCGTGCTGGAGAAATGCATGCTGCTATCATTTCTTATGAAGCTCCTGTCTTAGTAACAGTCGTAGAAGGTTGTAACATTTAGCTCTTCTTGGCTGAACTCAGAAAAGCTAAACTGGTTTAAACCTCATTCGTTCTTAGATTGATGATTACTAGGAAATCCCAGGACTGTAAACTAGGCTCTAAAGTTGGACAAAACCATTTCATATTGTTGCTAAGGAAATGACATGATGTCACCATGGAGTCACCAGAAGACGAGCCTTTATCTTCCATTACAATTTTAAGCAGGCTTTTCCAACAAAGTCCAGATTTCTCTCTTGACCAACCTGCATGGATTTTAAAAATGTAGCTAGCTCACCATATCCAGAATGCAGTATCTTCTAGGCTGTAGAATATAAATGCAATCCAAGAAAGGTTTTGTGGGTTTTGTCATTAAAAGTGGATCAAAGGAGCTGTGCTCTCTATTTCTTGAAATAGAGGCCTTGTGATTTGAGAAAGCAATGAGAAGGTAAATAATGAGGATGGGGTTTTTACAAAGTGTAGTGAAGCTCATGTGAAAGGAATCCAGTGTTTCCTTGCTGAAACTTCGTCTTCACTTGAGAATTCCTAAAGGAAATATTCATGGGGATATTTCAAAAGGCGAAAGACAAATATCTGAACCAAGACCTTCAAACTATCAAGGCCCCTGAACTCAAGTAAGCCTCCTTAATAGCTTGCTTAGGCCCTCACAGATACTGGCTCACGAGCACTTGGATTTTTAAATGGAAACTAGGAAATAACTAACCACAGAAACTGACTCACGCCGAACTCTGTTTTATTAATTGTGTATTCTCACTATAAGCAGAAAATCAAACCCATGTTATCAAATATAAGATGATTGGCATTTGATACCATTACTGGTCAGCATTTAACAGACAACTATATAAAAGTTGTTTATACGCTCCTAAGTGGGCAGAACCTTGTAGTCTGTCCCCAGCACTGTTCAAATAAACTTGACTCAAGCAGACTGTAAATTGGGTAATGGGGAATTTTCCCCTTCAAAGGGCAATGTCTACTTTCTTTGATCAGGAGATTTAAAAACTCGAAAGATTTAACTTGCATTGGTTATGGATCTGAGATATTAACCTTTGTATCAAAATTGAGAAGACAATTTCTTTTAATACTCCGAACTAAAGCCACCATTAGGATTACCAAGTGATGAAGGTGGGTGACAATCCACAGATGCATTTAGTGTGATTCTAGGTAGATATTAAAACGTTCATGTAAAATTGTAAAATATCTGGGATCAGAACAATCTGGTTTTAAGGAACTGCTATTGAGCACAATTACTGGCAGGGTCTGTTGCATATTTATAGTTGTATAGCTCATCTTTAGCTTTCATTTTCCAACAGAAACGGCCAACTAATAGGCTTTGAGGGTTATGTATTCATCAAAACCACAGGCAGGGAATTATGGGATTTGTAGCTGTCCATATCTGGACGGCTCCAGGTTGGGGAATATGGAGAACAGAATTATTTCTCAGAATATAGATGCTGGTCATCCCTGCTTTATAATGCTCATGGGAACAGCTAATGTGTGTATAGTATCTGCGGTATTTGCATCTTTTTTAATATTAGGACATTTATTAGAATGGTTGGAAAAACAAAATTATACTAAGACAACACAGCTGCCAGTTTTCATTATTAGCCAGCATAGTCTCTGGTGAGGAATTTTAGGAGTTGCATCTTGATAATATTATGGAACCACGTGTTCCTTATCCTCATCTACACTGATGGTTTCTCTCTTTTCACAGTTTCAAATAAGAGTTTCCTGAAGTTGCCAAACCCTGGCCCTGCAACTTTTCTACTTGCAAAGCATGAGATTCAGCCTGTCTTCATTTTATACAAGTTGTCTGAACAACATTTGTATGTTCTGAAACCAGCACAGATGCATCAAAGTTCATCAAGGAAGTTATATGGCAGTGTTGTCCAAACTTGGCCACTTTAAGATGAGTGGACTTCAACTCCCAGAATTCCCCAGCCAGCATGGCTGGCTGGGGAATTCTGGGAGTTGAAGTCCGCTCATCTTAAAGTGGCCAAGTTTGGACAACACTGTTATATGGAATGATGAAAAGAAATGATGAAACGTGTTGCGACATCAGGACGTGAACCTAGCCTTTTGTACTGGGGTTCTGACTTTAGAAACCAATCATGTGGCTTGTGACAGAAGCTGGTGTTCTGTGTTGGCTATTTGCCCATCTTTCTTGGCTGCCACCTAGTGATTATCTAGGCTTTTACAGCCAAGGCCTGGTAGTTGGGGTATCATTTTCTTCTCCTGGGGCTTCTCCATAGCTGTTCCAACAGTGTGTGTAGACCTGAAAGAAGAAAGGCTTTCCTGCCACAATTCTCCTAAATAGATTAAATAATAATCTAAACAGCAGGCTCATGATACAGGCTTATGATAGAGAAGCTGGAAGGAGCAAATCCCAGGACTGTTTTTATAGCTGTTGTAGGGCATACTTTCAGAAAGTGGCCTGTTTTTGTGTGTTAAGCACTCCTTATATAGCCTGGGGTTAATTGTAGTGGGCTAGAGGTAGCATTTACACCCCACTAGAGACTCATGATTATCACAGTGAGAAAGAACCTGCAATAGCTGTCTTACATAAGAACTGAACTTTTAATTTTATCTATTAAACCACATCTTCTTTCCCAAAATCTTTCTGGGCTTTTATTATTTCTCCATTTAGATGGATACAACTTTTGGGTGGAGGGGGATGGGGTATATGTTATAACATAGGCAATTCTTAACTTGAAACTGCATTCATTTTATAAGGGAACCCTTCAAGTAAAGATGTGTTTACTACATGGCAAAGGTTAATTGGAGGATTTCATGCCATCTAATTGATCATGTAATTATACCAATGAAAGGCACGGCGTGGCTTTCAAAGGAGAACAGAAAATGAGGAATTGCCAATAAATATATGTTGACAATACTGATGCATTTTGAGTTTTTTATTTTTTATAATTGGGCAATTATGTACAGAACATTGTATGTAGAGGAAGTAGGAACTATAGCAGCCACTTGCAGAATTTAAAGTGATTGTTACTGTTTTTCTCCTTTCTGAGTCAGGACTGGGCAGCCTGATCTCATGATCTGAAGGGTTTTTGCTCCTTATAGCAGGAATTCAGCAAAACATAGAGGAAATCAGCAACTGCAACTCCTGTAGTTGGGATTCTCAAATTTTGTGGTGCCTTGTTCCCTTAAATAATCAATGAAGTTGTGTGACACCCCCATTAGCCATTAATACAACTACCAGTCCATACTCAGAACAGGCTGTTTCTCTGCTTGTACAACCTAGCTGTTTGTGTCATGCTGGTTCTAAACCAATGTCCCCTTGTGTTTGGTCTTGGATCATAAATAGATTTTGATTGATTGATGCACCCTTTTCAGGCAGTCCAGGCCCACTGACCTGGAGTCATCAGGCACCGTTCTCCTGCAAGACAGAGAATAGGAGTGGCACTCAGGCTGCTTGAACAGGGCATGAAGATTGCATGCCAAGGTCCAGCAGTAGAGTCTCCCAGGAAGAAGCCCAGGAACAGCTGCCCTCAGAAGAGCTAGTAGGCAACAGTGCCTCAATCCTGGCCAGATCATATTGGATAATGCTCACAAGTGGAATCTGGCCATTTCAGGAGCCACTGCTATGAATGCAAAGGCTGTTGTGGTGAAGACCACCTGGATTCCATAGGGCAGGAGGGAGTGTGACCTCCCCCCCTCAAATTCACTTGTGACCTTGAGGATATCATAGCTCACAATTTGAGATCCCTTGTCTTATGGTAATAAGGATGCTGATAGTTGCAAGTCGCCATCCTACCAATGGTGCTGGGGTTGGGGAGTGGGGGTTGGAATACAATCATAGATAAAAACAAAAAAAACCCCTAGTATTTACAAAGAGACTCTGAAAAATGGAGAGTGGTGGGAAGTGAATCTGTGGGAAATGCCCCAGCATTTATAATTTTACATCTCTTTCACAACCAACAACTGTTTCCCAGCCCTGAAGTCTAGTTACGCTTCAAAAATCAGACAATAGCCTCCTTGAAGAGACATGTCTGAAGTCTAAGACTGGATTCACACATCATGCTAAGCCTTATGGTCAGATGATGCTGGCAAAAGATGATGGGTTTCACAGTCCAACATTTTTTGAGGGAGGAGTAGATTAGGGAAAACCTTTTACACATGATTCTGAGAAACTGCCCTAAAATGTAATATGTGTAATGGTGTTTGTGTGTGTGCGTGTGTGTGTGTGCATGTGTGTGTATTTCAGGGGCACATGACCTCTGTTGGTATGAGAGGCACAGCAGATTTTGTGTGGTATAGGAAAAGCAGCACTCTAAAAATAAGCAGTTCCCACTCTCCATTTTCAGGAATTTAAAGAGGGAAATGATTCCTTAAACAGTGGCAAGATTTAAGACAATAATTTAGTTCCCATAAACAACTCAAACTACGCCGTCCGCAAGATCTTGCTGCTTTCATCGGAATAACAAAAGAACATCAGCTCCACCCCTTTGGGGCATGCACGGCAGTGCCACAACACTCGGTTCATCGGTCTGATACTCCTTAGTCCTCTTGGATGCCACGGTATCCAAATTCTCCCAAATATTTTTTTTTTAAAAAAAGAACCTTCAGTTGCTCACATATTATGAGGGGGAAACTGGGAACCCACACAAAAAAATCCAGTCTCACAGCATCACCTGTTCTCGTGCCTCACAGTGGACTTACTAAATTGATGTTTAACACATCCCTCCACAAATACAATCACAGCAAGATTCTGAAATCTTTGATTTAGACAACCCAGCTAAAGGGGAGAGGGAAATACCCGCATATAGTGATCTCTCTGGTGTCAGTGCAACATGAGTAATGCCACACTAAAGCCACAATTAGTATAATTACATTCATGAATATTTAACACAGACTTGAACAAAGAGTTTTTTGAAGCGAGCAGCAAGAGGTGGTTAATTATACTAATTAATAATCTAATTCCAAATGACACTTGCTTGAAGTATTGTCCACTTATCTATTAGTCTGAAGTGCTTGTGCTAAAAATAACAGATGCTTTTAACTTGCCATGGTTTGCTCAATTACCAGTATATAGGCCAACTTCAAATTCTGAAAACAAGTCTGAGGGGAAAAAAAACAAAGGCAGATTACAGTTGGAGCGAGGGTGAGATTAATTTTGCCCTGTAACACTGACAACAGTGTTTCTAAATGCAATTACTGGAGCTGCTCCTCTGAAGAGAGAAAGCAGAGTTCCTAATGGTGTTTTCTATATGTTGCTGGACTACAACTCCCAGATTTCCCAGCCAAAATGGCCCCTGTCTATTTGTTGGAAATTCTGGGACTTATATTGGAAGGCATCGGCTGAAGGCTGCTTTCTGCATTCTGGCCTCAATAACAGGTTCATGCATGAATCATCCTCTGCCGCTTCAAAAGAGATGTTAGATTCCCTTCTTGCCCAACAGTTTTTAAAATCATGTGACCTTTTTACCTAATCCATGTGGCTGCCACTAGAAGCAGAATTTTGGACACATTCGATGTATCTTGGGCTTATTCAAGAAATCAACTGATTTGCTAAACGTAGCTGAGCGTAGCTTTCCTTTCCCTAAAATCTGAGATCTCATAGTTGTACAGTTCACCATGCAGTAGGCTGAAGAGAACACACTGCATTGTTTTGGATTTAGGGCTAAAAATATAGGGGAGGAACATACACAAATATTGCATGAAAATCCTTTTATGATTGATTGATTGATTTCCAACATTTATATCATGCCCAATCTTGACAGACTCTGGGGAAGTGGAAGTAGGGGAAAAAAGGATACAAAACCCCAGTAAATGAAATAACATTTGACAAGGTGCCAAGGCACAGCTAAGTTGGGAGGAGAGTATCCCACCACTGGGAAGGCCTGTTGTCTTCTCATATTCATAGTTGTGAAATTGTATTGTTAGTCTTTGCTGTTGAAGAAGCATTAAATTCTTTCCTTTCTTCTTCCAGGCTTACTGTCATGGATGATTGAAGCCAATCAAGATTTGAATCATAGAACGACATGCTATATGGCCATTCTGGGTAGCCTGTGTAGAGGAAGGTATCTACAGATGCAGATGAAGATAACTGAGAATCAGAGTAAATCTTCTTGGACCAGTCACATGACTAACCCCGTCCAGTTAAGCATTATGCAATGGTACTATGTCATTCTAATGACAGATCTAAGCGTATTTCAACAGTGTTTCTCAACCTCAGTAGTTTCAAGGTGTGTGGACTTCAAATCAGGTGGCTGGGGAATTCTGGGATTTGAAGTCCACACATCTCAAGGGTGCTGAAGCTGAGAAACACTTCATTACAACAATGTTCTAAAACCAGAGCCTCTTGAGAAAGAAGAATGGGCAATTTGGGCCAGTGTAAATGAGTTCACAAATATTTTCATATTTGTAGATATTGCTAAACATTATAAAAAGGCAAAAATGTACGCTGCAGACATGTTGGAAAGTGATGACTGTATCTTGACTTTTCTTGAAGGTCCATTCTGCCATATAGCATGGAGTATAATATAGCCCAATAAAAGTCGCACTGTTGTATTTTTGGCCCAGAATCTTCCAAGTTCACATGATATTTCTTTCTGGGCCAGATTACTTTCCTTTTTTTGAATGGTACATTATTTTAGCTAGAGTGTAATCCTATTGTATAGCTCAGGGGTCGGGAACCTATGGCTCGCGAGCCAGATGTGGCTCTTTTGATGGCTGCATCTGGCTCGCTGCCAAATCTTTAATAAAAAAAATAACGGGGTAAGGCTTAGAACACGTCTTCTATCCGCCCAGCGCAGGCCACGCCCTCCTCCGCATCGCATCCGCATCTGGCATCCTTGGGACTCACCCTACCTTGCCCCGCAGCATCCGTGGCCGAACGGGCCTGGAGCCGCATCGTCCTCCACAGGCAGCCGCAAATCGAGGCCCCGGCTTCGGCCTAGCTCCCGTTGGCGGCCCACGCGAATGTGATCCGGGTGCACCGCTTTGCATCCTGCTTCCGCTGCCCCTGCTCTGTTGAGTGAGTCCTCATCTTGGGCTGGCCCCGTTTGTGGCCCCAACAAGGTACGAGACATATTTCAGGCACGGTGCCACTTTCCACCAGTGGCCGAAAATCGAGCCCCCGGCTTGGGCCTAACCTCCTTGACGGCCTGTAAGGGTCCATCCCACCAGCTACACCCGCAATTGGCTACCCTGCCTTCATTACCTCTGCCCTATTAAAAAGAATTCAGAGACTTACTGTACTTTAAAAGTGTTGGTCTTACATAAAATGCACACATTTACTTGTATTTAGTTTTAAACATATTGTATGGCTCTCTAAATGTATGGAATTACATTTTAAAATATGTGGCGTTCATGGCTCTCTCAGACAAAAAGGTTCCCGACCCCTGGTATAGCTGGTGCTGGCTGGGGAATTCTGGGAGTTGAAGTCCTCACAACTTAAAGTTGCCAAGTTTAAAAAACACTGGTATAGCTGAAGGGTATACAATCTTTTTTGAGCTGGGCGCTATTTAAATTTTAATACCATTAAAATTAAATGCAGTTAAATAAATACCATTAATAGATAGTAAATAATTGCCATGTATTTAATAATTCTCTTTCTATCACCTTAAAGATGATCCTTTAGAGGCAATGTTTGGAAGCTTTGTTCATGCCTCTGGGCAACATGGAGTGTCTTACATGCAAAAGTTTTGCACTTCTGCTTCAGCAGTTGGATACCTTCTGGTGAAACTGCATGATTCACCAAAATGAAATTCGTGGCAACATGCATGGGCTCATAATCCATAGGATCTGCTGAAATCTCTTTTGCAACAGTTTTTTGCATGTGAATTGCACCCCTTGCCATAGTAAAAATACGCCATACTAGACGAAGCTAGAATAGAAAATCACTTACGTTATGGAAAAATGCATACAGCAACGATTGCACATTGTTTTATTGTTATCCCTGGAGAATTTGATGGAAGGATTAATATTTGAATGTTTAGTGTACTAACATGACTGGATCTGGCCCTCAGTCATCGATCACCAGTGTTCCAACCAACTCAAACAGTGGCTCTCTTTACCAGCAGACGACTTCCAAAGAGTCATGTTTTGAAAATTGCAAGCTCTGCTAAGACAGAGTTCAGTTCCATGTGTTAGGATGGAGTCTTGGATGAGGTGACCAGATGTAGCTTGGTTGCTGCTATTTTCATGAATGGGCAGCCACGTAGTTTCCATCCAATCTCATATTGAAGTTAGGGAATGGGAACCTTTGAATGGGATTTGAACAGCCCTTAAATGGCTAGCTTATGATGGCAAAGCTATGACGTAGTTCTGTGCTTGGAGCATCAAGTGTGAAAAAGTGATGGGCTGGGTGACTAGGGAACCCAATTCTACCAATCAATTTAGTTTGACTTGAACGAGATTTCATCCAAAAATTACAGGCTTGTTTGGTTTGTCTAAGGCAAAAGAACTCTTATGTTTTTAATAGCTGGACTTTTTCAGCTCCTGGAGGTTGAATCTGGAACACTTCTACACACACAAAATGCTGTGTTTTACTACCTAGACTTAGTCCTGCCCTGCTATAAAAATCCTTTGGCTCTGAGATGCACTTATGGATCAGCATTATTTGAGCCAGTCATTAATCATACATACATACAAAATATTTATTAAGAATTTTGATTATAATAGTAAAATCTAATACAAACTAAACTTAAAGAGAATTGGAAAAAAAGAATAAAAAGTACAGGAAAAAAGAAAAAGAAAGAAAGAAGAAAAAGAGAGAATATAATAAAGAAAAAGAAAAGAAATATATAAAGAAGTGGCTTCCAACCTTCATCACAACAAGTATAAGCAAATTTAATAACTCTTCACCCCCTCTAAGGTTACAACAATCTCTTCATCCATATTCCATCTCTTATTTATAGGCAAATCCATAAAACTTCATCTTTTCAGCCCTGGTATTAGCAGAAAGTCCATAAAGAGTTGCCAAAAGTAACAACATCTTATTTTAACCTTGATCAAATAAACCAACTTTATATTCCTTCCTTTTACTTCTAACAGTCTTAATTTTTAGTTCATTCAAATATTGTTGTAGGATTTGATTGCTCTTCATTTCTTCTTTATCCCATTGCACAGGTCTTTAACAAGCTTCTTTTGTAAATCCAGTAGAAAAAATTATCCAGGTTACTTTCTTGGTTTATCATTTGTATTTCCCTTTTTATTTTTAAATGATTTTTAAAACATCAGCCAGTTTTTTTTGTAGTGAGACATCCTTTTCCAAGTCATTCTTTTGGCTTGTCATTTGTAAATTCAGTTTTGGTACCATATCTAAAATTTGCTCCACATCTGTTATTTCTTCAATAACACCTTTTGGACACAGTCTATCCATAGAGGCAGACATCATGACTGACACTGTTGATATAGTGGCTACTAATTTCTGGCTCTATTCTTCAAAAGTCTTCTTTAATTATTTTCAATGTTATAACATTTTGCATCATTTTGTAGGTCCCAGTTAATTAACACAAAAGGTAGGCTTGTGTTTTTTTTCCCCTCTGCCTAGAATCTTTAGTCCCCTCTAGTGTCCAGTTTTTAAAAATAAGTCATAAAATTACTTATCATTGTTATGTCTTGCAAAAACCAAAACATATCTATTTCCCATGAGAAGCTGTTTGTTCTCTATAATTAAGTCCAAAATCTTATTGTAAAAGTTTCTATATTCCCAATTTATCTGGACCCTTAGTCTGTTTATAACTTTCTAAGATCAAATTCTTATTTAGCTTTTTGCTGTTTATTTCAAATTATTTAAATTCTTCTTAAATTTAAAATTAAATCTAAATTTTTCTTTCATTCAGGATTGAAGGCAAACTCACCCAGCATTCTCAAACTTGTCATTCTGAAGGTCTCTAATAGCATAAAAACAGTTAATAACAATTTTCAAAAGTGATTAGAAAGTGAGGTTTGTGAACCTAATGTCCTTTAAAAGGCACTGACTGTGCTTGCAAGCAAGATGGCTATCCCCATTGTCTCCCAGTGCTCACACATGCAGGAGACTGTTGTCCTGAGATCTCCTTGTGAGGAGCAGCTGTCTGGAGCATATGTGGGTGATCTCCTGTCATCTTCTTATCCGGAGAGGTTCTGAAGAGCCAGTCTACTCACTGTTTTTTTGTTCTTCACTGCGGTTGTTGGCTCCAATGTTGTGTCTTCAGTCAACCATTCCTTCCCCAGAAGACGTGAGCTGGTCATTAAATCCTATCAGAAATGTGACTTCAGACTGCACATTTTTACCCTCTGTGAACGGGTCACTCCAATGCTGGGACATTATATGGCAAATGTTTCCAGGATTTCTTCAAGAATCTCTGCCTCTGATCACTGGTGTGTGGGTAGGGAAGAAATGATCTGGCCTTCAGGCACGCAGGTTGTGCATCTCTGAAAAAGTTAATAGTTCAATGGAGCAAGCTAGAGACATGACAGGTGGGATCTTTGTTTGCCAGCTGTTGTTTATTATTTATCATCCCTTCTAATTTTTCCCTAAGTGATTCTTAAAGATGCTATATTGTTCTCTGGTCTTTAATTCTTTTTTGTAAGCATTCATATTTAGATGCATATTTCACTCAGAATGACTGGAAGCCATTAACTAATATTAGCGGTAATGCTAATAGCAGCAGTGTTAGCTTCGTGTAACAGTGCATATTGATTAATTTTACATTAACGTCTCTGTGATTTTCTCTTTTTTTTTTACTTTGATTCTCTGGTAAACTCCACCCTGAACGTCTTTGATTCACTTCAATGGACAAAGAGGTGTGCACAGTCTAAGAAATGGATGATTTTTTCATGGGAAGAATGAATAAGGTCCATACGTGCATTTGATGGGGCTCTGAGTCAGGAAAACATGGGATTGATATTCTAAGAAATAATGGGGAAAAGAACTGTATCTATACCCAAGTCCTGCTGATCTCAAAAGGACAGTATATTCACCTATACATCTAACGTACAACTGGGGGTAGGACCGCATGAACATTTTCAGTCTAAATGTATTGAAAAGAATCAGAATAGAAGATTCTTTCCTACATGGGATGACATTTATCTCTTTTTCAAGGCACTGATTCATATATTTTAATGAACATTATTGGCTTTGTATCTTTTTCTCCTATTGCCAGCTTTCTTAATGTGCTAGAAACACTCTCTCTGTCACTGTGATTTTCCATAAGAGAAAATCAGAAGCTGCCAAAGTATAAAAGTGACTATTTCTTTCTCATTTGCACTGCCCAGAACTTGACAGCCACATTTTTCCTTCCATATTTAGACAGTATGGAGTTTGTAAGTTTGTTGAGTTCTTTCCCTCTCCTCCTCCTCCTCCTCTTTCCTGATCTCTCTAGGATCTCCTTTTTGCATGTTTGTGGATATACAAGCCTTTTGACAGAGTATGCATTAATAGATCACTTCCACTGGTGTGCTTCCAGGGTTCAAGTTTGGAAGTCTTTTCTAGGATTTAATTGCCAGAATGCTCCTGCCTGCATCAATGGTGCCTCCAGGAGCCATTTGTCAAGAGATATAATAGTACTTCAGTTTTGTCTGTAAGCAAAGCCCACACGTATTTCAGGGTCCTCCATTTTCACTGATGGTGGGTGGTCTTACTTTCTGAGAGGTTGCTCTTGTCCTTGTAGTGATTATTCCCTGGAGAGAGATCTTTCAGGCAACAGAAAGATTCTACATTAGGGCATGCAAATGCTTAAATTATGGCATACAGATCAATGACAAGAAAAAGGCCATCTATTTCTGGAAACTTGGGAGAGATTTATTGTTATTAACCAAGGCGAATGCAAGGTGAAGTCTCCCTTTATGAGTCTCTCCACAAATGCATTAGCTCATCTGTGAATGTAAAAATCAACTTCTAGACAGCTGGGGAACAGCAATCTGGCTCCATCTTTCTGAATGCACTACAGTTTCACTGAGGAACAACTACAATATTTCTTTAACTTTTCAAGAATGTTTTGTTCCATCTCCATTCACGATTATTAAATCATTTAACTTTCTCAGTACAGTGGGCTGATGTTGCTTTTGACATGAATTTTTTTCATTTATATAGTCAAAGAACAAGGTATTTGTGTACATTTCCTCTGTAAATTATGAAAACCCCAATGATTCTTTTTAGGCAGGGGGTATTATCTCTCCAACACATCTGCTCACCCACACAGAGACAAATTACTGTTATGTTTCAGATTAGGCTTTATGAGGTGTTACTCATATCAGCTCATCACTATGCTACCACACCATTTAACTCCAACCTGCTGCTTTCCAGATGGATAGGACTATAAGTTTCATCATATTCCTCTTCAGTAATATTGTGCTTCAAGACCCTTTTCTAAAGAAAAGTGCTGGCTGAACGTTACACCAGAATATACTACATTCTACGTGAGACGCAGCCCATTCACACAACCAAACTACACTAAGGACTTTTCCACACTGCAGCCTTCAGCTGTTGGCACCCTTTGCATAAAGTGCCTGGAAATGGATTTGCCTGAAGAAGCCCTTTTCTGGAATTCAAACCTTTCCTTCACTAGGGCCACAGTTATGGCAAGGAATTCTGTCCAGACTGCAGCTCAACTGATGAATTCCCTTGTTTCTCTTCCTCTCCCTCCCATGCCAGAAAAATAGGCACCGATTGCTTTCCCTTCTGTGGCCATGTCTTTTGAGGAGTGGTGGAAAAAAACAACACTATTACAACTCTTCCTATCACTTGGCTAGGAGGGAAAATTTGGCAGAACTGTGGTTCATTTCACCCATTTCTTCCTTTCTTTTTTTTCTTTATTTATGGAATTTATAGGGTGCCCCAATCTGTTGCAACTCTGGGCAGCTTACAAAATACAGCAATAGAAATTACAGTAAAAACACAGAACACAACACCCAAAGTCCAACAACAGTCATAGGAAAACAAACCAACAAACAAACCACATCACACAAGGTGTCCCTCATCCACTCTGAGGACCTGGGGGGAGAGAGAATCAGGTTTTCAAGGCTTGTTTAAATAGGGCCAGAGCGTTGCCTGTACAAATCTCAGGGGAACAATGTCCCAGAGGGCAGGTGCCATGATAGAGAATCAAAACCAAAAAAAAGCCAGCACGTCACCATTCCATTGCTAAAACTATTAAAAACAAATGGCCGACATTTCACAACTGCTGAACCTGTTTTTTTTTTTTTCTTCATGGAAGACAAGCTTGCAGCTGAGTATGAAAGAGCCATCGAAAGCTAAGGGTGGGGAGAGCCCACAGCAGCCAATTGGAACAGAGGCATTTGTGTGGGATCTAGTGAAGCACAGCTGGTGGATCAGACCACCCTGCTTGTGCCACTAGAGAGGGAAAATCTGCTTTTGATGCAGAGCTGGAAAATTCAGATGGAGGTTGGTTTCTCAGCCAGCTAGAGCAGTGTTTCTGAACCTCAGCAACTTTAAGCTGGGTGGACTTCAACTTCTTGCTGGCTGAGGAATTCTGGGAGTTGAAGTCCACCCAGCTTAAAGTTGCTGAGGTTGAGAAGCACTGGGCTAGAGGATAGTATCATCTGTTCCTGCCCTCCCCAAAATGGTAGGTGAGGAAGAAGTAATTAGCTCTTATTCACATCTGCATTATCCTACCAATTAATCGGATAGGGCAATGTTATTTAGTTTTTCTGGGCCCTCCTCCTAGAAAAGGTGGCTACCCAGGCTGCTTTAGGTTAAAAATGGTAATGATAAAAAGAAACACCCATAACTTGTCAGTAGTATGTGAAAGGACAACATTAGCTTTAGAAGAGAATATGTGTAGCTCAGGGTAGAACTGTGGAGTCCTTGGGGTTCTCTGAGCTTGGTTCTTTTCTTGCAAACGTTTTGTTACCCAACTAGGTAACATCTTCAGGGCTAGAATGGAATGGGGTTTGCTCTCTGTTTATATATTGTGGCATGCCCTGCCAGCATTGATGGAGGTGGGGTTTTGTTTTGTTCTATTTTTTCCTCTGGTAGTTCCTCAATTAAGGTATTGTTTACTGCTTGTATGTCTGGTGGTAATCTTGGTGTTAATCTCTGCGTGTCTAGGTGATGATTGCTGGTGAGGAGATGTTCTGGTCTTTTGTTTTCCTTTCTATTGTCTCTCTTGAATAGTGTGTAGATGTTGTTTATCTCTATGTGTCTGTTGATGGCTGCCTTGTCTGAATACCAAGCTTCCAGGAAATCCCTCGCATTTTTGGATTTAGCTTGGTCTAAGATGCTGACAGTTTCCCAGTTGAAACTATGGTAAGTCTGTCCATGTGTTGTGGAGTTTTCATCGTGTCTTCTGACTCCTAGTTGGTGTTCATGGATGTGCTCTGCAAGCCTTCTGCCTGCCTGTCCTACGTAATGGTTGTTACAGTCCCTACACTGTATGTTGTAGATGACTCCTGTTTTTTCTTCTTGGGCTACTGGGTCTTTTGGTTTGCTTAAGATGTTTTGGAGGGCTTTAGTTGGTTTGTGTGCTACAGGGGTTCCATGTGGTTGTAATAGTCTGTTGGTAGTTTCTGAGACGTTTCTGAGGTATGGCAGTGTTATCCTTTTCATAGCTTGTGTTGGATGTGTTGTAGTAGGTTGAGCATACAACAGAGAGCAAACCCCATTCCATTCTAGCACTGAAGATGTTACCTAGCTGAGTAAAGAAATGTTTGCAAGAAAACAGCCAAGCTCAGAGAACCCCAAGGACTCCACACTAGCTTTCTTGCTTAAAAGTTCTGTCATTCCCAAACAATATGGCCACTGATCAGCATAATAAAGAGAGTTACAGTTCAATTCATTTTGAGGTTTTAAGGTTGGAAAGGTAGTACTGTAAGAAACTGTATCTACTCTGAATTTCAGAATTAACTTTGTAAGTGGATCACTAAATACGATGCATATAAATCAGACATATCTTTTGTAATCAAACAGACACTACATCACCATGTAAACCATTGTTAATTCACATACACATCAAACTCCATGTCATTTTTCTCTAATGATTATATTTGCCACATGCTAGGAAAGAGCACTGGTTTTTTCCCCCAGCTCTTAGGTTAACGTCTTAGTACCTTTTTGCTGACTTTTCATTCTAGCATCTCGGGTTCAGCATTTTCAGGGAAAACTTCACGTCAGGCACAAAGCGCTGATGCCCAGAATTCTCTAATTAATGATTCAAGTCTCTCCTGAGTTGCTTATGTGGCAGCCAACATCTTGCCCAAGACACCAGCGAGATAGAAAAAGGAGTTCTGAGATCAGATGCAGAGAACTCTAGCCTGTGTGCTGAGCGTTTCCTAGGCAAAGTCGGAACAGGCTGGCAAGAATACTTCTACCCCACCGTTTTCACTCCCAAATCATTCAGAAGCAGGTTGAAGGTGATTTGTGATGGACTTCATTTCTGCACATGTGAAATGCTGAGGACAAGGAGTGGTGATCTCTGCCTGCCTGCCCTGAGTGATGCCCCTTCTGAATCCATGCAGAAGAGAAAGAAAGGACAGAAAAATCATTCAGGCATTCTGGAAGGATCCTAGAAGAGAGAGGGAGCAGGCAGATGACATCACCATCTCTCAAGCCTGCTCAGCTAGGTGTTTTCTTCCCTGCCCTGCCCTGCCCTGGCACAGCTATCGGCCACGGTAATGCCAGAACGACAAAAGGTGTGTTGCAGCGTCACAATGGAAGCCCTGCCCTTTTGCACTTGAAATGCAATGCCACGCTCAGGTACCTAAGGCCTGGAATTTACATTGTGATGCGTATTATTTTATTCAATTGTTTATTCATTCAATTTATAGAGCTGCTGACTCAGCACACAACTCAGATCAGTGAGCATCATTAAAAAACAATAATAAATTCCATGAAACCACATGATAAAACCACATTAAAAGCATAAACCAAAACAGAGACGTATAAACACATAGAGTGCCAGAAAAAAAAAATCATCCAATGGGCCAAACCATTCCCAGGCTCATGCCAGAGAAAAGAACCAGGTCTTTAATGCCTTCTGAAAGGCAGGCAGGGTGGATCACCTGGATCCTGGGAGAACTGCTGTTCCAAAGACAGGAGAGCAACAGAGAAGGCTTGTCTTCTAGGTCCTGAGAGATGACATTGCCAGAGCAATGGGACTTGGAGCATGCTGACCCTGTCAGATCTTGCTGGACTGGCAGAAATAATTAGAGATAATCCCACTTATAGCCTTGGCCATTTTCACCGACTGCCCCGTGAGAAGAATCCTAGAAGTGTCTTTGTTTTTAAATGGTAATTCCTGAATTATTATTTACAGGATTGCTTGTAATCAGCTTTGGGAAGTTTGTTATGCGAAAAGGCAAGAGAGAAATCCCTGAAATAAATATATAAAGACTGCCAAAGGACTTGTTAATTTTATCCCTGCCAGCTTCCTCTGGGCTATGGAAGGGAAATTGCAAAGCCATCATACTAGCATTTCCATTTCAGGACCTAAAAATCAGGAGCTGGGAACAGGGTTGAGTCAGAAGTTGTTTCTAGGGTATAAATAGAACCACATTGTCTAAACAAACACCTAACTTTTCAGTGGTTTTAACTACACTGCAGCTGAACTGGAAATAAATCAGTTTGGTTCTTCAACACAGCTAGCATCATGGGGTCAAAGAGGGCTGGAACTGCTTTCACTTTGGTGGAGATCCATGGTAGACCTACCTTTGTCTGGCATTGCAACTGCAGATAGAAAAATCTACCATGATTCACAAGTCAGTTCTCCTCTTTCAGACTAGTTATGGTTGTTTGAGAAATGTTAATTTTCACCTTTCAATAAAAGAGGTGCATTCATTTGGGATGAAGTGACCCAGATTGTTTGGGAAAGTGGATGTCCTCCAAAGAATCCAAGCCAAATAGCCTCTGGTCTACTTTGGCAATTTGGAGGGGCCCAGAGTCACAGCCCGTGAGTCTGAAAATATTTCCTCTTCCATGCAAGAAAAAGGAGTGAAGGGATATGCTCATGGCAGGAAGTTTGGTGTAGTGGTTAAGGCACCAGGCTAGAAACTAGGAGGCTGTGAGTTCTAGTCCTGTCTTAGGCATGAAACCTGGCTGGGTGACTTTGGGGCAGGCACTCTCTCTCAGCCCAACCCACCTCACAGGGCTGTTGCTGGGAAAATAGAAGGCAGGACTATCAGGTATGTTCACTGCCTTGAGTTATTTATAAAAATAATAAAGGCAGATAAAAAAAAAACCCAACATTCCTCAAGTAATAGCATTATCAGGGCTGTCCTTTTTATTCTAACCATATAGCTTTCAGGAGACAGGTAGAAGGAAGTTATGATTTTATTTCAAATTAGTAAGGTTAAAAAGAAACCTATTCAAAGTAATTTATAAACTGTTTAATCCCAAAGCTCTGGGCCGTTTACAAAAGCATAATCATATAATATGTTTAAAATTAATAAAAATAAAAGCTGCAGTGAAAAGCTATGTTTTGAGCCCATTCCTAAACTGTAATTAGTAGATGCAGAGAAAGGTTCCTTGACTCCTTGAGTTTAGATGACTGCAGGGTTATTTCAACCTAGTTTTCTTGGCAACAATATTTTATTTATTTATTTTGCTTTACTAAGGCTTCTCTGCTGCAAAATTACCCTAGACTCTAAGCAACTTACAGAATGCCACACAAGGTTTTTTTTAAAAAAAAAAACTCCAACAGAGAACAACAACAATGTCTCATGACAGCATCTTTCCACATCCCCAAATGCATTCATAAAGAGTTGGAACTTTATAGCTCTTCAGAAGCCCACTAAGGTGGAGGAGGACTGGATATTCAGGGATAAGCTGTTCCATAGATAGGGGACCTTCACAGAGAAGGCTCACTCTGTGGTCCCTGCAGATGGCATTGCCTCAGGGAAGGGACCATCAGTGAGGCTTCTCTTCCCAATCTCACTGGGTGGGCAGATTCAGTCCAGAGAAAGCAGTATGTGGAGATTATTGTCATGGCCCTCACCGTGATTTTTTTTTTTTTAACTTTCTGGTTTAGCCTCCAGTTCTGGAACTTCTTGGTAGTTTCCCATTCAAGTATTAAGGGGGAATGCCTAAATTCCACCAATAGTTTGGTCCTTAATACAGGTCCCAACGGAAGAAAATAGGATTAATGGCTTTTGTTAGAATGTTTGTGTGGAAGGACTAGGAAGAGGTGTCTTGTCAGTAAGGGTGCACCGTATAGCAGTAAGTGGTCATGCAGTAACGTGGGACAAAGTTTCCTAAAGCTCTGAAAAACGGTGAGAATTTTCTGTGATCAGAAAGCAATTAGCAACTGATATTGCTATTTCAGCAAGAAAGTGACAGAAACACTATATCTGACCACTGTCTGACCTGACCTGACATCACCAAATTCTGAACTAAATGCAATTTCTCGACCACCTTCTTACCAGTGTATGTATCACTGATGTACAGTTTTTCTCCACTCAAGGAAGGACCCTGTCCCATCCAGGAAGATTCCCAAGACTGCAAACTTGATCCCTCAAGTAAAGCACAGGCCTATATAAGACAGGCCTATTTACTGGATTCTTCAATCCAGCCCACAAAATGAGCAACAATTTTATCTTTTCTAGATTTACCATCAGACTTCTCTCTGTATCCAACTTATTCTACACATTCTTTGTAGCCAAGAGGTATGTATAGGCTCTTGTGATGTCCAGTTCTGGGACTGGAAAAAAGAAATAATCTATTTGAAGATTACAGAAAAGGAAAAGTCTAGCTGAAGATCATCAGCACATTTATGGCAACTCATTTCAAACCCAAGCAAAAGCCTTCCCAGTGGCTTGATAAGTGACATATGAAAGTCAGGATGGACCATTGTAGGAGCCCCCAAGAGCATTCCCAAAGAGCCAAGTAATACAGGTAGTCCTTAATTTACAACCATTCATTTAATGACCATTTGAAGTTACAACGGTGCTGAAAAAAGTAACTTATGACTGGTCCTTACGCTAATGACTGTTGCAGCATCCCCATGTATTAAAATTCGGGCGCTTGGCAGCTGACATGTATTTACGATGGTGCCAGTGTCCCAGGATCACGTGACCACCATTTGTGACCTTCCCAGGGGGCTTCCGACAAGCAAAGTCTGTGGGGGAAGCTGGATTCGCTTAATTCGCTGTGTGATTTGCTTAATGACCATGGCAAAAAAGGTCATAAAATTGGGTGTGACTCACTTAATGACCACATCACTTAGTGACAGAAATTCCAGTCTCAATTGTGGTCGTAAGTTGAGGACTACCTGCAGTTTACCATTACCACTTTTTACTGTAGGTAGCCTCCATAGAGACAGAAGTGGAACTACTACAGATTCCCAACTCCTTCAAGTACCCCAACAGGATACAGTAGTCAATCCAAAGCCACGACAGCTCCCAGAGTAGCAACAGGGTCACATATGGTGTAGTGCTTAAGATGCCAGATTGGGTCCCAGGACATCCTGGTTCTAATCCACCCTGAGCCACAGAAGCTGACTCAATGACTTTGGACCAGTCATACTCTCTCACCCATTCTACCTGACAGAGTTGTTGTTATTGTGGGGAAAACTTGGAGAAGGAAGAGCCTGTATGCCTGAGCTCATGAACAAAAAGTAGGATATAAATCTAACAAATAGATAAATGCAGACCTTCATCAGGGCCACCATAGCTATCTCCATGTCAAATGCAGATCTAATCTTGGACTGGGAAAGATATATAAATAATTTGTTACCTTTCACACAGTGGAGTTGCACCAGCGGCCTCTCTCTGTCTTGGCTAAATACGGAATATTGGATAGAGTCACTAGTACCTTTACACTTATATATTTCTGCTTTTTTTCCACTTTAAGTAGAGACATCTCTATGAGGAATGTTATTTCCTTACACTTGATCCCTCCTACCATGTTAGGGTAGCAACTTTTTTTTTCATTCTTCTCCCAGAATAAAGTCTATCTACAGCTGCTATTACAATATGGTCCATTTTCATATTAATGTCCATATTGACGAAATATATAGATAACTTTTTAAAATACCCTTACCTTTAAGGTTTGCATGTGCCAAACACTCCATGCACTAATCTCACGAAACTTTGGCAAGCTATGTTTTCAAAAGTGGGAAGCGAATATAATAGTTTTCCCCAAACTCTCCAGGAATAGGATATGAACATGCCAATTTCTTTCTGTAACTTCCATCCTGCTGGTTTGCATCTGGTAGGACACTGAACAGAGTGTTGCTCTCCAATGCATATTCATGTGAAAACAACTACAGGCATCTCAGTAATGCTCATACGGACTATTCCTTTTACAACAAAACAAGAAAAATTGAGTGTGTGTTGTGTGGATTTGTTTTGCTCTCACTCTATCTGCATGAAGTTTCCTCCATATTTTGAAAGAGAATCATGTTTTTATGTCTTATGAATCCAGACAGCAAATCTTATAAAAAGTCCATTCAGTTCCAATTTCCCAAACCTATTCTCCCAACTCCTATAGTAGAAGGAGAGTTTCCATCCAAATCTCATCTACATTCTAGTCTCATTCGTATGAAATTTTAACCTTGGATGGATGGATGGATGGAGAGAGAGAGAGAGAGAGAGATCAATCGATCTCCAGCTTCAGTTTTATTCTGTTGCAATCAAATGTTCCCTGTTATCTAGGGAACTCAGTGCAGCTGGATCTCTTCCAAATCTTCTGGAAGCAATTGACCAAAGAAGGGTAAATGGAATGGTGCAGTATCTAGATATTTATTTTGGACTTTCCCATATCTGAGGAGCTTGACTTGCACATATCTAAGTGACAAACGACATGGTTTGGGAAGATACAGAACAGGCCCATGGAGCACTTTGTGTTCAAAGGTAAAAGGGTTACAGAGCATGAGGTGTGTGCCCTGATGATGTGTATCCAGACGACTAGAGGATCTCTACATTGGATCATGCTGGATTGGGTCCAATATTTCACCCGTAGTAATGTTGGAACATTAGGCTATGGGTGAACAATAAATCTTCAGATGGAAAGATCCATAACATATGTTTGCCTTTGCCAGATATCTGGACTTTAACTCTCAGTATTCTGCAGCCAATATGGCTGAAAAACCTGGGAGTAGGTGGGCATATCCGGGCACACCCAGGTAGAGAAAGAATGCCCGATGCTATGCTAAACTTTCTGTTAGCTATCATCACGAAACATTGTGTCTTATCTCAGCTAGAGTCTGTGTGGAATTCTTTCCCTCTTTTCCCTGTGCATTCAACACCTTCCTTTGGTGCTGTTGCTGAAAGTTAATTTGGTTGCTGTTGTTATTGCTGTTTGCCCTGAGCCTTTTAGATGGGCATATAAATCAAGCTAAGTAGATAAGACTTCCTCTTTTCTTACAAAGGAAAGATCCAGGAACTGTGCTACAACTGTGGGAAAAAAAGTGCAGTCAGTGAGTCCCATTCATTGCTTTTAACGTACAACAATGCACCCAGAACTAAATGAATCTCATTGCCTGTTGATGAATATGCTAGCACTGTTCCCTCTTCCTCAGTCTCAGATCAAAATGTGAGCAGTAGAGCAGCAATGAAACATGAGGTGCGCAGGAGAAAACCTGACAGCTTTCAAAATCTCAGAATGAAATTGAGCTGAAACTATTGGCTCACTATTTCTTAATAAATATTCAAGCTTCAGGGGCAGGCTATTACAGTTTTCCCATAAATGCATCATGTCCATGACTTAGCATTAGTAGGTCTTTTTTCAGAAATGCTCGATGTCCATTTTAGCCATCAGGCACATAAATATTTAACATGCATTTGTTTAATAACCACAGAAAAGAGAGAGAGAATGCAACTTCAGTAAGGCAATGGGCGGGGGGAGGAGGAGGAAAGCATGAAGTTATCCAATCCAGTAAATAAAATTGGGGAACATAACATGTTCTATAAATTGGCTTCCAATGGGCAGAAACACAGGTGCAATGTTAGCTATTGCACTGTTCTATTATAAATATTCTCTTCATTTGAAACTAGGCCAGTTCTGCACCGTGTGGCAACCGCAGCCCTGTTTTCAGGTATGGATACTAGTTTCAAGTCTAAAGTATTTATTATCAGGTTAGGTTGTTGCTTGTAGTATTGTACTAGTTTAAAGGTTTGGAACTACCAGCTGTGGTAGCAATAGCTCAGAACAGACTATAACATTAAACTACAAAGTCCCAATGCGGACCATCTCCTATCGGCATAGCCATCTACAAAGTTACCTGGTCCAGCTTCAACTGTTGGGTGGATTAGAAATGATAACGATGATGAATGATGAGGAGGAGGAGGCGGCGGCAGCGGCCACCACTTATCAGCTGGCACAATGTGAAGTCTCCCTTGCCCATTCTAGGTAGCAGCCATTTTGTGACTCTACACAACCTTCTAAAGAGGTTCAAAATCCCCTTAAACAATATGGGATGGGGTGTAAACAAAGTGTGGCAGGGGAGAATCAACCAAAATTGAGTTCGAATTCGTAGATACATGCATTCAGTGATTTTACATAAGGGAAATTCTTTCAAAGTTCCTTTGTTCTGCAATCTCGTGTGATCCTCCTATTTCCTCCTTCCCCCACATGTTTTCAGTAGTATAGGTAGTTGCAGTGGGGAAATCTTCCTTCCTTAGCTGTTCATTTAAGACTCAATTTATCTGTCTGGAGTAGCCTAGGAATATGAGGAAGCACCAACATAGGAGTATCTGCCATGCCATGCTAATATTGTTTTTCTGTTTCAGTCAAGGTTAGTTTTTCCGCTCTGGTAATAAACTGAAAAGTGCATAAAAATTAGAATAGATGGATGAACGCATACGAGTTGTACAAACTGAAGCTCTTGGAGTGATTCTGTGCAACACACAGGCTTTACCGTTTTACCATATGTCTAGCAAGGAAATTATGCACAAAGTACACTTTACATAAATAAATAAGTAGAAGTATATACGCTTTGCGAGTGTATGCGTACAGTGTGGGGGATACCCCCAAAATATAAGCAAATATTCATGCAGAGAATTTTTGGGGCCAAAGGCATAAATGAATTAGGCCTGAACAGTTGGGTAATAATGCCAGTAGATTGGAATACCAATAAAGTAAAAATAATGGAATCATCCATCTGTTCATCATATGATGTTTGCAGACTTAGATACTGATTTTCATGTGTAAATATGCTCATCATAGATACTGGATGAATGGCAATTTTTTGCACCATGACCAAAAACAGCAAAGGAATATGCAACCAATTAAAATCGGTAATAAAATCACCAAAGAACAATATTTTGCTATATGTGCAAAAAATGAGCACGTTTATATGATTTGGACCTTAATTTCAAAAGCTAGGCATGGAATATAGAGTGATCAAATGGAGAGAAATCTAATAAGGCACACAGATGAATCAGTCAAGTCCCGGCTTGTTCAGAAATTCCATTTCTCATAGTTTTACACTATGCAAAAACTTTACATGTAATGTTGCTCTTGACAGACATTAGGACATAAAAATGCTTCTTTCAACAGATGTCTCCTTGAACATGTGTAAGATCCACAAATTAAAAAAGGCCCTTGATATGTGATATTTACAGGAATCAGAGGCAGTTCAGATAACCAATTTTTATTATCCAGAAAAAGTGACAAATTGAAAGTTAGTAGATTTGGGGTTAGTAGATTTGATGTAACCCAGGAGTTCCATGGAGATTTGTTTAACTTCCATTTCAGATTTAGTTTCTGGACAACATACAGTTTGGGAGAATTGTATTTAAAGGAGTGCAAAGTTTTAGATGCCTTTATTTTTAATATTTGAGGAGGCCTGATTTTGGCACCTTTCAACGACGTTTTTTTTCTGTTGCTTTCCTCACATACATTATATTACAATTACATAGAGATATTGTAATATACATTTGACAGCTTGCAATTAAAAATATTGTGATGGCTAGTGGAATATAGTAGATACAAAAAGAGCTAGAATTTCTAGAACAGATGCTAATGAAAGCCATATCCCATGGCTAAGAGAAAGGCTCTTTGCTAGATATGGTAAAATCACATAATGTCAAACAGCTTCTTACTTTAAGTGTAACTAACATAACATTGATTAATCATGTATAAGTGTATTCTCTAAGGATATCAAAATTCAAATGGAAAATCCAAAAACAGCGTAACCAGTACAAACTAGAAAGGCTACTAAAAGTAGCAAGTATGTCTTTGTAAACCAGGATTGAATAATATGCAAGACCCACCAAAGTAAGAATAGCTTACTTATATATCTGGCTGCCTTCATGAGACTTGGGGAAAAAATCCTTGGGTTTTGCTGCAAAAAATGAGGGGTAGAGGAATGTTTTAAGTCCCTGCTGAGAGGCTGTAATGCTGACACTTGTAAGCTGAATTTGGCTTGATGAATCATTCTACCTGCTGTTTCCTAAGCACAGTGATCTGGCTGAACATTCAATTAAAACCATATTACTAACTTACAAGGAACAATGCAAGAGATCAGAGTCCTGAGTATTGGAATATTTATTTTTTGTCTCTTTATCCCAGTTTATTCTATTGCTATGTTCAGCCAGAGCTTAGGGCTTGGTTTTATTTACTCTTCAGTCAAGTTGAAGTCAATCTCATTAATGATCTAATTAGAAAAATGTACCATTTTTGGATGGCAAATTTCAAGATTTATTCATATTTTAGGAGTAATCAACATTTTATTGTACTCTGATGGATGCAGTTATTTACACTACACACACAGCCTTGTGCTTCTGCTCTGTTTGTCATAGATCAGTTGTAGTTCTAAGCTAATGCACCAGAAACTTTATTATTACACAGGGCCTCTCTTTTCTTGTATATCCTTGTATTTTATGACATTTATTATACACCAAGCATATGTTATACCTCCCAACATTTTAAAACATCTTCATTTTGTATAATGTAGATACATTATACATTAGCAGTAAGCTGCCTGTTTTTAACAATGTTAACAATAAAAACACTAACAATAAACTATATATCAAGCTCTTATGCTCAATACAGAATGATCCTTTGGTTCTTCTGCTACAAACCTTCAGGCACAAATCATATCAACAATATGCAGTGGGGTGACTCCTTCAGACTGAATCCCAAGATCTGGGAGACAATTTTAAAGAAGGAAGCCCTGTTAATGAGCAAATTCATAACTTTTACTCACGAGTAATCCCAACTGTTTTTAATGAGGCTTACTTCTCAATTTAGTGGGACTTACTCCTGCATAGGAATTAATTTAAATATTTTATCCTAGTAAGTGCCCATCAGCTTCTGGGACAGAAACTTTAACTTAGCAAATAGGTATGAATTCAATATGCATTTGCTGAATGTTGATACACCCAACTAATATGCGTCATGTTTATTAAAACTGGACTAATTAACAACAAAATGTAAGCAAAGTTTTTGTCCTGTATGTAGAATATTGATATTCTTCTGTCATTGTGTATTCTTTCTGTCACAAACAAAAGATACATAGACAACATATGTTATGACTACGTGTGCTGTCCTTCAGTCAATCTCCCAGACCAGCCAGATAAGGCAAGACCAGTGTTTATATTTCTAGCAAGAACCCATCCAAATGTCTATAGAATATCCATACCAACCTCAGCAGCCAAATAAAGTGGTATGTTGCATTTTTAAATACAGATAGAGACCAGCAGCACATACAAGAGCATGTTGATGATCATAATATATAATTCAAGAGGCCAAACCAAATTTTTAGAAGTTAAAACAGCAGTAGCTACTGACCTTCCATCAGGAGGACAGGCAGGCAATGGCATTCACTATAGGCAATGGAAGTCACTCTGCCCTCCTCTACTGTTTGTCTGTTAATGTTCGTGTTGTGCAGCCTCAGATCCAGCACACAGGCGACCTGGCCAGGTTAGTGCCTGGGCCCAGCACCATCAATCCTGCCACATGCAGATGGGGATCAGGAAGGCAGGGTTGTAGAGTATTACCTGTCATAAACCTGTCCAGCATAGGATTATATTCTGTAAGAAAGATGGAAACCGCATCCCCCTATGTACATATTATACATCCTATGTCCTCTAAAGAGAGCCACGGTCAGGGTGTTACCAAGCACTTGTCTCCAAAACCTGTTTCTTTTTGGACAGGCCATTCTAGGTTGTGGGTCAATGTGCTCTGTGAATGCTGCTGCTCAAGAATCATGCAACACTGGAGGTAGACATCTGAGACTCCATGAATCACAGTTTTGCTTTTAACAGACACCCCACCATTCATTCTTTCCCTGGTTGGAGAAAGCCAACATACCTGCTAGTAGATTTGGTCTTAGCTGGGAGAATAACAAAGCCATTCTCATGGGACACCAGCTTTCCTTGCAGTTGTATAATAAAATCTTATAATTCCAATAGAAGAACATATATGTAGCTCAGGGTTGAACTATGGATTTGTTGGTGGTCTCCGAGCTTGGTTGTTTGCTTGCAGAGATTTCATTACTCAACTACGTAACATCATCAATGCCAGCACTTAGGTGTTACCTAGTTGGGCAATGAAACAACTACAAGCAAACAACCAAGCTCAGAGACCAAGAACTCCACAATCTTCTGTCTTCTGAAAATGGACCACTCAGTATTCCTGGTCCCTTAAAATGGGCTCTGCCTATGGGAAATGCCTGATGGAAACAGAACTGCTGTCAGCTGCTCTCCTGGCCCACTTTGTGGATTAAAACCACACTGTGTTAGTCAACAACTCTTGAGAGAAATGGGTGACTAAATTTGAAATATAAATAAATAAATAAACAAATATCTGGGTGCTCAATGGTACCTTGTGATTCAGAGGGTTCCTTTGGTCTCAGAGGTCAAGGTAAAATCTTGTAAATGTGTGTTTATCTTGTTCCCGATCATCATGATTATTACCTTCTCCTCTTAGATCTTCTGGTCTCCTTGCAGTGTCTTTGAAGAACTGACCTCATCTTTGGGAACTTTGTTGCTTTCTCTTCCTGCTGCTTTCTTAGTTCCTGCTTCTGTGCACTAGAAAATGGATTAGAAACCAGTCCCTTACATTCAGCAGCATCCCAATTCAGGGTTATTGAAGTTACAGGGCCGGTTATTCAAAAGAGATAAAAGTGCTGTCTATCTGTCTACCGCCAAAATTGTATGCCTCGTAGCAGCTTACAACCATGAAAACAAGAATGGAATCCAGTGAGAAGTTGACCTACATGTTTCATGCCAAGATTTTATTAAGGATATGATTATTCTGCATATAGATAGTTTTCTGTCCAAATCCAGAAACCACACAATGAATAAACATGGCTGTGAACAATTAAATGGGCTATGTATTAAAAATGCATGTGAAAAGCAGAAAGCCCATTTTCCCATTTGGAATGAGCAAATATAAAAGTCACAGCCACCCCTCCATTCTTGCTTGTTAGTCATCTGTATTAATACCTAAGTTGTGTGAAACATTAGGTGCAAAAACAGAATTTGTCACTTACGGTGAAAAAGAGAAAAATCAATTTGCATGGAATTGACCTCTTTTTTTCCTCCAAATCACAAACTCACTTCTCATAACCAGTGTCATTTGTTTCTATTATTAGCAAGATTAAAGCACATTTAGGAGAGCTGCATTTGAGCTATTAGATGCAGATAAACATTCTAGGTGGTGTCATACTTATTATGCAGAACTAATTAAAAAACAAAGTGATGAATTACCATGGCACCATAATCTTCCCCAAATAATATTAACCTATTATTCCAGTACTGATTTCAAGTTGGAGTTGGGTGGCTAGGTGTATTAAATTTGATTGTGTTATGCTTACTTATTGTGCTAAATATGGCACTAAGGGAATAACTGAGCTACAATTTATTTTTATTATTTTTTTCAAAGTACAAATAGATCCTAAGCAATAAATGTCTTGGGGAAAAAGTGTCCTTTGCAATGTATTAATAAGCATGAAAATCTGAGAAAAGACATAGACATTGGCTCAGGATGTTTCTGTATCAGACTAAAAAGATCTGCAGATTAATGTTAGTCTGATCCATGCCAGCCCTGCATTTGCTCATATATTCAACCTTCTATCCAATTTCTCAGTGAATCTTTAATAAGTATCTCTGGAAAATCTGCAATTCCTTGTACAATTTTTAACATATTAAAATAAGCATCTGTTTTTCTATCAATGTCCTTAACTATTATAGACATAGATATACAGATTGAGATGATAGAGATATATATAATGAGACAGAGAGAAAAAAATGAGAGCAGTTTATATGGCTTATATATTATTATATATAATATAATTTATTTCACAAATGTATTTGTGAAGGTGCCTTTCCCAGATAGATTTGGCCCACCCAATCTAGACAGAAAGATTTAGAAGATTCTTGTTGGGAATAGCTTATCCCACAAGGCAAGGGTGGCTTTTAATCTCACGGTATTTTGGAGACTGGTAAAATTTAGCATTTCTAGAGATTGAGCAGTTGTTGAGTTACCACTGGGAGAAAGGATAAACACAATTGGTTATTGTTTTCATTGTATTATTGTCATTGTTACTTATCTATTTGTACAATTTTAGGCTGCCGGTTTCCCAAGCTTGACTCTGGGCAGCTTACAGTTAAAAGGATAAAATACAAAACACAAAAAAGAATCATGAACAGCTCCAAAAACAACATAATTAAAGAAAACCCATTTAGCCCAGATTCTGGGAGAACAGTGAGGTCTTTAATTTCCTTCCTGAATGTCATCAGGGTGGGACCCATCCAGATCCTGGGGAGGATCTCATTCCAGAGGGCAGGTGCCGCAGCTGAGGTGGCCTGGGTCACACAAGTTGACACTGCTTAATTAATGGGACCAGGAGCTTGCCCACTCTGTCCAATCACACTGGATGGGCAGAAATAGTCAGGGCAGAAACAACTGAAAACAGGCGGTCCCTCAAATAACCAGGCCCTATGCCATGAAGGCCTTTATAGGTGATAACCAGCGCCTTGAATTGCACCCAGAAGCCAACTGGTAACTAGTGGAGCTTGCAGAGCAGTGGGGTCACACGGTCATAATGAGGCATGCCCGACGCTGCCTGCACTGCTACATTCTGGACCACCTGTAACTTCTGAGTGGTCTTCAAGGACAGGCCCATGACACTGCATTACAGTAATTCATTCATAGATGACTAGGGCATGAGTGAATGTCTGAAGGGCCTTCCAGTCCAGGAAAGGGTTAACTGGCACACTAGGTGTACTTGTGCAAAATTCCTCTTGGCCACATCTGCCACCTGCTTTTTGAGTAGAAGCTACGAGTGCAAGGTGACCCCCAAGTTGGGCACCAGTCTTGAATGAGGAAATGAAACTCCATCCAAGATCCCTAGAGCCAGAGGGCTCAAATATCTATAGTGTCTCAGTCTTGCTGGGTTTGAGTCTGAATCTATTCCTCCTCATCCAGACCCACACAGTGTCAGACAAGGAGACAGGACTTTGATAGCATCCCTTGTTGGCCCAGGCCTGGGATGTAAATTTGCTTAGAACCGTATGGAAGTAAAGTGAATGAGTAAATAAATGAGTGAAAGAGGGAGACAGAGTGTTTTCGTGCAGCTTCCTGTCATACACATTTTTTTCTAAATAAATTTTAACAACTTTTCCAAGTGATCACTGGTTTCTATGCAACTTTCCCCTATATACCAATTTTCATATATGGCGTTTCCAAATATACATTGACTTGTATAAATGTCTATGCCAGGAACGGTGGACATCCATGATGTGCTGGAGTCTGGTTTTATGGGTCAACCCCATTTTAAGGTAAAATAAATCCATGATGGATTTCATTTGTACTCCAACTTAGAAACCAAGCTTTTATACATGGATTGCTTGCATTCCTTTGGAGCAACTTTGCAGAGTGCCACATTCTGGGAATATGACCTCAGACCAATCAGATACCTTATTCTTTATCTGCAGTTGCTTAACAGGCTTCTGCAAATACATGTGTGTAATGCCATTGCCATAAGGTATTTATATATCATAAGGAAATCTCACATAACACTTAAAAACTACCCTCCCAAATGTACTTCTAGCCAATGGTGTCAGTCTGGCTAGGTGAATCATCATGTTGGCTACAAAGAAAAAAATGGACTAACACAATCAGAAAATACTGCCATTCAAGAGAGAAGCAATTGCATATTCATAGTTATTGGAACATCATGATGCTATCTGCTGAATCTTTTATTCAGTGAGTATTTCATCTGATACATCAAGAGATGTGATTAAAGTGTTGCAGCTGCACCTTATTTTAAGATTCTTTTATTAACTCTTAGCATAACTACAAGGAGAGTTATCCTTTTGGGAATGTCTGTCCACATGCACAAAAGAAGCAATTGAATTACTAACTTGTTCTTTGGTGTGTTTTTTTTTTGAACCACCAAAACCCAACCACCACCCCCAAGCTATAGGGGGTTCATTACTCTTTTACGCTGATTTTCTGACAATCAACAAATATAAAAAGGTTGGGAGAATTCCTAAAATTACATGGGAATGTAGCTTCAAGGTCATGGCCTTTACTTTTTCTTACAATCAGATTTATAGCTTGCACCTTGCCATACGGAGGTGGATCCGACTATCAGTCTCTGGAAAGGTTGCCTAATCTTATGTAGTGAGCAGCAAAAGACATTGGGATTCAGCAACAATAAAGCTTTATTGATTTCAGTGTTTTTAAAAATACAAACATACATTAACTCACATATTTCCTGCTGAGAGTTGAGTTAGTTGAGCTCAGCCTGGGATCAGGGAAGACAGCTAAATGAGGGCCCAGATGAGGGGGTCTTTCAACAGAGACCTCCCTTTCACATCGCCTTTTGTTGAGCCATTAGAATTCTGTTAATTACTGGGTCAAACATGACTTGCTGCGTGGCAGTTAGCTGTTAACATTTGTATAGCTGGTTGCTATCCTCTGGTCTTTGATCTGATCTTGATGAGTCTTCTGTAGTTTCTGGCAGTTCCCACACCATCAGACATAGGCAGCATGCTCTGGGGCCCATCAGTTAAACAATGTCATCTGATGGGTCCCAGACAGTGGACCTTCTGTATCTCAGCACTTGTCCTCTGGAGTGATATCTCCCTGAGATTTGTATGGCTCCCGTTCTAATGTTATTGAAACAAGACTTAAAACCTGATTTCCCCCCCAGGCTTTAGGCTAGTGTGAGTGGTGCACCCTGCCCGCCCCCCGCCCACCCGTGGGATGATAGGTTTGTTAGAACTTGTGTTATTTTTCCAGACATCTGTTTTCTGGGGGTGGTGGAGGTGAGGGTATTGTCTTGTATTGCATTATTTTAAATTGTCTCATATTGCTGCCCAGAATCACAACAGAGTTAGGTGGCTAAATAAATAATAAATAGCTTTCCAGTTTCGTGCATCATGCATGACCTTAGCATGTACTCAGCTGTAGACGCCATTCTTCCATTCCCAAGTAGTGATAAAGTTGTTTTCTTCTCACATCCCCCTTGCCTATTAGTTTAACTATCGGTGGTGCCTGGTTGCTTGTTGTCACCCAACATTCAGGAAAAGGTAAAATGAAGTTGCTTTGGATGAACTTATAGCACCTAATGTATATATTCTCAAGGGTTTGAAGCAAAATGCAACTCTAACAACAATCCTATTTACACTTAGGGATTAGTTCATCATCTGCCCTTCCTGCCTTTTTGTTCTGAGCAACCATCTCAATTATTTTGGACCATCACCAGGGCTCATTTAAAGTTCCCTCTGCGTTGGGGAATCACTAAGAGCTGGAAAGGCTTTGGATCTGAGGATCTAGATCCATGAGTGATTCATACCTTTCCCACTTCTCTATTTGTACCTGGAACATTATATGTGCTTCACCTGGCTGGGAATAAACCCCACTGAGTGGCATTGATCTGGCTTCAGAGTAAATAATCAAAGGATTGTACAGTAAAACCCGAACTGATATTTGAGCATCCAGAGTTTCTTCAAAACAGCTTAACAAAGCAAAGCACGTAGGAGGATGGAGGCGAGAAGAGATGTGTCACTATTCCTTGAAATCATTAAGATACTTGATCACGGGCATTAACATAGGAAAGATGAGTATGCCTCCTGTTTGGCCATCTGGATAGGGATTAAACAGCAGTAAATCAAAAAAGTGAAAATTCTAGGAGATGAGGGTCATCAATTTTCAGAGAGTGCTAATAACAGAAGTAAATTTAGATGCCAGAATTAAATCTTGCTTGCAATCTATACCACTCTTTCTCTCCAAACTGTTAGTGCATTCGGGAAAATGCTTTTAAACCTGAGTTCAAAAGCTTTGAAATCTAATACCTGTATAGCTATTTATGCTCCATTAATGAATTAGCAGAACTTTATTTTTTATTCTGTAGACTATAATATGCATATGCTTCAGAAACTGTTATTATAGAGCTAAAATGAGGATGGGATGGAGCCAAACTGTATGTAGATTTACTCAGAAGAAAATCCCACTGTCTTTAATGATAGTTACTCCATTGTAATTTTGCTTAGGAATGAACACTTCAGCTATCCATTTGTTGATGGAAATACATAAGACCTTTCAACATGTATTATACATAAAGTTAATCAGGGTTAATCAATGAGTTTAATGCAATCTTTCTCAATCTGGTGCCTCTAGAGGTGCTGGATTCCAAATACAATGCCATAGCCTGACAAAAGCTCACCAGGAATTATGGGTGTTTTACTGTAACACATCTGAAGGCCAACAGGTGTTGGAATACTGATGCAATCAAGAGAAGATCAGCTGTTAGCAGTTCTTACTGCCTACTAACATCTTCTACTTATGGGACAAATTGGGTTCATAGGCAATCTCCTGACCAACATTTCTAGCAATGACCACAGAAGAGGGAGGAGTTATCTTGCTGTTCTTCAAAGCAGCCTTGCAAGATGTGCCCCATAGCTAGGACTGCATAAGCACAAAGCAGCTGGATTGATGGTCACCTCAGTAACATCAGCATACCCTGCTCACCACACAGCAGCTGTCTGCTTAACACCTGTGCATCATGCGTCATGATGATTTTGGTATCTCATATCGCCTACCAGCTGCCAAGAAAGTAAGGAAAACAGCAGGGCAGCTCCTCCCCTCTATTTTGGCATGCAAAATGTTTGTCTAGGAGACTATCCCCTAGCTGGGCTTGTCTTTTCTGCTGGTTCATTCTGTTTGTCCAAATTAATATTTAGACCAGTGTAATTTCATGACTCAAAGAGCCCATTTGAGAAAAGGTGCATTGTACGGTCCCAGGCAGCATAATGGGAACTGCTTCTTCCTTGAAGCATCCTTGTATCGGGAAACCTTCCAGGTCAGAAAAAAGGCTAAGATTGTATCCTGAGGTCCTTCTTGAACATCTTTTAGTTGCTCATTAATGGGCCATGCACTATCACATCATTTCCCAACCATGGGCTGTTCACGTGTCATGTATTGATGGTATTTTAGTATGTCCAATAATGAATGAGTTTTTTGACAGATGACAAGGAGATATAAATCATTCAAAGAATATTTAAAACAAAACAGTAAAAACAACCAAATGTATTAACAGTACAGAGAAAAATGGGAAAGTAAAACATTAAAAAGCTATTTTCACTTGTATGTACTTGTCCAATAGCTTCAAGTTTGTTGTTTTTTTAACATTCCCTTAGTTTCAGTGAAAATTCAATAAAAGAAAAACTGACCTCAAAGAGTTATTGCAAAAATGAATCTGTCCTCAGACTTTTGGTACTGGCCTGTAGAACAAGTGCAACATACAAATCCTGCCAGAGACTTTAAGTCCTAACAATTTATATATTAAAACACTGTTGAAGTTATTAATAGAAGCAAATATAACAGTTCTTCCCAAGGAAAAAAAAATCATGTATTTTTCCTCATACATGGTAAAGGTTCTGCTATTTCCAAGCTGGCTTTATATATATTTCCACTGAATGTTTCATGACCAAATTATTTGTTGTTTAATGAGGTAAGAGAAAATAATAATAACAAGTCTAACAAAGGGCAGTTTTTTACAGCTTCCATACTAATTTGCTCAGTAAGTAGATGATCTACCTCAATAAGGCCAGGCCAGGAAGAGAATGGGATAATTCCAGTGAGATGGTGATGATTTCCATCAGGGAGGCACTTTGAAACCATGAGAAGCAGACTCGTGGGGCTAACAAACATAGTAAGAGCATGCTTTAACTGCAGAATAGAGATCAGTTTTTGTGCAGAATCAGTTAAAAATCTGATAAAAGAGGAGAGCATGGAACACCAGAATGGAAATTGTATTTATCACATGATAAATGAATTAGGCCTTTGCATGACTCACTTAAATATAGAGGTGGAAGGATAAAAGTGAAATAAAACTTCTGTAAAATTGTAGGACTTGCCTAGTGTCCAGAAGAATCCAGAAACTTCCAAGCATGACATTTGGTTTTCAGTGTATTGGTTGTGGTTATGGTCATGGTTATAATGATTAATTAATTGTAAGTAATGCTCATGATTGTGATTTATTCTTATTTGTTTGTACTTAATAGGGATTGAGAAAGAACATTGAAAGAAGTTTCAGGACTGGCTGTATGTTTTCCACCTGAAGTTAAAAAGAAGAGCTGGGTCTGAAATTTCTGAGATGGAAATTTTCTGAGAAAATCTCTGAGATGTTTCTTTCCCACTTTTCTGGTAAAGAAAGAAGACTGCTTTACAGATTTCTTTTTTGGAGTACTAATGGCCTTTTCTCTTCCTCCACCTCCTCCTTTTTAAGTGGCAACTACAAAGCATTGAAGCAGGTGTTCTCAAACTTTTTGATACTGTAATTAACCCCCCTTCATGAATGAAAGTAGTGATTTTATTGGGATTAGGGTTGAGCAAGAAATAAATACATTGCATAGTAAACAATATATTACTATATATATAAAAAACTTAGGTTTACTTTTATTAGCACTAATAAACTGGCATTATCTAGTTTTTCTCTTGCAATCCCCTACCAACCCACTCCCTCAAAACCAGCTTCCATTTTTATTTTTATTTTATTTATTTATTTATTTATTTATGCAATTTCTATAACTGCCCATCTCAGTTCAAGTGACTCTGATTTTGAAAGGCTACAAATTTAAGATAAAATATAAAAATATTGAATTCTATTAACACACATAAGAGTACACATATCCTGTGCCTTGCCAGAACTCACAAGTTAGCAGGAAAACATTTGCCCATTGCAGACCTGCTCTGATTGGTTGTTAGTTTTGACAGATGGCTAGATCACAGGTTTAGCCAACTCTCAGAACTTATTCCAGATTGCTCTCCATTTTACCTGGACAAGCCTGTAGATTCTCTCAGGGAAAACAGGAGCAACTTTTCATAACACTCCTGCTTTGTCCCTATAAGCCTGATCAGCTTGTGAGACTATTTCCTCCCCTTGGAGAAATGTAGTCAAATAACTTGACTAAAACAACATTATCTTAGAACTTCTACTGTAAAACAATCCATAGTCATTGTACCTGTCTGGCCTATTTCCTTGCAAATATGGGTTATATTATACTGTCTCTAATTCACACCATCTGAATGTCTCAGTTGATTTCACTTCTGCTAAAAGGAATATGCTACTTCTTTCCTATAGGAAAGTTCAGCGAAGAAACAAAAGGAAGACCAAAATCAAAGATAGTGGTCAATGGTGTTTGCAGTGGGAGTGTGGGTTCAAAATAGGCAAGATGGTGGACACAGTGTTGGGATGCAAGGCCCAGCCCTTTTGTTCATGTTTCATGTCACACATGTGTACAAAAGGGGAAGGACTTGCATTGCAACACTGCATCTGTCATCTTCCCATTTTGATCCCTCCTCCCCTCAGATGCCATTGATGGTGGTCCTTTGTGCCAAGGCAAATCTCAGTAAAGAACCAAGATTCAACACAACATGTTCTGTTTGGCTTACTGAACTTCCTGACAGTTCTCATGAAAATAAGCTACTAGTAAGTAAAGGAATAGCAGTAGCAGCTGCCAAGAGTGCTGGTGCAATCTTGGGCTTTGTGAGGAAGTAGAGTTGGAGTTGCTGCCTGTAATTTGGAAAGGTAAGCTGCAGCTCGGCAGAAACACTTCTCACCCCATTTCCCTTCTTTCCCTGGCTACTCACAAGCATCCAGGCCAGCTTTCCAGCTGCCTGTGATAATGAGCCACACCCTGGCATTTTCAAGGACACGCAGACCTCCACAAGCAGCCTCAACCCCACTCTTGGCTTAGAAAAGCAAACATTAAGACAGGGTGGGAGAAGAGGTGTGCAGCCTACAAATGGGAAAGTGGAGGTGATATCTGAAGATTGGCAGCTATTACAAGCAGGCAAGAGGACTATTATTCAACTGCCAGGACCACAGGTTGTGGTGAGTAGCATATCTTGGTGGGAGTCCTGCCAGGAGCTCAGTAGCAACTAAAAGAGGAACAACCACTCTGAAGCAGCACCTTATCTCAACTAGTGCAAGAACATTTGGAAAAAAGGTGGTATGCCACCTTACAGACTTTATATATTTATATAGACTTTATACATTTTATAGACTTTTGCTTGAACTAAGTATTAAAGGACTGAGTATGAAAGGTATATTTACATGATGACATCACCTGGCAAGTCCTAGTAGGTGAAGAGCAATAGTCTGTTGGGGAAGGTGTGTGCTGCAATAAAGCATTTTATACAGATCTGCTATGCTCTGGAGTGTCCAGTCCCTGGATAACAATCCTCATGGGCTTTATCAACAGAGGTATAATGTTGAGATCATGCGATGTTACAGTTCTGATCTATGCTGCACTAGACTGGTACGGAACTCAATATTCTAGATACAATCACCACCATACAAGAAGGAACTGGGCAGACTGCAGAGGAGAGCCACAAAGGTGGTGAGGTTAAAGCCTATGAAGAGTAGTTAAAGAAACTGGGTATGTTTAACCTAAAGAAAAGAAGGGAAACATGGTAGCAGTCTTCTAATACTCTTCTCCATAGAGTCTGAGAGTAGGACAAAAACCAGCAGATGGAAGATTTACAGAAGAAGATTCAGCTGGAAGTAAGGAGGAATGTCCTGACTGTGAGAGCTTTTAGTGGAACAGCCTGTCTTCTGGAGTAATGGTTGCTATTGGAGGTTTTCAAGCAAAGTTTGAACTACCATTTGTCTGGGATAGTCTGAGGATTCCTCCCTTGGGAATGGGGTTGAATTTAGAAGATTTCCAAGATCTCTCCCAATCCTGTGTTTCTATAATTATTAATAAAATGGTTGTGCCTGTTGCCTCATCTCTATATTTTAAATCATTGCCTCTATCACTTCCTCCCCACTTGATATTGCAATTTTATTACCACAGAGGTCTTTTTGCAATTAAAGGTTTTGGGTTACAGTGGTTTAATAATTAAATAATTAATCATGGCACTACTCTGCAAAATACATTAAATGTACTTCAAAACTTTCACAGAAGTGACAACTACTTTACGAGACATCAGACACTTTCGCTGAACTCTCAGCTCCCATGAGCCATGAAGCACCTTACATAATAGGATATATCAGTACAATTCATTTTTCCTTCTCTTGTGATTAGAGTTGTGATCATCTCATTATACAGTTCAGTGAAGCCAGAAGAGGTTCTCCATTCCTTTGTGAAAGACCCTTGCTGCAATAAACTTTAAAAAAAAATGCTTTGGTTTTTAATGAACCACAATTGCAAGGGCTAAGGGTGTAAGGGCTGAGGCTGGTGAGGCATGAACCAGCAGTTCTCAGGCTGGAGAAGATGTAAACATATCTCAGCTATTTTCTAAATCCTACAAGCAACTTGCCAAACATCCATTAATTTGGACAGGTGGGAGGAGAAATTCCTATGTTTAAACTCTGGAGAATAATATGAGAGAGAGACAGAGAGAGAGGCTCTGAAGTGGGCAATCAACCGCTGTGTTTGAGGCTTCATTCTTATCTACAATAAAGATGTTATTCTAGCTGAGACATTTATGTGAATCTTCTGCAAGTCCAGCCGAGAGCTCAATTTAGGATTAAGTGTCTAGAGACCTGTGATTTACTACTGAGCCCTGGTGTGAAGACTGATGTTACGCTTAGCAATCTGCACACATTAATAAAGCTTTACCTTGTGTCACACTAATATTTACCCAGATTCCCTACCCACTTCCAATCACTTTTTCTCACGTTCCTTTAGATGTTAGCTCAGAGTTAGTATGTGATTTTTCATGCGCTTTAGGTTACTTTTCATTTTAAAAAATAAAACTGGACACATTTTCTAAAAAACATAGAAGATAGGCTGTGTTTCTATTCATACCACCAGAGTGCCTTAATATTATCTTAAACAGTAACTTTGTGAAATACTGCTGTTGAAAACACTATCCCAAAGAAACCAAAGATAAACAAGATCTGAAAGTTGAGGGAAATCCTCTGGGTGTGATTTGTTGCTCATGCTGATCCCACCTGAGAAGACACTGTCAAAGCATCTCTCTCTGTGGTTTCTCTTCCTCTGGATTGCACTGCTGAAAAGATCATGGGCTATTTTCCTGGAGCATGTATTATGATGAGAGCCAGTTTGGAGTAGTGGTTGAGGCACCAGGCTAGAAACCGGGAGACTCTGAGTTCTAGTCCTGCCTTAGGCACAAAGCCAGCTGGGTGACCTTGGGCCAGCCACTCTGTCTCAGCCCTAGGAAGCAGGCAATGGCAGGCCACTTCTGACATCTTGCCAAAAAAACTGCAAGAACTAGTCCAAGCAGTCATCAGGAGTCAACAAAGGCATGACGGACAGATACAGACTTCAGAAGATTAATTTGAGAGCCAGCCATTTTTTTTTGGCCCTCCTTGGCAGACTTGTTGGTTCCCTAATTTGCAAGATCACCTGGGCATGCAAAACTTCAGCTTTAACTCACATCTCCTACGGCTTTGAGATTTCTACTGCTGGCTTCCTGTGAAAGCCTGTTGGGCTTCTTTATGCAATGCAGCCACATGAACAATCTTGGGTGCCCCAAGAATGGCACATATAACACCTTTATTGCGGGAGCCACATTGGGTCCCAATTTGCTTCCGGGTCCAATTCAAGGTGTTGGTTATTACCTTTAAAGTCCTACATGGCATGGGTCCAGGCTACCTGAGGGACCGTCTCACCCCCATCACATCAACCGATCCCACCCAGTCAGGCAGAGAGGGCATGTTACGGATCCCATCAGTGAGAGAATGTCAGCTGCAGGGCCCAGGAGGAGACCCTTCTCTGCTGTTGCCCCCTTCTTTTGGAATAGTCTCCCTCCAGAAGTGCGGTGGACCCCTATCCTCCCGGCTTTCTGGAAAGGGTTAAAGACCTGGCTCTGCCAACTTGTGTGGGGCAATAAGAGTTTTAATCAATCCTGGGGGTGGCTGGCACCCTGATGATGCTCCCTGAGCTATTTGCCAATTCACATCAATTTTTGGAATATATTTATTATTTATTAGGACTATTTTTCTATTGTATTTTTAATTGATTTTATCTTCTCTGTAAACCACCTAGAGTTGTTTTTAATGAGATGGGTGGTGACAAATTTGATATATAAACACATAAATACATACCTCCTTAGGAAACAGCCTCCCTCTAACTAGTGTCCACAGGCATTCTGTTACCCCTCAGAAAATATGCCCCCATTCTGTCTTTCCATTCCTAAGGGGAAGCAGAAACATACCTATCCCATTTCTGCACTCTCAAAAAGTATCCCAAAGTTGCAGTGAGGGCAAAATACAACATTAAGGTGGTAGCCGGTTCAAGATTTAGGGGTCATATGATGCTGTTTTTCACTTAATTTAAGGGATTGGTGCTGATCTTTAACAGCTCAGGGTCTTTCTCTTGAAATCACCCCCTCTCCATGGATTGTTTTTTCAAGATTTGCAGGACAGCCCCTTTGGAAGAGGCCTCTGATGCCTCACTGGATGGAAAGATGTGGGGTTGTGTTCCAGACACTTCCATGGGGGCCGCTTGTCCAGTTTTCTTAGCCTTTATAAAATTTGTAAAGATGCCTTTCTTTCACCAAACTTTTAATTGTAAAATGACTTTAGTGCCTATTTTAGTATTAGTCATAATGAGGTTTTAATTATTTTGTATTTAAGACACCTTGAATTTTTGCCAGGGTATAAATGTGGGATATAAGTCAGGCAAAGTCATCCTGTATACAGGGTGGGCAAGGCTAAACAACTTGACAGCCAGATTTACTTTGGCAGATGGAGTTTTTTTTAATGCTTACTTTGGTTTAAGTTTTATTTTAGCTTTGTCTTGAAGTTTTCTAACATGCCATACTCTCTCTCACCCTATATTCTTTCCCCTAGATTGTGTGTGCATTCAAAGCAGTAACACCTCAACGTCTTAGAAATAACTCTGACATTTTATGCCTTGGCACAACACTTAATTATATCTGGTGATGTAGCAGTCATCCTTCATTAACTGGTAAAAAGAAAGGGGAAAATCTTTCTTTGAGATTTTCTTGGTGGAAAGGCAAGATATAAATAGAATAAAAATGAAATAAAAATGCAAATTTCTGTGCTTCTTGGCAAGATAAAAATCTCGAACTTTCTCCAACTTTCTTGCCAATAATTCTTATGTGCAGATAGAAGAAAGTTGATTGAAAAATTGTTCTATTACTTATTTTAATTATTGAAAAATACCCCACTAGAATAGAAATCACAACACAACCTTTTACTTGTTTCCCTAGAAGCAAATCCCACTATCTTCCATGAGACTTGCTCCCTATTATGTGATTAGGGAGTAATTAAAACTATGTATTGGGTATATGGTGTGTCCAAAGAGGGGTAGCATCTCTGGTGGAGGGGCCTGCCATGCCCTTTTTAGGGCTGCTCGTTCACCTTTGGTCCCCACCTGGCACTCAGCCCTCACCTGTGGCTCTAAGTAGTTGTAACATGCATGGACAGGCCAAACCAGGTCTTTGACCCTTGGTGAGGTAGGGGATTTGCCTGTCCCAGAGTGTGAAGTCTGGCCCTGGCAGATTGTGTTGAGGAGACCAATCAATGGTCCAATGGTCAAAAAAGCAGGAGCAGCAGGCTTTGTGGAGTGCTAAGAGCACGACAAGACACTTAGACATCCTGATCATCCACTGTGGCAGGTGAGGTCTCCAGCTGTAATGGTTGTCCATGCCACTGGATTAAGGTTTCTTCTGCCAAGAGAGTAGGATTGCCCCTGTGCAATGCCTGTTCCACTTAAAACTCCATCACGCACAGGTTTCTGTTGTGCTATTCATCTCAGTCCAAACTTAATTCGTTAAGTCCTGTGGCAATGGGGGAGTGGTGAAGCAACAGGTGGAGATGACCGCTGGCAGTTGTAGTCACAAACCTGCATGTTGGTAGCCTTTGGACCAGTGGTTGTTTGTACCTGGGGCAGCAGAGATGTCTGGCAGCATCCAGGGTGACTGGGCAGCCCTTTTTAGGTTAGCACTGCCTACCCCTCCATAAGTGTTACAAAAGGTATCCTAAACATTGCCTGCCCCACAACATCTGACTAGCTAACCATGGCTGGTGGATCATCTCCTTAGCAGTTAACATGTATAAAGAAAAACAAATAAAAGAAAACTCAAATTTGGAGCCTGGAAGTCTGTATCTTGCTGGATAGAGACAAGGTATCAAGGCCTGAAAGACGAACAGCACTCATAGCAACCAAACTTCGCTGTTTTTGCATTGACATTGCTGCACTTCAGTGAGACCAGGCTTGCAGATGTGGGTTCATTACGAGAAGCACTGAGTAGATATACATTCTCTTGGAAAGGGAAACCTCAGACTGACAACAAAGTTCATGGAGTAGGTTTTGCAATCAAAACTGCTCTGCTAAAGAACCTCTACTCTACCTGCTGGAATAAATGAACATATTATGAAGTTCCACTTTCCTCTCAGCAAGTACCAGTATATCACCATTGTCAGCATCTATGCACCAGCTCTTATGGATCCAGATGAAGACAAGGAAGGTTTCTACGAGAACCTGCATCAGACCTGGATAATCCCTGCCAGTGATGAACTCGTCATTTTGGGCGACTTCAATGCTAGGGTGGGGACAGACAGTGACAACTGGGACAGAGTCCTTGAGAGACATGGGGTAGGAAAACTAAACAGTAACAGCCTGATGCTTCTGAGCAAGTGTGCCAAGCACAACCTGTGCATCACTACCATGAAGTTCAGACTTGCAAATGAGTACAAAACAACCTGGATGCATACCAGGTCAAAACATTGGCACCTACTTGACTATGTCATAGTTCACCAGTGTGACCTTAAAGACATCACCATCACCTGGGCCATGCAAGATCCTGAGTGCTGGACAGATCACAGGTTGGTTCAGTTGGTCCTCAACCTGCACATAGCCCCTTTATATCGTAACAATCAAGGACTGTCAGAATGTCATTCAACCTTGGCAGACTGTAAGACCTAGGTCAAGTCCAATATTTTCAAGATGTACTTAATGAAAAACTCTCTGACAATTTACTGCTTGTGGGAACCTGTTCTAAAATGTGGATGTGGCTTAAAGATGTCATCACACAGACTGCAAAAACTACTCAGCCTGAAAATCGCGACTGGTTTGATGAAAACCACAAGACCATTTCAGCAGCCCTCCACACCAAGAACAAGGCCTATGTAGGCTAGCAGAATGACCATTATCTGTCTCAAAGAAAGACAAGTTTAAACACCTGCAGTCTAAAGAACAGGTGGAACTGCAAGAAATGCAGGATGAGTGATGCCAGAGAAAGGCTGAGCAGATGGAACATTATGCAGACACGCATGCCTTCAGTGCCATAAAGTCAGTTTACAGTCCTTCTCAGTAAGGATGCTCCTCTTTGCTGTCATCTGATGGGTCAAGCCTGATCAAAGACCAGGAAGGACTGAAAAACCCCTGGGCTGAACACTTTTCCAACCTACTCAGTAGGCCATCCACAGTTAAATCCTGAAGTCTTACAACAGATTCCTCAGCAGCCAGTCTTGGATACCCTAGACTTGCCTCCCTCTGCTGGTGAGATTAATAAAACAATCTCACAGATGAACTCAAATAAAGCAACAGGGCAGGATGGTATTCCTGCTGAGATCTACAAAGCACTAGACCCAAACACCTTACCAGAAG
Source organism: Python bivittatus (assembly GCF_059951505.1). Lineage (NCBI taxonomy): Eukaryota > Metazoa > Chordata > Lepidosauria > Squamata > Pythonidae > Python > Python bivittatus. Next base: position 42,274,517 of record NW_028277074.1, on the reverse strand, counting down.
ACATTTGGTTCACAGAGGAGATGCCTGATGACTTCTGCAGTGCCCTCATTGTGGTTCTCTATAAAAATAAGGGAAGCAAATCAGACTACAGAAATTACAGGGGTATCTCACTGCTGTCCATGATAGGGAAGATTTTTGCCTGCATTCTTCTGAGCAGACTTGTCACTATTTCAGAAAGGAGTCTCCTGGAGGCGCAGTGTGGCTTTCAGCCAGAACAGAGTACTGTAGACATGATATTTGCTGTGAGGCAAGTCCAAGAGAAGTGCATTGAGCAGAACAAGCCTCTTTGCTCTGTCTTCATTGACCTGACAAAGGCATTTGACACTAATCAGGGAGGCTATCTGGATCATCCTGAGACATTATGGACAGGTCCTTTACAATAGTGATATGTCAGCTTCATTTGCCATTTTCAGTCGGGTGAAGCAGGGTTGTGTACTAGTCCCAGTCCTGTTCAATCTGTTCTTCACTTGCATGTTGTCATGTGCTGTCCAAGGTCTGAAGGAGGGAGTGTACATCGGGTGCTGACTGGACAGCTCTCTCTTTGGACTTTGCTGCTTGAATGCATGGATGAAGTGCCTCCACACAGTCATTCAAGAAACCCTCTTTGCTGATGACTGTGCGCTCCTGGTGCACAAAGACAATGATCTACAGTTGATGCTAAACAAATTCTCAGATGCTGCTATGCTCTTCAGCCTATCAGCCTGAACAAAACTGAAGTACTTTACCAGCCCATGCCAAATGCCAACCCCATAGAGCAAAAATCACTGTTGACAACACCCAGCTGACAAATGTAAACAGCTTCAAATACTTGGGAAGCATCATCTTAAGTGATGTGTCTTTGGACAAAGAAATTGACTCCAGGATCAGCAAGGCCAGCCAGGCTCTGGGGTGGGATGCATACTAGAGTGCTCAATCAACACAATGTCCATATCTCCTCAGAGCTGAAACATTACAGAGCTGTGGTTATCCCTTCTCTCCTATATGGATGTGAGTCCTGGACTCTGTACCAAAGTCACATCAACCAACTGCTCCATCCTTGTCATTCATTGGCAAGACTGTGTCTTCAACCTGGAGGTCTTGGATTGCATGGAATCCACCAGCATTGAGTCAATGATTATCAGACCCTAGATGTAGTGGGTAGGACACATCATCAGAATGGATGACTACCATATGCCTCACCAGTTGCTCTGTGTGAACTGGAGACTGGAAAGAGACCTTGAGATCATCCATGCAAGTGCTACAAAGACACTGTGAAGGAAACCCTATTCTACTGTGATGTCCAGCCAAGGGAACTAGAAGCTGTGGCTGCTGGCAGAACCTGTTAGCAAGCCCTGCACTAGGAGGCCTACACCAGCTTTGAAGACAGGTGGTGCCCAAAACTGATGGAAAATTGTGAGTGGCATCACAGAACAACACCCACAGTTATTGTAACAATGGACTTCCAGTGCCCCCATTGTGCTACATTCTGCGTTTCCAGACTGGGCCTGCAGAGCCACCACCATGTTCACAGATGAACTGCACAACAGTGTGTCTCCTCCAAACCTGAAGGTCGGTCTGTCTGTCTGTCTGTCTGTCTATCTCTCTATCTCTCTATCCTATATATAAAATAGTCGCAAACCAGAACTGCTTTATCACTGAGGCTAGCCCACCATTGGTCTTATACTTCAGTTTGGTTTTTAAATGAGCACAGGTTGAACATGATAACCTAAATGGTCCCTTCCAATTCTCTGGTTCAGGTGCAAAGCCAAAATCACAGATTTTTTAAGTTTTATCAACTTTAATCAGCTGTGATTAAAGTTCCCTCATATATTTTCTTAGACTTCAATTGCACTTTGCTGAACTTCCATACTTGACTGGATCATGACAAGGCTAAGCTGAGATAGCAGTTATACAACTCTCACATTACTTCATATTATTGTTTTAATCATGGATGTAATTCCAGGACACATGGAGAAGCATAGTGATGTATATAACCTGAACCCTGATGAGGTTGCTGTAGTAACTACTTCTCACTACTGAAGAGACATGCCAGCTGGTCTCTTTATCCCTGGGAATGGGTGCAACAATATCAAAGCTCAGATTCCAAGTTCTGCATTTGTACATGGCTTTGATCTGCACTGTCTTTATCTTTTTTTTTAACAATTAAAACTTTATTTAACAATACTACAGCATAGATGTCCATTTCCCTCTTTTCAAAGGTACATCAACAGTTTTTATTTTATTTTAAGTCTTATTATAATCCTTTTATTTAAAAAAACAAACAAAGGCTTACAGTATTTTCAAAAAAGATACTATCTATGAATGGACAGATAATTACTGAAGTTCCGCAATTAATGCTCAATATAACATTAGTAAAAGATACCAAACAGAGTATATTGAGTTGTTATGATATAAAAAATAAGTATAAATTCTTAAGTTTAATGTCCAAATCTCCATGATATTATTGTTTATCAATGTTACAAAAGAAGAAAAAGAAAGGAAAGAAAACCAGCCCTAAAAATAATGTAATATTTATTTCTGACTTCCCCCTTCTTTGTACTCCAACCAATTTGCAGCTTCTATTGGCATAAACTTTAGAAACCATTCTCTTAGTGCTTGTATTTACCTTGCTGCATAACATATAATAAATATATAATATACAGTACTGTGCAAAAGTTTTAGGCAGGTGTGAAAAAATGCTGTAAAGTAAGAATGCTTTCAAAAATATATATTGTAATCGTTTATGTTTATCAATTTACAAAATGGAAAGTGAGCAAACAGAAGAGAAATCCAAATCAAATCAATATTTGGTGTGTCCACCCTTTGCCTTCAAAACAGCATCAATTCTTCTAGGTACACTTGCACACAGTTTTTGAAGGAACTTGGCAGGTAGGTTGTTCCAAACATCTTAGAGAACTAACCACAGATCTTCTGTGGATGTAGGCTGCCTCAAATCCTTCTGTCTCTTCATGTAATCCCAGACAGACTCGATGATGTGGAGTTCAGGGCTCTGTGGGGGCCAAACCATCACTTCCAGGACTCCTTGTTCTCTCCTTGTTCTATGCTGAAGGTAGTTCTTAATGACATTGGCTGTATGTTTGGGGTCATTGTCCTGCCGCAGAATAAATTTGGGGCCAATCACATGCCTCCTTGATGGTATGGCATGATGGATCAGTATCTGCCTGTATTTCTCAGCATTGAGGACACCACTGATCCTGACCAAATCTCCAACTCCATCTGCAGACATGCAGCCCCAAACCTGCAAGGAACCTCCACCATGCTTCCCTGTTGCCTGCAGACACTCATTCTTGTACCACTCTCCAGCCCTTCGGTGAACAAACTGCCTCCTGCTACAGCCAAATCTTTCAGATTATGACTCAACAGTCCAGAGCACCTGCTGCCATTTTTCTGCACCCCAGTTCCTATGTTTTTGTGCAGAGTTGAGTCGCTTAGCCTTGTTTCCACGTTGGAGGTATGGCTTTTTGGCCGCAATTCTTCCATGAAGACCACTTCTGGCCAGACTTCTCCGGACAGTAGATGGGTGTACCTGGGTCCCACTGGATTCCGCCAGTTCTGTGCTGATGGCACTGCTGGACACCTTCCAGTGTTGAAGGGAAGTAAGCATGATGTGTCTTCCATCTGCTGCATTAAGTTTCCTTGGCCGACCACTGCATCTATGGTCCTCAACGTTGCCCGTTTCTTTGTGCTTCTTCAAAAGAACTTGAACAGCACATCTTGAAACCCCAGTCTGCTTTGAAATTTTTGCCTGGGAGAGACCTTGCTGATGCAGTATAAACTACCTTGTGTCTTGTTGCTGTGTTCAGTCTTGCCATGGTGTATGACCTATGACATGAAATTGTCTTCCACAACCTCACTTTAGTAGCAGAGTTTGGCTGTTCCTCACCCAGTTTTAAGCCTGCACAGCTGTTTCTGTTTCAGTTAATTACTGTGTTTCAACCTACATATGAAATTGATGATCATTAGCACCTGCTTGGTATAATTGGTTAATCATACACTGACACTAATCCTACAAGATTTGTAGGATTAGAGTCAGGTGACTTTGTGCAAGTGTACAAAGTGTGCACGTGTAAGAATTGATGCTGTTTTGAAGCCAAAGGGTGGTCACACCAAATATTGATTTGATTTGGGTTTTTCTTCTGTTTGCTCACTTTGCATTTTGTAAATTGATAAACATAAACAGTTACAATATATATTTTTGAAAGCATTCTTACTTTACAGCATTTTTTCACACCTGCCTAAAACTTTTGCACAGTACTATGTAATATATAATACATATGGAAGCTTATTCTGATCCGGGCTTTCTTTTTACTTGGGGTGGCAGCCCAAAATAGTTTTATTAGAGTCTTCAGTAGGATATGGAATTGGATTCAGTGTTTACAAAGTAATTTTGTATTTGATACAGCATCTTATGTGACAATAGGTGAAGTGCTTCTGCCTCTGAATTCTTGCTAGTTTCTCAGATTAAAGAAAAAATGTGCTGTCCCATTATTTGGAATTGTTGCTATGAATATTTATTTGCTTCTTGCCAAGCTCTACTTTCATATCATTTTCTTTCAAATGGAATATCTTATAGAAAGATGGGAAGAAAACCAGGTGATAGAAGGATAATTCAAAACAAGATTGCCAAGGAAGCTGGGTTTTTTAAAATAATGCTTGGCAGAGGCCCATAAAAAAGGAAGCCCCAGGAGGGCCCATATGGAATAGGTAGGACGTGTATGATCCTGCCTCATTCTCATCTCCTGGTTGAACTTCATTTTAATGGATCCATCTCAGGGATATACCATTAAGTCCACAAAAATTGGTTTGTACTAGCACTAAACCAAAATCTTGATTTATTATTGAGAATAATATGCTCCAGTTCCCCTCTATTAAACAATCTCATGAGATGGGACCCAGAAGAGGTGCCTTCTCTAACTGCTTCTTTCCAGTAGAATAGCATACTGTACCTCCCAAGATCAGATGGCCGTGACTCACCAGCCTTTGCAAGGCATTGAAGACCTGGTCATTCCCTTGGATTTTGGGCCAGAATGTTAAGTGAGCCCATCTTTAAGGGGGTGTTGAAAGATAGGTACACAAATAGCTTCAGGTACAATTTGTTTTATAGATTTTTGTTTTGATATTTTTGTGTGTTGTTTTTCATTCCAAAGTTAGTTGCCCAGAGTGTCATTTGTGAGTTGGGAGGCCATATTAAACAAACAAATAAACCAACAACTTTTAATAGCTTTTTTTTTTCTTTTTGCAATCACATGTACCTTATCTATTTTTAGGTATACTCTTGATGTGTGAATGGGGCTAGATTAAATTTAGTTTCAAAACTAGGCTCTGTGTCTCTTAAAAAATGACTGTTAAATGCACCTGTATTCAGTCACATTACAAGAAATTATAGGCTAACCTGAGATCTGCATTGCAGCCAACACAGACCATAGCATTTAAGAAAAGAGATGCCAATATACACAATTTCAGGTTAATTTAGAGACAGAACATGGAATTGTTTAGGAGTAATGAGAACACTCCTCTGAACTAAGAGCTTACTGCCAAATATCTGAGCTGGAGCTTCAAATCACCATTTGCAGTCAACCTTCCAGCCATAGTTTGGTATCTCTGGAAGACAATCTTCCTGCCTCAGCCAGCTTTGTTGTGGCTTTTTCCCTTCTGCAGCCAGAAAACCCTCAAACAGATTTGTGTAAGGCTTTTCATTCAAATGACCCTTTCCTTTCTGTATTATTTGTCAATGTGTGGGCACCAAAAAGTTCTCTCATTTTTAGTCTGATACACAGGAAGTAGCAACAGCAAACACCAAATTACATCTTGTTTACAAGAGACTGGCAGAGACTCTAGAAGCCTGATTTGGAGGTCAGGAATAAACCCCATTCTAATGTTCTCCTAATTTCTTGGCTGGCAGAAGCTGTTGATTGTAACACTCCCTGCCACAATAATTTATTTCATGTCTTGCATGAAAGAATCCAAGGCTGAAATTACAAAATCCATAGGACTAAGATGATGTTGTTTCTTTATAAAGTCCCATTAAAAAGATACGCTTTTGCCCCCTAACTAGAAGTAAGCTATATTACACAGAGTGCTTCCTAAAATGTTCAGTAACATACTGTCTCTTTCTACTGTGTCACTTTACCATCACTACTAGACTGCCATGTGGCCAATTTGTATGCTGATGCCAAACCTTTACCTTCCATGATGACATAAGGATTATTCCTTAATGAAGATCTTGATTGATGGCTCTGCTCTTGAAGAGCTCGAAACAAGAATAGGTACATAATGAAAAATCGAGTCTTTCTCTCTCTCTTTGAGCTTGCTGTTCTCTCTGACAGATGTGAAATCACCTCTCCTTACTCCAAATAATAAAGACAGATGAGTTGTATGGTTTGCAAATTGACAGCAGCCTACCTGATCACTTAATAGTACTGTTGTGCAGACAGTTATGAAGAAGAAGCATCTTTTTTACCACAAGTTCTATAACAGGCTTCCCCAAACCTTGCACTTTACAAACATTTTGATTACAACCCTCATTATTCTTGGTAATCAACCATGCTAGGCCTGAGTTGATGCAAGCTGCAATCAGAAACTTGATTATGGTTCACCTCCCCCCCCCAATGCCATTTTGTATTCATTTTACATCTATTGAATTCCTGCATAACGTTTTTTCATCTGTTGCTTGTTGAAATAAACTGGAAGGGAAGCATCATATTTATTATTATTTTATTGCATTTACAAGACCATCTGTAACTTATTATTTGGTTGATTAAATGAAAATTATACTGCTTGCCATTAGTAAACTCCATTGCCATGGTTACTTTTAACACAACAGTCACTACGGTTTCATAAGATCAATATTTCTCCTCCACATGGTCCCTAGTTAGGAAAGATATATCACATTTCCAGGATATTTTTTTCCATATATATATAGATCAATGTTTCTCAATATCAGCAACTTTTTTTGTTGCCGCTGGCTGGGGAATTCTGGGAGTTGAAGTCTACACTTCTTAAAGTTGCTGAGGCTGAGAAACACTGCTATAGGTATATCAGTATATATACCTATAGATGCAAAAAATCCTAACTTTGCCTTATGGGAGATGTATTTGCAGGGAAAAACAACTGTTGTGTGACAATTAGCTCAAGAGTAGTAATGAAACCTAAACTGAGGTAACTACCTTGCACATAAAAGAGGCATTAAGCTTTGACATCAAGTTCTTGGCAACTGACATTCCATGTCCTCCATGAGTGAAGGGTTGCTGTTGAGGAAAGAGCAGTGAGAAAGGAAATAAGGCAGAGACCCCCCCCCCATTGTTTTCCTTGGCTTGTCCTGCACTAAAACTATAAGAAGAGCACGAGTCACTGGCCTTGTTACTTGTTACTCCACTGGCTCATCCATGGAGGCAGCAAATGTTATGCCAGCGAGGGCCTTTTTCTGTCATTGGGGCTCTGTGTCCACTTTTTGTTGTTGTTGCTTTTGAGTCAGTGTTGACTCCTGGCGACTGCTTGCACAAGCCCCTGCAGTTTTCTTGGCAAGGTTTTCAGGAAGTGGTTAGCCCTTGCCTCCTTCCTAGGGCTGAGAGAGAAGGACACCCAGCTGGCTTCATGCCTAAGATGGGACTAGAACTTACAGTCTCCTGGTTTCTAGCCTGGTGCTTTAACCACTACACAATACTGCCTCTCTTTTTGGGCACTTAACCTAGCTTTTTTCTGGACTTGTATAGAAATTGGGAAATGACTCACTGTTGGGAGTAGCCAATATGTCTGGCAGAGGCAGGAGGCTCTTTGAACAACGGAGACAGCCTTGAAATGAAGATTTCCTTCCTTAAGCAGATGAGTCTTCTTTTTACAAATATCATGTTATCCCATACTACAGAAAGAATTCAGAAGCTTTAGCAACACTCTTGCACGTCATGCTAAATGTGTGTTGTGAGAATATTGATTCTTATGCCATCTTGTCTTCTATTTAATGTACAGAATGAATCTCAACTCTCTTGCTTTGCTTAGAAAGCGCAGAGACTATTTTTTTTTTCAGTCTATGGTTGTTTTGGGAAAAATGGGAAGGTGAAGTTCAGAAGCTCCTGCATTATGGGACTGATTTATGAACTGAAACACAAAGAGCCTGATTTACTAAAGAGCTATTTAATTTGTCCTTTGGCAGACCGAAGGTGTGCTTTTTTTTTTGAGGCCGAGAACGGCAAGATGATAGCGGGGAGGCAACATCCTAAAGCCGGTAACATGAAAAGGGGGACAGTTGAAAGCCATAATGAATGGTACATCAGAAAGAATAGCAATGACTCAGAAGAATGAGTCATGGCAAGAGACCTCAGAAAGAAGAATCATCCTTTCCTTTTGCCTTGCTAGAGAGGAGGTATAAACTACAAGGGATTTGAAGGATTTATCTAAGGGCCTCTGGAAAATTTGAAAAAAACCTACAACTGGACCTCAGCTCCTAGCACCTGAAACAGAACTAGCATTAGCTATTAAATATATAACCGTAGAAATCACTTTAGATTGGGCATCCACTTCAGATATTCAATTTTTTTATGTCATTGATAAAAAAAAGCACCGTTATTTAGCTATTTGATGTGCACAGTCCTCTTCTCGCCCAAACAAGCAAGCACAAACAGAAAAATAAAACAAACATTTATCCCATTTTTATTTTAACATTCACCACAGTTATCAACCACTTACAGTAAAACCTCAGTACAGCGTTAATAAAAAGTAAGAGACGAGCAGAAAGGAATAGTTAAAAAAAAAGAAGTTTAAATTACCAGCAGAAAAATGGGGCTATTATACCTGACACCCGGCAGAAATGAATCTGAATTGCAAGTCAGTCTGAACATTATAGCTAAATTATTCTGTGTTATATGTACTAACATTTCCAAATATTAATAAATTAACCCTGAGGCTCTCTAGATATACTAGCTCTTTACCGTATTAGTTTTAGAAACAACAAAGACAGGTTAGTGTTCATTCCAGAATTTACTTAAGGAACAAATCCAAATGAACAGGATCCTATTTTATAGAAGAGCTGCCCAACTGCACCATTTCTTAAGGGAGCAGGATCGTGGTGAAAGATTAGACTGGATAGAGATGACTCTGAAAGTATCTCAGCTCATATTGGAACATCATTAGACTGGAAAGTAGTTCAGCTCTTTCCTTTGCTCCAACTGAAATGTACAAAGTCAAAAAATACATAGGCATACTTTCAATACTTATATAGTCCATCCTCCTTAAGAAATACGTTGCTATATGTATGTATCTCAGGGTATCCACCATCCTTCCCTCTTGCTAGGTCATACCTTTTGACAAAGGCCAAACCCAGCCAGACCTCCTTATAATCCAAACCTGTGTGCTCAACAAATACTGGATGACAGTCCCCTGGATGTTCTCCATTCAAGTTATCCAAAGTATTAATTGATCGGCTTGATTGTCATTCCCTAGAAGGTATTCTGACTCTTCCATTCACCCATAAATGCTCTCATTTGGTGAAGCTTGCTTTGTCTTCAAGGGGCTGGTGAAGAGAGAAGGCATGATCCTGTGAATCCCCCTCTAAATGTTCTCAAATATTAGATTCCCAAACAATGTAGTTTCTCTGTTATTGACCTGGTCAGTCACTAAAATCATCTAGAGAGGGCCTGTTAAACTGACAACTGCTTGCAAGTGGATCTTGATCTTCTCTGAATGTTCCTGAAATTCAACCTTTCATCTAGGCCTTCCAGTATGATTGTTAGAAGAAGCATTCCCCCTTTCCTCCCTACCTTTTTAATTAATATGTTTTATTGTTTTAAATAAAACTTTATTATGTAGTTTACTTTATTATACAATTTATTGCTGCTTTTATTGTAAACTGCTTAGAAATACGTTGGCACAGGAAGTGGTATGTAAGCATACTAAATAAATTATTTTGTTTTATTCATTTGTTAGATTTATATCCTGCCTTTCATTCAGGAAGTCAAGCCAGTGTACATTACACTCCTTCCTCTCATTTTCTCCATAACAAGGTAGTTTGGACTGAGAGAGAGTGATTGGCCCAAAGTCACCCGGCCAGCTTCCTTTGCTGAGGTGGAGTTGAACCTGGATCTCTCCAGTCCTAGCTCAGCACCCAAATCACTTAACTTGATTTAATGATTTTTCTTAGCCTGAGAAGTCTTACTTGTGTGTCAGCCTCCTGAGCATACATGCTTACCTGTTCTTAAGGAGATTAAAGAAGAACTCTGGAAGAGGGACCTGTTCTTCTCAATAGGTGTAACCTTAGGCCTCACTTCTTGTTTGTTAATTATAAAGGTTTATTAATTATAAAATCACACAAGTGGTGATAGCCGTTCCTATTACAAGGCGGCAAGGATAGACACCCCAGTTATCACAAGGTGTGTTTGGAAGTTTGTACTGGGTAATTATTTATAGGAAGAAGGAATTGCTTCCTCCATCTGTGCCATGGTGCTGATTCAAAGAAAATCCCATACCATTAACCCCTTTCCTTAAGACATACATCTTCAGGTATTCTTGAAATGGGCATGTACTATAGCCTTCCCTAATCTGATGACCCCCAGATGTTTTCAACCTCCGTTCTCACAGCCTGTTCTGTGGTTCTAGCTAGTTCTCACAGAACTGTTACTGGTTCTAGCTAGGAGCTCTTGGAGTTGGAATACAATACATCAAAAGGGCATAAGATTGGAAAAAGCTGGTATATAATTGTAATGCCAAGATGTATTATGTGCTTCACTTGTGCAGTTTCAAAATAACCTGGGTGCTAAACTGGAAGAGTCATATGGCAAATCATTCGGATAGTGTCGCCATGAGAAATGAATAGAATCTGACATTATGTGATTAATTTTCTATATAAAATCCTTAATGATTCAGATCCACTTGGATATAATACTTAAAGGAATCCTTAACAAAACAATAGTAAGCTATTCTGTTATAAGGAGGGGACAAAAAAATAGCTCTTGCTTCAGTCTAAAACAAAGTCACTTTTCCTTCTGAATATTAAAACTTGAAGCTCAAGTATCTGAGATTCTGTTAAATTCTTAACTCCTTAATTTCAGTCAATATTTCCCTTTAGGCACCCCCAGAGTGTTTGTAGTCAATGCTAATGCAGGAATTCACTCATGAAGCCAGAAAAATAACTTAACTTAAAACATTCCTTGATAATCCTATTCCACTTTCCCCAAGGCTGGCACAGAAGTGGACTGAAAATGCCTTTGCAGATACCCTGTACTCATCAGAAAGAGAGAAATAACTATTTCTGAAAAAAGGTGTAAATAGCTATCATGATTTACAGGCCATTTTTAATTGGTGATAAGAAAATACAACCTTCGTTCATCACTGTAGGAGAAAACATTTTCTTCTACAGCTTTCTCATGTATTAATCCATTTGAATTCTGCCTAGTGTTTTCTTCTGTCTGTCTCATACCATATGCAGCCTGAGTCTAACCAGGATCTATACACTGGAAACTAATAAAGAAATAATGATATTAGGAATAATATTTGGAATGGATTAAAATTAGGAGTAATATTTGGAATAAAGCCAGTTTGTTGTAGTGGTTAAGGCATCAGGCTAGAAAGCAGGAGACCATGAGTTCTAGTTCCACATTAGGCTGTGCCCACTGATTCCTTGGCAAATGGGTGGGACCTGCTATTCCTTCTCCTTTGTCTCTTTCCAAATATTGCCCTGTTCACTTTTGAATGTGCTTTCTTAATGATTATACGTATTTTTGAACTTTTTTTTTTACGAAGCTTATTTTAGAATGCTTGGAGTTATTTTCTAGCAATCTATTTAACAATGATGTGCCAAATTTCAAAAACAAATTAAATTATCCCCTGAATGTTATTTATTTATTTAAATTTATTAGCTATCCAACTCCAGTGGACTCTTCTGTTCAAGTTGGTTCACTCCAGGGTAGAACAGCACATTTCAGGGAAGTCTGAAAAGTTCCAGGAATAGACCACACTCATCTCTTTTTTTAATATTTAGAATCAGTTGGTTACATTGATTTTGGATTCAACACCTATTAGTCTTTATTGCATATGTTGAAGAAAAAAACTGAGTTATGGCATAATAAGAGCATCTAAGGGAAATATATTGGGAGAAAAAATAAAAAATAAAAAGCAGACCTAGCTAGGGTCCAAGTAAAAGGTTAGAGGAGGAAAAGAGACTTTAAGGACCTCTGAAGTTCCTACCATATCAGGAACTTACAAGAGATAGAAAGAGGCATGAGGGAGAACAGCTTCATGAGCTCACTCACATTCAGTTTCTTGGGTGGCCACCATAGCTTCAACAAAAATGGTTGCAGAGGTTCAGTTACATCGTTTCCCTCAGAATAGCCTTGAGATTCTTTGATCAGATTGATTTTTAAAAACCAGGATTTATTGATTGAGGGTCAGTTTGGTGTAATGGCTTGAGTAGAAACTAGGAAATTGTGACTTCTAGTTCGCACTTAGGCATGAAGGCCAGCTGGTGGCTTTGGGCCAGTCACTCTCTTTCAGCCCAATCCATCTCACAGAGTTGTTGTGGGGAAAACAGGAGGTGAAAACATTCTGTACCTGAAGTTGTACAAAAAAAAAGGTGGGGTTAAATCAAATAAATAAATAAATAAATAAATAAATAAATAAATAAATAAATGGTTTTTTGTTCTAAAGCCTAGGATGCTTGGAAGCCAGAATGTAGACTCCCAGCAAGTACAGAAAACATACAAAATATATTTTACAGTTCCTACTTGCATGAAGTCACAAGTGGACTTGTCCATGCATCGCTAGTCTAGTGTATATCTGTGCATAGTGGTAAACTGTGGAATGAAAGAAGGAATGCGCCCACTGAGGCAAAAGTGGTCAGTGAACACAATCAAGGGCTCAGCTATCAGAAGGAGTGCTGGAGGAAAGAGCGAGACTAAACATCAGCTTTGGGCATGAAGCAGTCTTCACTAGTCAACCATTTATTATTTATTCACTGCATTAAGCCTTCCTCAAAGAGCTCAAGGCGTGTTACTGGTATTTGTGTTCTCTCCACCTGCCAAATAGGTTAAGATGAGAAATTGACTATATGAAAGCTAACCAGTGAGCTTCATGGTAGTGCCATTCCACACTCTTGGAGAAGTTCTTACAGAACTACTCTCCTATATGAAAACTAAATGGAGGAGCCTCCTCATGGTATACTTCCATCTCAAGTTATTCATACAGTTGTGATCGACTTGTTTATTCAAAGATTTACATAGTATAGAAAAGGCATTAAATTGGTCAGACACGTTTTGTTCTCTGCTTCTCCATATTTCATGTAGGGGGTTTCAAAGAACCCTGACAGGTTTCTCAGATCTTTTTTGTCACGGATCTCCCTGTGAAGATTGTTACCATATCACAAAACTCTCATTAAAATGTGCTTTGAATAAAATTATTGAAATATTGCAGAAGATTAATAACCTCAACGGCTATGAAAAGCTTTGGAATTCAATGAATAAGTTTCATCACTTCCTGAAGCACAGTACAGTAATGGCCAAATGAAGTTCATCCTGAACTAATACTAAAGGATATTCACCTCCTTTCCATTAAGCAACTAAACTTTTTGTTGATTCATCTGTTGATTAAAGGATGTTGGCCTATAAAAAATAAGCCAATTTAGGAAAAGCAAAAGTCATATGAATTTGGAAAGATTATAATCAGGAATCTGCAGATTCTTACTATTCTCTTCCCTAAAACTCTGTTCATACAGAGGTGTGAGTGTTGGGCCTACTTTCAGCCTGATCATCCCTTTGGCTCCGTCTCTGAACTGCCTATTTCCATGGAAAGGACTGGGCTGGGTGGGTTGAACACCATTAGGCTCATCCTGGTGACTGAGACTGCTACATTATCTTGAATCCTGAAAGGAAGTTGAATGAATAAGATCTTGGATTGCACGAAGAGTTACATTTGTATTCAAATGACCAGACTATAGTTTCCCTTCACAATTTGTTGCTCTATATAAATGGAGTAAAGGGAAGGAGAGAGAGCCATAAGGAACACAGCCTGCATGCATGAACCTCTGCTTGGTTTAGACACTCATATATACATGCCGAGAATCAAACCAGGTTTTTATGTTTATTGCATGCAGGTTTATGGCTTGGGAGAATTTCTAAAATCATTTCCAGAACTGACAGATGCACATTGTTTGCTGCAGCTTAGTTTTCAGTTAACCTTAGGGATGATCAGAAAGTACTTTCTCATTTTGCAGCCTGATCCCACGCACTGAGGAGACAGCTGATGAAATTTGCATCACTTTTACAGAAAGGTAGTTTTCAGGGACCTCCATTTTAGTTATGCAAATCTTTAGCGAGGTGCTTTTTCTAAAATAACTGCCAAATCACTCCTTGGAAACAGTTCTTATGAAGTGGCACCCTGCTTCCAGAGGCTGGAGTAAAACAGCTGTCCAGCTTTACTTCAAGGTGGTGAGAGTGGCTTTCGTGCATGTAGTATTATCAAACGGAGGTGGCTGAGTGGGTCAAATCAGCCATGCCTGAGCCCTGGCAGAGGCACTGGGGACGTTTCCTCAGCCAGGCAAAGTATCAAGGCAATCAGTACATTATAACAAAAGCTGAACAAGAGACTAGAGGGGCTTTCAGTCACTTCCTTGCATCCTGAATATATCGTGTGCTTTAGCTATAGATTAGAAGTAGAAAGCTTCATTGCAAAAGAATTTCAGGCTACAACAGGTAGTATGCAAAAAAATGTGGCTTGACACTTGTGAGAAGTGGCCTCCCATAACCTCTACAGGCAGCTCAATAGTGAAAGCCTATTGCTCCTTTGTGAGATTAATTTCACTGCCTAGTTAGTTGTAGATCACTGGCTGATGAGAACACCAAAGACTTAGAGGAGCCTTCTCCAACCTGGGAAAAGGTTGATTTAGAGGGTCAATTTTCCCCCCAAGGGTTTGACAAGCCCTTTGAAGCAGACTCAGACAAATGGCTTGATGATAACTGCAACACACCTCTATGCACTTGTTATTATTAGACTCGTTTCAGCCTTCCCAATTTTTCCATAACAATTTCTGTGATTTCTACCAGGTAATAATTTTCGGAGCTATTCAGTCTCTGAAAGAACGCAGTGAATCCAAATTAATGCTGCAGGAGTAGGCAATACAGTATCCTCAACAATTCTGGATGACAGTTTCCACAGTCATTGTCCACGCTGAGAGAGGTTGACGGGATCTACCCACCCACTTACCTACCTACTTATGCAGAAATCTATATCTAAAAGGATATCCTGCAGGGCAACGTTTACACTCTCTTATCTGTAAAGAAGCCACTGAATTCATTGAGACTTGCTTTTACATAGGAATAGGACTGCATTGTTAGTATTTTTATTAGTGATGAAGCCAAAATCCATGCCAGCAGAAACCTGAAAGCAATTTAGGCTCAAATCCAATTTACATTTATTGGAAATTGAATAAACCAGTACAAGACTACACCATTGATCTAGCACAGAGGAATATTCTAATGTAGTTCCTCTTCGTTTCTCTGTTTGGTGTTTTCCTACCGGGTCAGAAGTTCCAAATGTTTTCCTCACAATTTGGATTATGTGAACAACCTCATGGACAAATGTGCTTAGCACAAGGTTCATGTTGATGGCAGGATTGGTGTGTGCGGTCCTCTAGAAGACCTGGTCTGCTAATTTCCAGTGTTATGTTCCAACTGGAATTGGAACTACTCCATTATCATTCATGCCCCAGAGCTCTTGCATTTCAAAATCCTCATGGATATATCTCTTCTAGTGCTAGAATATACATCCCCTGTCTTATCATGCTTTACCTGTCCTGTAACATTCCCTTCCCCTTCCGAAAGACAAGGCTCTTTGTCTTCCTTCATGATATTTGTACAGTTAGCAATCAAAAGCTTGACAGCTCTTCATCTAAGAGGATTGGAGCTAAATCTTCCAAAGCTGTGAGGGAGAAGTGAATCCCTTTATTTCACAGAAATTGGTGGCAGCTGCTGAAGGAAGCAAAGCTAGCAGAACAACGGCCCACTCTGTTCCCTGTTCCATTTTTGGTCCTTCTGCAGTAAGCAGAATGCAGCAGCTGCCTGATAGGTCCTGTGTATGTCAAAATGCATCCTCAGCATGGTGTTTCTCCCCTTGGAGAAAATAAAAAGGTAAGGAAAGAAAAGGGCATTGTTCTCTTTTACCTGCTGCAAATCATATATGCATTTGGGTGTATGTGAACAAGCCTTTTACCATGTCTCCCTGATATAAGCACATCTCTTTACCTCCTTTATCATTTGCTGTGTTTGTTAAAATTAAAAAAAAAAATCAAAAGGCTTCCCTACACAGAAGGTTTTGAATATGTCTCTAAAATAGTTTTAATTTAAGGAGGACATTTGCAGATTTGCTTCTTTGCACTCAGCTAAATACATCTGCATGGACAAGAATGGAACAGTCCCTCCAGATGACTGCATCGCAAACATGCCAATGTGAGCAGTTCCAGCTGTTGCCACCGCCTGAGAAGTAACTATTTGCCAGGTATAACACTCCTCCAAAGTGATACGGTTGCACTGACAAATGAAATATATATGTGTAAAGTGCTGAGGCAACAGTTGCACGGAAGCATATAAGTTGGAGCTACCTAGATTTCATTGAAATGTAAGGACAAACTTCCTGATGGTAAGATTTGTATAACAGTGGAACAGTCAACTTATGGATCTTGTGAGTTCTCCATCTCTGCAGCTTTTTATTTCGTTTTATTTATTTAAACAATTAATACGGCCACCCATTTCACAAAAGTGACTCTGGGTGGCATACAAGGGTTAAGAACAAGAACAACACTTTAACAACAACCATAACACCTAAGGTCACAAACACAACTCCACTCATTAAAAAACAAACACACAAATATTAACCAGCAGAACTTGACTAACCATCTGGCTTAAACCCCTGGGGAAAAAAACAGGTTTTCAATGCTTTGCAAAAGGCTAACAGAGTCGGGGATGTCTGGATGTCCAGGGGATGCTGTTCCCCAGGGCAGGCACTGTCACAGAGAAACCAAGACTCTGGGCTCCAACAAGACGACACTGATTGATAGAGCAGCATTTCTCAACCTTGGCAACTTTAAGATGTGTGGGGATTTTAACTCAACATTTGAAATTACTTCTAAGGGTCTCAGCAATTCAATCATGGGACAGGGTGGCTCAGAAGGTGGTAGGCTGTTAGAGGTTTTTAAGCAGGGATTGGATGGCTAGCTAGCAGGGATACTACAGTGGTATATTTCCTGCATCAACAAAAGAATTGACTAGATAACTTTAGAGGGCATTCCCAACTCTAGATTATATGTGTCCTTAAAGGACTATTTTTTCCTGCTTGAGTCTGTTCATCCATTGAGATTAGCTGCAGAAATATTTTATACAGTGGTACCTCGGTTCATGAACTTAATTCATTCCACAATTCTGGTCGTGAACCGAATTGGTCGCGAACCGAATCAAATTTCCCCATAAGGTTCAGTGTAAATAAGGTTAATACGTTCTGACCCCTACGAATGTGGTCGCCAACCGATTTTGGTCACCAACTGAATCAAATTTTCCCATAAGGTTCAATGTAATTATGGTTAATCCATTCTGAACCATATGTATTTTTTTAAAAAAACCACAAAAATATGAAACAAAGTACAGCACAGTATGAAGAGAGAGAACGCTAACCTTGCTTGAGGTGACTTCTGGCGTGGAGGACAGGAAGGCGGTTATTGTTTGGAGGGAGAGTCCCCCTCCCTACAGGAAGCCACGACCACGTGTCAGAGCAGGGAAGATGGCCGCGGGTCGTGTTCGTCACCTGATGCGGAGTTCGCGGATGGAAGTAAAATTCTGCGAACGGTGCTGTTCATGAACCAAATTGTTCGTGAACAGAAGCGTTCATGAACCGAGGTATTACTGTATATCTCACCATCCTGTGTGATGCATTTATAAGGAAGGCATGAGAGGAATGTCTCTCTTATAACCTTACCTTGCTTGGGACCACCTTCTCCAAAAAGATCTGCCTATCCTGATTTAGTCATCAGTGACAGAATGCTATAGGTCCCCTCTTTGAAAGAAGTCTGGAGAACAGAAGTCCAGAGCCAGGTTTTCTCTGCAGCAGCCCTGACCTTGGGGAATGATCTCACTCCAGAGATCCAGATCTCCTCGTTAGTACTAATGTTTAGAAAGTCCAGAAGACCTGGCTGCTTCAATGAGCTTTTGGAAGCTGAGCAATCCTGGCAAAGGGTCAGGTCTTTTAACTCCTGTTTGTTTAAATTATGTTTTAATTATTGCACCATTTTTATTGTTTGGGTCTGGGATATGTGAGCAAATTGTTTCATTTTGTGGATCGGAGATAGATGTAGTAAATAGAGACATATAAAAATATATGGCTATAGACATCTTTGGTCACACATTGATGATATATTGCAATTGTTTGAAAGCGTCTATTTGTTCCAGCAGATTTGCTAGTGAATCAACACATGCTCCAAAAGCTTTCTCCAGCATCTTGCTATGTGATAAATTATGTTCATATGCAATATTTGAATTGTGCGCAGAGCTATTGGCAGCAGCCTTTCTGAGTTTCTAAGGGATTGTGAAGCGCGGTCTTCAGGTGCGTTTACTAAGGCCAACAACGCTGGTATATCAAATGCTGTTTTCAAGAAGGTCAGAGCATTTTTGCAATCTGTGTCCAAGCTCTTCCTGTAGGGTTTCAGGCAAACATTTTTCATATCACTTGCTGCCTTTCATTTTGGGTTGTTTTTTTCTTTTCTTTCCATAGGACTTGCTACATATAAAAAAGACATTTGAAAACCAAGATTTTCCTTTGTGGGCCCACTGTGGCTACTAAAGGAAGGGCTCAGGTTTATAAATGCTGAAATTTAAATAACGATCCTTGAACGATTCTTCACCTTCATTCTCAGCTAGTAGAAGGCAGGATTTAAAGAGAATGCTGAGGCATGTGGGTTCCGGTGCAATTAAATATGAACAGTGATGTCACCACCAACATTGGCAGATGCATTAAGCCAGTTCAGTGTGACATCAAAAAAACATTACCAGATAGATTCATATTTGTCTGCCACAGCTAGGCCTATATCCTTGCCTAGCTGGATGGGCATTTAAACAACAGCTTGTTTTTATCTGAAATTTGCACTATGAAAGCTGCTATTCAGCAAAGAGATTTTGTTCCACTAGAATAGATACAAGATACACACTTATTAGACATTAGAGGAAATTAGGCAGCTAAAATCCTGTCTTGAGAACTAGATTTTGTTTGGTGGAAGAAACACTGAGAGATTTAGATGTTCTTCATTTGTATTGCTATCAAGATAGGACAAATGTGTGCCTACCATTTATAGACACTGTATAATTGTATACATGATTATAAGAACGTTGGTGTTATTGTGCCTTTTAAATCCTGGCCTTCATCCACAGAAACAAGCTTTGAAATGTAGCAGTGGGTTAAGCTGCAATAACCTCCCCCAACCAGATGTGGCCAGATGCATTGGAGTGCAAGTTCCACATTCGGCATGGAGTTGAAGTCCAAAACTTTGAAAAACACTAGACTGGGGAAGTTGCAGATTGTGCTGCAGTCCTCTCCATCATCAGACTCCTTGGAAATATTACGGGATGGATATACATCCTTCCTCTCCCTCTCCTCCATCTCCATTTCAAGATTATGGTGAAGATGATAATTACTTTGCAAGTCACCAGGTCTTTGAAGGAACGCTGGCATGTGTGACAAAAAAGTCTAATAAACAAACACTTCTTTCTCACAGAAATGTCTTCGGTCCATTTATTGGAAGGAAATTCATTGCATTACATCTGCAGTCTGGAGACTCATCAGAACCTTAGAAGAACTCTACAGAATGGCGGGGGCGGGGGGAGTCCTTTCTAGTCCAGGATTCTGCTATTTATACAGTGGCCAAGTAGATGCCAACGGAAAGTCCACAAGCATGGTATTTTGCCCCACTAGAAGAGATACACACTTATTAGATATTAGAAAAATTAGAAATTAGAGGAAGCTAAAATCCTCTCTTGACATGAGCACCTATCCATTTGTATTCCCCAGCAACTGAGGTTAGGTTGTATTTTCTGATACTAGATACAATTTATAGCTATCATGACTAGTAGCCAAGACCCAAAACTTTAAAAGCCTTGCTGCTACAATAATCCAGCTGTTCTTGGCTGTTTTCTCATGCTGGGAAAGTAAAGCAAAGTGGCTATGCATGCCCACGCATGTGAAGACAGCTGGGAGCATC
Organism: Python bivittatus; assembly: GCF_059951505.1. Taxonomy (NCBI): domain Eukaryota; kingdom Metazoa; phylum Chordata; class Lepidosauria; order Squamata; family Pythonidae; genus Python; species Python bivittatus. The sequence goes on along the minus strand of NW_028277074.1, from coordinate 42,254,302 downwards.
TTCTGAAGCAGCTGCATGAGCTTGGAAAAAGACCCAATTACTTTTATGATTTGGAAAGCACCCTTTGTTTTGAAGGCAAAACCTATTTTGAAATCTTTGTATGGCCCTGTTGAGTTTGCCCTTCGCATTTGGGAGCAGGTTATTGGAAGGGGAGGAAGGGTAGATGATTTCTGGATCTGAACTGCACCCAAGGCTCTAATTTATTATTTATCATGGTGCCCCACTTTATTTACAAAATCCAATATTTGAGTGGCAAACATTCAAAGTACCTTTCATTTTGCACGTGAACCATCAACATGTTCCGGCACAGACATAAGGATCACATAATCCCAACAATTTCGTGTATGCTGTCAACATGGTTTCCACCTTTAAAAGGCTTTGGAATATTCCTGAAGGAACTTTTGCCTAAGATGTGGTTGGGAATCGTCCCTGTAATTCCATTTATAGCTTAAAGCAATACGTAGGCAGGGATAAGGAACTCTGGTCTGGAAAGAACCCACACAAGATAAACACATTTGTGGTCTTTCCCTAGCCATCCGTCTCAACTGTTTGTCTTTGATGCTGAACTACTGTTCAACAACCACTTCAAATGGCAGCCAATGATAGTTAGGCCTTGTCATTATTTGCCCAGCTGCTATGAACCTTGCATCCAGTGGAGCAGTATACTCTGGGAAAGGTTCTCTTATTAAAAGAATTTGTCAGTGGAATGACAGGAAGTTGAGCTGATGTCAAAAATCAGTTGTTAGTCATTGGTACGAAGTCAGAGCAATTAACCTTGATGCTCCTGTGTTCTGGTTCATTTTTAAAAAAAAGTTGCTTCCAGGCAAAGGAAAACAAAAAGGGCTGACCTTTGCATTTGGAACGTGAACCTAGGAAGACTCTACAAGTAAGAACATCACTATTTTCTGACAATGCAGTCCCGATTTCTCACCCACTTACTGTATGAACACCATTTTGAGCAAAAGCAAGACCTCTGTGGGCAGAATGTTTTACAGATAAATTCAAAGGCCATATCTTGGATAGAGTCGAAAGCAAACAGCAATTCAGCCACCCACACATAGACAAACTATATGTTTTTTAAAAGTGTGTTTCTATAGCTCATAAACTCCTGAGGAATGTAATCTTAAAGGGCGGGGTGGGGGGGAATAGTGGTGCCATCAGAGTAGGACTTCAAAGCAGAAATCCAGGCCTTGTAGAAGAATGCATTTACCCCCAAATGTAGTGGAACATTTTGAAGTGACTACATTTTGAAGTAAGGACAGTATTATGCTTGAGGCCTGCTTCTTGCTGGCATCTGGTTAGTCACAATAGGAACAGAAGGCCAGATTAAAGGGGTTTAGGACTGACCTAGATTTCTTCCTATGTTTTTCTTTTTCTACTACATGTTAAGATCCACATCTTTAATAGGTCTAATATTCAAAATGTAGAGTTACCTAACAGGACCTTCTAATGGCATTGTCCTTTCTTGTTCGGTATTAACATTTCCTCTCAAACTCAAATTCGGACATCCAGCTAAACAACTGTATAATTTCCTTTCTTGGGTTGATCTACTTTTTTTGCTTGTTAAGTTTTCCAAGGATTTTGTTTGGCATGCTTATTCAAACATTGTCGTAATATCCCCTTTTTCAAGACAGTACTAGGAATCACCCACACCCGCCTCATTCCAGGAATCAGATATTACATATAGAATTGTTATTTTCCTTATTTATTTATTTATTTATTTATTTATGAAAAAGTGTTCAATTTGCAATACACAAAATGATGTGTTGGTATTATACTTTGATTGTCACACATTTCTGAATTTTGCAAAGCAGTTCTCCAATTTAAGAAGCAAAAACAAAACAAGATTCATCCAAGTGAGTAGATTTGCTACTAACTTTGCATAAATCCAGACCATGCCAGCTTTTCATGTTGACTAAGTCAACCTGTGATTTATATGTCCAATTATTCTTTATACAGAATGGCAGCAGTGGCAGCCAATGAGGTCTTTTATTAGATAAAATTGCAGGCTCAGAAGGGGACTTCCTTTTAGTTCTTTTTGGTGCTGGCAGTGATAGTTATGGTGAAATAAAGTATCATAACTATCACTGTTCAAACATATGGGCGCTGTTGGGAAGAAGCAACCATCAAAAACCTTTTCTCTCTCCTATTAGGACCTTTGTCCCCAGTGGACATAACAGTATACAGCACAACAGTTGCATGGGTTTATTGAATCACAATTTAAATATAGTTGTCTCTTTAGTACATTGCTCAATTTCAGCATAATTAATCAAAGATACATGACTCTGCTGACACAATTTTTCCAACTAAAGTAAGCAGAGAGGTTATCTAAAGTGGTTACTGAATGCTATCTTGTAGCCCCTGGATTCTAGAAAGACTTCCCAGTGTAGAAAAAAATTGTGAGAGAAATGACAGAGAAATAGCAACAAACAAACTAGTGAGATATAGAATGAGAAGTTCTTACCTGTACACCCTTCTCCTATTTTCTAACTTAAAATGTTGGACTCTGATCAGATATTTTTCATGAATCTTGTCATAGAATACTACTACAATTTTAGAAAATAATTTGGGCAAGGCTTTAGCTGGGGAATTCTTAATTATGGAAGTTCATGTTCTGACTCTTGGTACTTAAAAAATATTTAAAATAAAAGATATAATTTCAAAACATATAATATTGGTAAGTGGACAACAGAATGACTAAAGTTATGCAATTAATGATTAGTATAACATGAAAAAAATTGACCATACCAGACAAATTACATTGAGTTATTTTTATGGTATGAAAAAGAATATAAATATTGGAACTTAGTGCCAAATGGTATTATTATTTGAGGAGGAGGGGAAGGGGGAGGAGGAACTAAAATAGTATAGATATGTTTTTGGTTGACAACTAACAGTAGCCATTTCTATTGGCAGTACTGAACAAAATAACTCTCACAGAAGAGTTCAAAGCCTTGACTAAAAGCATATATCAACGGTCAATGGAGAACTCTCTGCAGATTCACAAATAAGTAAAGAAACAAGGTAAGGATGCCCACTTTCTCCTCTATTATTCATCATTGCCTTAGAAATATTGGCAGAAAAGTTTCAAGGTGATAAACAAATACCAGGCCTCAAAATCTGTGGAGAGGAATTAAAGCTTAAATGTTATGCGGATAATGTAGTATTTAACTATCGTAGAACCACAAGGGGCAATAAGACAGTTGATGAAAACAATCCATAGCTTTAGAGAATTCTCCAGATATAAAATCAATATCCAAAAACCCAAAATAATTACAAGACACATAACACAAGGAGAAGATGATTTCTTGCAGAGAAATATGGCTTCCAGATAATACACTCAGTGAAATATTTGCATTTGACAGGTAATATTCAAGAAATATATCAAAACAATTATGTCAAATTATGGCAAGAAATTAAAAGAGATCTTGACAGGTGGAAAAATTTAAAGCCTTCCAGGTTAGGATCAATTGTAATCATTAAAATGAATGTGTTACTCATGATAAATTACCTCTTTCAAAATGCACCAATTTCAAAAGAAGCTTTACAAGAATGGCAAGAAATAGTTAGCAAATTGATAGGGAATGGGGAAAAAAATCCAGAGTTAAGCTCAAAATTTTACAGGACTCGAAAGACAGAGGAGGTCTGGCTCTTCCAAACTTCAAACTATATTATAGAGTAAGCTGTTTGTCATAGTCAACAGAGTGGATAAAATTCCTGAACATCAATACTGGAAGGAGCCAGCCTAGTTAATGGACTCCATTTATTCTACAGAGATACAAAAGAGGACAAAAAACTAAAAGGGCACATTATAAGACAAAGCTTGATAAAAGTATGGAACTTCACAAGGAAAATAATAAGTCCAACAATTTCACCAGAAGTCTCTCCTCTAAATGCTTTTCAAGTTGGTAATAATTACAGTATAAAAAATGTAATTACTTATGCAGTTATGGCCCACCCATCCCATGAATAAATTAAAGACACAGCAAGAATCACTTGGTGAAGGCTGAAACATACCGTGGTCAATATACTTACAAATTGTTGGAAGAATAAAATCTGACTTTAAAAACGGGGGAGGGACACTAAGAAAAATGACAGAATTTGAAATGCTTATACAGAATCAAGACCACTTACTAGGGTGTACATATAAACTTCTACTTAGATATAATATGGAGAGAGAACAAATTTTAAAAATGTATGATAAATTGGATGCAAAATTTTAAAGAAAGTTTCCCAATATAACAATGAGAAAAATTACTCCAAGCTATAATTTAAGAGAAAACTGGTACAAAATGTTTTGCAGATGGCATACAACTCTGTCAATAATTGCCAAGATGGACATATTGTTGGAACAGTGAGAAAATGTGGTTGAAAGGATAAATTCACATTATGACTTAGAAGAATTTCTACAAAATGATGTACTGTTGATATATGACTCCAGAAAAATTATCTAGAATGTAGAAGGGTACTTCAAATTTATCTTGGAAATGTAGGTAACACGAAGGGTCATTTTATCATGCCTGGTGGACTTGTAAAAAAGCCAGAAAATTTTGGGTTCAAATACATATGCTGATACAAAGAATTTTAAAGACTAACATTCAGCTGAAACTAGAACTTTTCTTGTTGGACTTAATGGACAGATAACTAGAAAAGAGCCATGGAAGACTATTTTTATATTTGATTACTGCTGTAAAATGGAAAGGCTCTGATATATCCACAATGGAGGAATGGTTGGTGAAGATAATGCAACTAGCAGAGATGGCAAAATTAACTTGTTTGCTTAGAGAAAGTTCAACTATTACATTTATTAATGACTGAAACCCCTTATGGACTTTTTGCTGAAGAAAGAAAAAAAAATGAATTTGTGGTTTATAGGTTTGGTGATTAGCAAGGGTAGCTTATGGAAGAAGGAAATTATGGTGTATCCTTAGAGACAGAGGGTAAAATATAAATGCATCTATAACCACTGTCAAAAAGATCAGAAGCTGCTTCTTTATAATCTTTTCTTTTTTCTTTCTTTTTCTTTTTCCATTTTCTTTCTTATTTATTCACTATTTTTTTTGTTTCTTTTCTAATATTGGTATTGCTTTTATTTTGTTAAAAATTTCTTCAATAAAAATCATATGTATACTGTATGTATATGTATGTATGTATGTGTATATATACTGCCAAGATGGACAAATCTTATAGTAACAAATGTTGCAAATGCCACAAGAGAGAAGGAACGTTCTACCACATGTGGTGGACATGTAAAGAAACCCAAAAGGATTGGAAAGACATACACAACATCATTCAGAGAATCTCAGAAATCAAATTTGAAATGAAACCACAATTATCTTTACTAGGTATAATCCCACAACATATCAATAAAAAACACCATAACTTACTAAGATACATGTTTACAGCTGTGAGAGCAAACTTTACACAACATTGGAAAAAAATACAGTACCAAAGATATTTGATTGAGAAGTTACTTGGAAAATACGCAGCAATGGCAAAATTAACAGAATATAGTTTATGTTTATAAACAGTGTAAATCTATTGGAGTACAAAGAAGGGAAACCAGAAACCAAATACGTATCTGATTCTTGGCACTTTTATTCATTAGTCATACTTTGATCATCTCCTGGTCTTTGACATTCCATTGTTTTGTCTACCCTAGCATGCTGTTGCATTTCTATGCGTGTGTGCATTCAGATGGACTATATGTACTTCATTACACTGAATATTCATCATTTTGTTCATTAAGCTCAATATTTATCCCAATCACTTGAAAAAGTTATTTGCTAGACAAATCTACAAGGCAGTCATATTCCATTTCTCTCTGGTGCCCTTGGTTTCTGTATGTTCAAAGTACCCTTCCAACAGGTGCCTGATAGTTGCTCTAAGCCTGGAAGACGCCATTCCCACAGCTCAAGGAAGCGTCAAGCACTCAGTCACCTGAGGCTGTTCCAACCAGCAGTCACCAGGAGCAGCTGAGCAGAGGATGAGGAATTGGAGCTGGCACCCAGCACCAGACCTTGCCATGTGCAACAGAGAGCAGAACAACAGTGTTCAGCATATTGGCTTGCATGTCTCCTTGCACGTTCCTAGCCTTGACTGAGTTCACTGGCACGGGCTCTATTTAAAAGCTTTCAAGAGATTTGGGTCTGTTCAAACTGTACTAACAATTGCTCACACACCCTGCTTGCTGCTGCTTGTAATTTGCACAACCAATGTAAAGCCCTTGCAACTGAAGACCTGGGTCTATGTGTCTGGCCTCGGACAGGACAGTTCCTCTCATGTATTTAAGACTCCACTTTTAACTCCCATGAGAAAGCAAACTATGCTCTACCCCCAGCTTCTCCTTACCTGCAAAACTAGTGCAAAGCATTTGTTTCTGTTTCTATGTGGACATCTCAACAGCCAGCAAGCAGACATGCCCAAATGCAGGCTGTCACAGAGGCACCGTCACCTCCTGACATCTAAAGATGATTACAGGAAACCCTACTATCACATTGAGACCAATGGTTATGACAGCTACCAACTCTAAATCTCAATAGGCTGCTTGACTCAATAGCACCATTCAATCTGCAATGAAAAGAGTATCATACTAGCTCAAAAACAACAAATTGTATGTTGAAAACCACATGAAGTTAAGCTATTAACATCATAGTTAAATCTGATTTTTCATTATTGCTTTCCAATAAGTATAATTCAAGAGCAGAGAGAGTATTATTTCTACTAATGCACCAATGAAAAGCACCACATTTTGCTTTACTTTTGGAGACCTTCATCCTGATTCTAAGTAGATAAAGCTGCAGATGCTGTTTCATTCTGAAACTAAGCTATTCAAGAGCTGCTCAAGTTCCCCTAGTGCACTATTAACAATAATTAATTGAACTCTCCTCCTCCTTCCTTCTCTTTTAAAGCTCACGTGGATAATGGAGCAGAGACAAAAATAAAGAGGATCCATAAGATTGTAAAGAAAATTGGCTCTTACATCAATGCAGAGAACCCAGAGCTGGTCCCTTTAATGACGTATATACATTTTTTGATGATCTGCTGTTTCATAACTGAGATCTTGGTGACACTCAGCCAAAAAGGGTGGATGGTGTGGGGAGCTGAAAGCTCTATTACTAATTATGAATTAGTAGTGACTAATTTCCACACATAAGCCATCATTTCATGCTGTATGAACTTATTATATATGCCCTTGTGAAGTGAATTTCTGGACTATGTTAACAATGAATTAAGAGGTGATGAAGCAAATTCACAAAACTAATCCAAAGCAATTTGTATTTAGAGAATTAAACAAAGTTAAACAATAGTTAGATTTATTAGAAATGGAGAAACTCTGAAAATAGATAAAATACGTCAACATCATTTTGAGATTGCAAATAAACCAGAAAACGTTTTGGTATATCAGCTCAGGAAACAGAAGGAAAAAAGGACAATAATGGCAATAAAGGGGATTAATTGCTATATACAAGCCTGGAAATCACAGAAGAACATGCAGAATTCTTTAAGCATAATATTAACAAAGAAGGTTTGGAAACATACTTTGGAGACTCAGAGTTCAAAGAATTTACGAAACAACACATAGAAATATTAAGCATACCTATAACAATTCAAGAGACTAAAGAAACAATGAAAAAAATTAAACTGAAAAGTGTCAGGCCCAGCTCAGTGCTACACAAAGCACTGTTGGAACCATTACTAAGGATGATGAATTAAATCTAAGCCACAAAAACAATACCAAAGACATGGGAAGAAGCTTATATAATTTTGGTTTAAAAAGTCCAAAGAAACCGCAGTCATATAGACCAATTTCTTTATTCAATGTTGTAAATACAGTAAGATATGGAGTAACATGCTAGTAGGACAAACAGGCAGAAGACTAGCAGAACGCATCCATGAGCACCAACTAGCAGTCAGAAGACATGATGAAAATTCCTTAATCTCACGACACATGGACAGACTCAACCACAGTTTTAACTGGGAAACTGTCAGCATTTTAGACCAAGCCAAATCCAAATATGCAAGAGAATTCTTGGAAGCCTGGTATTCAGACAAGGCAGCAATTAACAGACACATAGAGATAAACAGCATCTACATACTATTCAAAAGAGACCAAAGACCAGAAGATCGCTTCACCAGCATTCGATCACCAGCAATCATCTCCAGCAATCATCACCCAGAGGTCACCACCAGGCACACAATCAAGCAGTCAACATATGCTAATCAATGAACTACCAGAAGAGCAAAACAGAACCCCCACCCCCACCAGTACTGGCAAACCAGGCCACAGCAGATAAATAGAGAGCAAATCTCATCCCATTTTAGCACTGAAGATGTTACCTAGCTGGGTAATGAAACGTTTGCAAGAAAAGAACCAAGCTCAGAGAACCCCAGGGACTCCACAGTTCAACCCTGAGCTACACATATTCGCCTCCATTGCTACAGTAAGATATTCACCACCATATTAGCTGAATGCCTGAGGAAGTGCAATATAAATGAAAAATATCACAGTTTACTAAGATTTATGCTGAGAGCTGCAAGAACAAATTTGACACCAATTTGGAAAAATAAAACTTTACTGACGATACAAGATTGGGACATCAACACTGGAGAATATGCAGCAATGACAAAACTGACAGTATATATTCGTAATAGAAATGTACCTAAATTCAAGCAGGAATGGCTCCCTTATATTTGACAGATTATACAGCAAGACAAATTCATACATTTGGAATATGGTTTTTAGGAAAAGAGTTAAGAGACCAATAACAAACAATAAATGAAATGAGGTAAGGTGAGGTCATCTGTCAGTATCGGGTCAGGTATCATCAATATAAGCCAGTTTGGTCTAGTGATTAAGCTACCAGGCTAGAAACTGGGAGACCATGAGTTCTAGTTCCACCCTAGGCACAAAGCCAGCTGGGTAACCTTGGGCCAGTCACTTTCTCTCAGCCCTAGGAAGAAGGCAATGGCAAGCCACTTCTGAAATCTTGCCAAGAAACCTGCAGGGACTGACTTGAAGGCACATACATACATACATACATAATCATCACTATGCTGATGATACTCAATTATGTATCTCAACCCCAGGTAGTGATGTCAAAATCCTGCCTGGAGACTATATGAACCTGGATGGCAAGGAACAAAGTCAGGCTCAATCATGGCAAGACCAAGTGGATTTGTTGGTTTGACCCCAAGGACCATCCATCTTTAGTCTTTAATGGGGTTGCATGTCCTCATGCAAGAGTAGTATGCAATCTGGGGGTCCTCTGAGCTCACAGTTCCTGCTTGAAGAGCAGGTTGCAGCTGTGACCAGGAGGGCCTTTATGCAGGTTCACCTTGTACATCAGTGGCATCTGTTCCTGGACTGGGAATTCACAGTCAGTCACACCTTGGTCACCTTGCGAATGGATGACTCTAATGCACTCTACATGGAGCTGCTCTTGAGGACAATTCTAGACCACTCCAGCTACTTCTGGTCTAGACTGCAGTGGTGCAGGCAGTGATGGGCATGTCATATAATGCTGGTTATCACTTATAAAGCCATGCATGGCATAGGGTATGCTTGTCAAGGGACCATCTGTCTCCATATGTTTTCACCCATTGGGTCAGCTACAGTAGCCACAATCTAGAACCCATCAGTTAAGCAGTGTCATCTTGTGAGACCTAGGAAGTGTGCCTTCTTGGTGGTGGCTCTGTGAAATGATACCCCCTCCAGAGTTCTGTACTGCTCCCACCCTTCTGACCTTTTGTGAACTGCTCAAGATCTGCTTGTTCTCCCAGGCCCCAGGCTAGAATGGGGGCTGAGCCCCTTTGGTTGGTTGTTGGTTGTTGGCTGCTGGCTTTTGGAGTTTTAATCTCCAATCAGCAGTCTTCTTTTTCTTCTTCTCTCTCTCTCTCTCCCTCTCTCTTTTCCTTTCTCTAATTTTTATCTGTAAGCTGCCCAGAGTCACTATGGAGTTGCAGCCTTGAAAATGAAATAATAAAATAATAAAATAAAATAAAAGACTTAAATAGATACTAGAAATAACCTCCAATGGTTAATGTTCAAAGTACAGGACAAATATTTAAGTGGTGGATAGTGGTTGGAGAAATAAATAGGGAAGAATGCATGACCAATTTTTTTTTCATAATGGTTTTATTTATGTTTTATTAGTAGTTTTTTATCTTCTACATTGGTTTATTCTTTATTCTTGTGTGATTTAGGTTTAAATAATCTGTCAAAGCTTATGCAATACAAATAAAAATATATAAAATAACAATAAAAAGAAAATTTTCCACTCTTTCCAGCAGCTAGTAAGTTCAGAGTTAAACTTGTGGTGTGACACTCAGCTTTTTTCACAATGAAAATTCTGGAATCAATGAAGCCAGTTAGATCTAGAAATGCTGCAAGAATGGGTAATTTTGGCTGTGTGTATAGTCCATCTGCTCTGCATAACTCTGGATGTGCATATGATCCATCTTCAAATGCACAGAACTTCTGTGACTTGTATTACTTTGTTGATATGCAGAAATACCTTGTTTCCCAAGGTGGGCAGCTATTATATGGTTGGAGGGCAATTCTTTTGCCTTGCTTGCTTTCTCCTGATTTCTGATGAGCAGTTGAGAGAGGCCCATGGTGTATTAAGGGACCCCAGGCTTGTGGTATTAAGGGACCCCTGATGGTACTTGGCACCTTCTCACTGTATAGTGAAGATTTTCCAGTCTGGGCAGATTGGAAATTCCAAACTCACCCATCCTGGAAGTACTTTGACCAACACTGTTGACCCAAAGCAATTCATGGCATAGATACATGAAGGATAAATGGGATATCCTTCAGTAGTGAAGTGAATCATGTTGCCTCTGTAATTTCAGTTACTTTGTAGAAATAAATCTAGGACTCTTTGCACAGGCTTAGCTTATAGTAGCTCAGATGTAGCCACCCAACTTACCTAAATTAGGACAGTAACTGTGCTCAAGAAAGTACAAATTTGACACCTCTCAGCACAAGTTCCTATTCACAAACTGGCATCAGGATTGCTGGCCACACATAGTATTACTACCTTGTTCCCTTCTCAAAACAGTGGAATCAGGGTGATACAGATACAAAGTTAGATCTGGTATATTAGTACATGAGAGTACCTTTAACCCAAGTTTTTGAAGGAACTACATGAATCAGAGTCCAGGTTTGCATAGTTAATGGGACTCCTTTCTTTCTATTCAATTCAGAGATAATCCACCTGACTACATGAAGGTTTTGATGAAGTTTCAAGTTTTAACTTCTGCATCCATCAAACTCTTCTTTCCGAGCTTCATAGCTCTCTGTTACAACACTCCTAGCATCAGACTTCCTTCCCCCAAATGTTTTGCTTTAATGAAAAAAGATTATTTTTATTGAAAAAAGTATTAATAGTATTTAGAGATCTCAGCGAAGCAGTCATGCACTGTTTCTGGCAGAGTTCCCTCATCATCTACTTAATAGCTTTAGTTTCATAAATTGTTGACCTGGAGATATCTTCAAGGGAAGGCAGATAAAATTAATTTCCCTTCTAATCTTTGATTAAACAGGCCAATAATTTTCTTGGGTTGCTACATGATTTATAAAGTCTCTATCAAGAAAGTAGAGTGGGAAAAAGAGTGAGAATATCTTCCAGGATATGAAATAGATTTTAATGTATTTGCAGTTAGGTGAAAATGGCAGTTTAAGGAGGAAATAGCAGATATTCTACATGAACAAATGTTTCTTAATCTGATATTAACCTAAGGATCACACGATTTGGTTAGTCTATGATGATGAAAGTGCTTAACAAAGTTTCAGAAAATGCCAAAATATAAAATAAACGCCAAAACAATTAAAATAGTTATGGCAATGTAATTTTTTCATGATTATAACTATGTGTGTATCTGTGTGTGCACACATTAGAGTATTTATTTTTAAATAAATAGTTTCACTGGAGGCAGTTAGTATAAATTAGTGAATTAGGGTTTTTTTCTTCTCTGTAGCTCCTAGATGTCTCCAGAATGGAGAAATTTTGGGCCTAATTTTGCAAATGGGGAGGAATTTACAGGGCAAAGTAAGTGCCTTAAGCCTTGATGATGCTTCAACCTTGAAGACTTTCAACTTTTAAACTCCTGAAATCCTTTTCCAGAACAGACCTGGTCCATCTTCAACATGCTATGCAAAGGTCTGGTATGTTCCTTGAGCTGATAGAAGCTACAAGCCTTGTTCAAAGATAGCTGATGAAGAAATACATCAATTTCAGAATGGGCCTTGAAGATATAGGAAGGCTATACCTTTTGTAGTCACGTAGTCTAGCTTTTTCAGAGATGCACAACTCACATGCTCAGAAATTAGGCTTCTCCAGTCATTTTTAAATTAGCTAAACTCAGCTTTTAAAAAGAAGGAGCATGGATGAAATCGCCATGTCCATCAACCCATACAAACTGACATGCCTGCAGCCAAGAGTCTCCATAATCCATAAAGTTTCACCACACAATTAATGGGCCTATAATAGGATCCCCAGACAGCCAGTCACCAGACTAGAACCTGGAAGACCATGAATTCCAGTCCTGCCTTAGGCATGCAGCCAGCTGGGTGACCTTGGGCTAGTTGTTCTCTCTCAGGCCTAGGAAGAAGGCAATGGGAAACCACTCCTGAAATCTTTCCAGGAAAACTGCAGGGTCTACTACAGGCTGTTGCCAGGAGTCAACATTGACTTGAAGGCGCCCCCCCCCCCCAAAAGGATCTTCACTACAATCACCCTCTCAATATGGATGCAAAGCTACTGTTCTTGTCCCTATTCCCTCTCCTCACCTACAGAATCCACAGGTATTATAAATGACAGAGAATGCTGTGATTAGAACAGAAATCTCAACACAATGTTCATTTTTTAAAATATTTGCATTTATTAAAAAAGTGAGGAAAATTCAGTTGACTTGTTATAAGATTGATACCCATAAGTTCATACTCTAATCAAGGTTTTGAAGTAAGGGCTGAAGCTAGCAAGGCAGGAATCAATGGTTTCCTTCCATAAGAAACGGTTCTTACATAAACAATCTCAGTCACCCAGGGCCACTGAGTGAACCATGGGCTATCTGTTAACTTGAGGAAGTGGGAGGAAAAAGCTGAAAATGTAAACTCTGGAGCGTAGATAATCCTTGATCTTACCATGTAGAATGGATGCTAATAGATTCTTCCAGCCTATCTTGGTCCTGCCACCTACTTGTCTACCATCTGGCTTCCATCACCATCCGGCTTTTCCCACCAGAGGAAATAGGACACTGATGGCTAGCGTGCAGAAGAAGACGGCTGTCTGTTGGTAGCAATAGTGACTGTCAGAAAGAAGAGCCACTCCAATCACTTGGAGGATTTCTGGCTATGAAATGGCTCATTCACCTCTTGACTCTTGTAACATCCTTTCAATTGTGCTTGATTTATTTCCTGCCCTGCTTTCAACCTCTCCTTTGATTGAAAGTTCCAAATGCGGTTTTGGAAAATCTCTGTTTGTTTTACCTTAGAGACAATTTGATTAACCACAGCAATATGGCATCAACTAGAAATGGCTCTGGGAATTAAGTTTTCTCTTGAAGATTTTACCTCTCAATATGATACACTGGAAATGTTTTTTTTAAAGTTTAAAAGAAAATGATTTTTAAAACCCACACCAAATGTTGCTTCCACCACAGCATTCAAACCTATGCTCCTGGCAGAACAAGCAAGAATACAATAATACTTTTTGTTCCTGTAAAGAAATAAGTGCAGGAACACATTTCGTTCTCATAAAAGTGATTTATTTATTGATTTATTTAAGAGACTTATATGACTGTCCATCTTATGAGCCATAACTCTGGGCAGCTCAGAGCAACAATGATAAGAACATAAAAATAATATTTATTTATTGTTTATATTGTTTTATATGTTATGGATAACTGTATGTGTTTGTGTGCATGCATAGAAACACACACACACACACACACACATTACATTTTGCTAAACTCAGCTAAATTTGTGCCCAACTTTTTCAAGTTGAAAGATGTGGAATCGAGCTGTAGGCCCCAACTCTGACAAGATAAAGTATTATTGCCACTTTTTTGGAAGGGGGGGGGCAGGGGTTTATATAGCAATAAGAGCTTAAGTATTATTCCTGGGGGTGTTTCTTAAATTTCCTGGGTCAATCACTAAGGTCCTCGTTTAGACACTGTTCCAAACAAATCTTGGGAGATTTAGTTTCAGTTACTAAGGCATACTTTGCCATTAATTAACTGGATGCCTCTTGTCAGTTAATGGTCTTGTAGAAATATCATTTACTTTAAAGTATTCTCCCCAAACTCCCTTGGGGAAGCATTCTGGTTTGCCAGCAGGGCAGCAAAAGCACCCTGCTATTGATCGCCACAGGCTGATTGCTTAGCTACAAAAATCCAAGAAAACTGGCATCAAATTGACACTGAACACCTGACTGGAATTGTCAAGATGAATCTATTTCAGTTCAAGTTGGTACTTTCCCTTGTAGTTCCAGTGGGAGTCATCTCAGAAGTGTATCTGATGAGGAAGGTATGAATCTTAATTCAGGACGAGAAAAATCCAATAATCTTCTCTAACGGTACAATAAACCTGAAGTACTTGGATATTAATTCAAAGGCCAGAAATATTTAGATTTAATCCTTAAGGTAGGACAGTATTGCTTTGACCATGTTAGATGCCAGGTCCATCTCAGAACAGTGTCTGGCAACAAGTCCCCATGTTTCCTCAGGAAGGATTTGCATCAACTATGACCTTTTTTTAACTCTGTAACCAGAGAGCAGAGTACCAAACCTGTGCTCTATTACTGAACTGTAGTCACTCTTGACTTAACATGATACAAAAACAAAGGAAGATTTTGGGGGATCATGGGAAACTAGGGACACAAGTGTGGCTGCTTTACAATTTTGATGTGCTGTAGAACAAACAGAGGGCATAGGAAATCCAAATACCCTTCTGTTAAAATACAAACAATTGGGTTGTTTTATTTGGGCTGCTTCTTGGATCTTAGAAACCAGTATAGACCTGTTTCAGAGTCATACAAATGCAATTCCTTTTAGAAGAGATGGATGTGCATTGGAAAAAAGCAATATATTGTACTAGACATCACATCATTGAAAGGCAATTCTGTCTGCTGTTAACATCCGTCTATTTTTTGGTTTGTTTTCTAACTAGATTTTCTATTTCATCTCAGATGAAGATCATCTAAGATCATCTACCACAATTTTTCAGAAATAGTTTATTAGTGCATTCTGGGTAGAAAAACAGAATGTTCCAGGAACATCAGAATGCTCCATTTGCGGACCATGAATTTTGCACATAGCTAATATATAGTTATAAATAGATGGGCATGTAGGTTTGGATAGAAAAAAGAACCCTTGGATGCACACTCTCCTAGATATGCACATGCACATTCATGCAGATATATTGCATACTTAATGGTACAAAAATACACATATCGAATTCATCTTTCAATGTTATACCAATATTCACAAGCCATATGATCCAAATTAACAGTGTAAATAGCCCATATATAATAAAATCTTCAACAGAAAAAAAGAAAAAGAAAAATGCCTAGAAAATTTTACCATGTAGAGACTAAGAAAAATGGACCAAATGGCTCAGATGCCCTTTTCCTTTCTTCTGAACTGGAACAAAAATTCAAACGTTAACAAACAATACAAATCCATTGTTGAAAATTCAGTGTAGAAATCCATCTATACTGAAAACACTATGAATATATCTTAATTGTACTTTTGCCCTTTCTTTATTGTATACAATAAAGCAAACTGGCTTATAGATGGTCAGTTTTCCATCTTTTGATGGAAAAGATAGTGTGACCAATACATGTAAAAAACATACAATGTGGGCAACAACAGGGAAGGAACTGGGGATTTTTCAGCTCCCTCTAATTTCATCCTACAATAGCACTTTCTAATAAACATTTAGTTTATTAGTGACACTAATTTACTTTAGAAATGAAATAAACGGCATGCTGAGAGCTCCAGCCAAAGGCTATGAGGGGTTCAAGTATGATTTATGACACATCCACGTCATTATTTTCCTGCCAGTGACAGTTTCCACATTTTAGTCATGGCACCTTATGAAGGACCACGATAGTATCTCAGAGTCTGTGGTTCTGTAATGGGCCCATTTGTGTAGTCAGTGGCAGCAGAAGAACCCGAAGAAACTGTTGTGTAATAGTTGATAATGCGATTGATACTTTTGAAGTTTATAAATGTAAATGGGGAGTGTTTGCTTTTCACTGAATCGTTTTTCTTTTGATGATCAAGAATCTATAACAGGAAGAAGCTTTACTTCATTCCCTATCACAGCACTTGGCAGAAGAGTTTCTAGAACATGCTCTCCTGGGAAAAACACATTCTAACGTTTCACACAGCTATTTTTCATTTTTCCCAAGTTATAAATGTTGCACTCACTCACTGGAATAGTGAAACATTAATTAACACTTGCAGCACATGTGAAAGATTGAAAAAAATGCTATAAAAAGGGTTGAGGATTATAAATAAAAAGAGTGGCTTTATAGCTATGGATAGAAAATATACAACTTAAAATGTTAGGGCTGCATGTAATCCTCAAAATCCTTGGATATATCCCTCAGAGTGCTTTCACAATATAGCCACAAAAAGATAAGTTTTAATGTGACAAAAGGGGAACATTACTGGATTCATGGGGAATTAGCTTATTTAATTCATTTAATTTAATAGCATGACAATTAAATTCAATGAAAATAATAATAACCTTTGTCTTGACCTTGTCACTGTTGGAATGCAGCCTACCACACACCCCTAAATGCCAAGTGTGGTCCCAAATGGTCACTCAGCCCTGCTGTTGACTTGCAAAATATTGTAATCTCTGAGCATTTGTGGCTCCTGGGTTATCTTGGTTTTTAGCCAAAATGAAGTCCCTTAATTTTTCTCTGAAAATATCCACAAGCAGAGTGGACTGATACTATGCTTTTCTCAACACTCATTCACACTATGAATAATCATGCTGCTACTTTTCACAACCTTTCAATCAGCCTTCAAAGACATATCTACAGGACTGGACTCCACAAATGAGAGAAGTCCCTTGTATAGTAGACCATATCAGGCAGTCCTGAATCTTGATCCCTTATTGTATTCATCTGGCAGCTTATAGATTCACAATGCTTACTGACTCAGATAACAGGTTCTGCTGATTTCTTAAGCTGTAGGAGTGTGCAGCAAGTGCAAGGGGGCTTGTTTAAGCATGCTTAAGTCTGCCTAGGGGAGGTTAGCACCACACCTAAAAAGATCCTACACATTCTCCTGTTGTCGCAGAGTATGTCAGTAGGAGCCTGGGAGGCCCTTTAATTTGGCAATGGCAAAAGGTGAAGAGGAATGGGTAAACAATAGATAGTCATCCTGGAAATTGAATTGGTGCCTCTGAGTGGGGCAGGTACATATCACAACTCCTTAGGAAGTGGAGATTTTTGGGAGTGAAGGGCATTATTTTGATACACAATTTTATATTCTATATATACACAATTTTATATTTTATATATATACAGTATATATATGCTTCACATAATGTATAACCATACCTGTAACAGTGCACTCTATTTTATTTCTAAAGGGTTAACTTGCTTTTGTTTTGTAAAGAGCACTGGTTTCTCCCCCCCCCGCTTATCTCTTTGCTGAATGCCCGATTGTCTTCGAATAAGCAATTAGCCGAGTACAAGCTGTTTGTTGTACCAAGCTTTTTGCAACAGTTGTAAGGCCCTGCATTCTAGAGAGAGATAAGAAAAATCTTGTATGCCATTCCCTTGGTAACCAGAAGAAAAAGTTACATTTAAGTTTACCTTCCTAAGAACCACCTTTCACTTGCTCAGACCGTCCCAAAAGTCCCTTGTATGGGTATGAGGGGATGTACTATCTGATTACAGATTTCAATGTCTATACAGCCTCTGATGTTTGTTTTGTGAGGTGTGATTTCATCAACATCTTTTGTTAATGTGTTGATTGGGGTCACCCAGCTGTGTCTTGATCAATATACATCTGTTATCTTAAAGAAGCCTCGTCTCAAGTCTCTTTATTTGGCTTTATTGAAACTTGGGAAATAAAAGTGCCATACAGGAGCAACTCAAAAGAGCCAAGTAACTTCTTTCCACTCATCTTATTCCTTGACCATTATTCAGGGATGTAGGCAAGCTACTTAAAACCAAGTATGTAGCAGCATCCTTCCTGCCTGACTTCTCTTTCTTCCCAGCATGCTTGTGTGTATGTGCATGTTTCCCTAAAATCCTATCAAAAGTATTGTGGCCTTCCAAACCCTTCAAAAATTTGCTAGAGGACTATTAAGGGCATGAAGCTTGAGGCTTATTAGCATTTATTTGGCTCTTAAAACTGTCCCCCCGCAACTCCCCAAAGGGATGAGAAATCTGTCCCCACCCATTCAGTGACATCACTGATCCCACTGCCTGCACATCCTGGGAAGCCAGAAAAAATGGAAATGGTTCCCAGCCACAAGAAAGTTGCTGTCTACTTATGCATTAGACATATCACCTCAATGCAGCCCTGACTATCCAAGCTTTGTCTGGCCCCAGCTCCTTCTAACCTTGTTTCTTATTGTTGGTCATTTGAAAACTGCAGTGGTAAAAGTAGGTTTAATCACTGAAGTGCAATAAATAATTAGCAATGAAACTAAATCAATTTTTTTAATGCTAGATATTAAAATATGAATATCGAGGAAAGTCTTCTATGAATTCCCCAAATATTTAACGCTTCCCTCCCTCGCATTTCAAATATCTCCAAATCATTCAGATTGGTGTTTTCTTTGATTGGCATATTTGCTTAAGTGTAGAAGCTAATGTTCAAGGTTTTATTTCCAAACATGATATACTAATGATTGGAATGCATTGCCTAAAGACAACAAATAATTTAACTGAAATGTTACCCTCAAGTAGCATCCTTTAAGAGTCATGTCCTCTGCCAATCTGCCAAAATATACAGAAGAAGAAATAAGGAAGAACCCAAAGGAAAGCTTGTATTTAACTACCTTAGAGAATGAATTAAAACAGACTTTTTTAAAAAATGTTTTTAAATGAAATTATGAGATGAGAGGGAAAGAGTAGTAAAAGAAAAAGTGGGAAGTAGGCCACAAAAGAAAACATACAATTGGTTTTAAATGCTTGCTATCTTCCTTTTAGCATATGGGAATTAGAAATAAATATGAGGTGGGCCTCTGAGCAACTTAAGAATATTGGTGGGGGCAGGGGGAGGCACTATGCGCAAAGAGAGAAGGAAAAATATGAAGGAATCCTGCTGTGTGATTCAAATGATAAATGTTCAGAAAATCAGTCCGTTGCTCCTAAGTTGAGGAATATTTCCTTGATTTATTGTTGATCAACTGACTTAGCAAGTAATAGAGCTGTGCTGGGACTGTCTGATAGAGTTGGCAAATATTTTGAGAGAAACACTTTGGAACACAGGGGAGGGCTTATGAACCATCTCTTTTCAAACCACAAAAACAATCACATCTTTTTTTATGGCTGTTTTGGAAGCTGGTCCCAGTTAACTTCACATGTGTAGGTTCTGGTAATAGCCTAACTTACCTAACATCAACAGAGGATTGGTTCATTCTAACCTGTCCCACCCCAAGGGTGATAAGTTGGCAGAAACAGTTCCTTGCAGGATTAAAAATAAATTTTCCAAACCCATTTCCTCATGATGTGATTTTTTTTCTTTTCTTCCTTCTATTCTTTAATTGGGAAAGTGGTCAGGGCCTAGCATATATAGCTAGCAAACTTTTAATGCTCTCCTTCCTGGGGAACCAACTAAAGACAAACTTACAGGTACCGTGAGAGGCTCAGAAACTTAGGTGCCTTCACCAGATGGAATGGAAGGAGGGAAGGGAAGGGAGAGAGGAGGGAGGGAAGAAATGAAAACTTTGAAAGAACTTGATTGAAGGAAGGCCACCCGGGTATGAAGATGGTGAAAAATAACTTTGTTGGTCACAATCACAATTCCCAAGAGAGAGGATCATCACACAGAACAATTTGAGATGAGACTCTGGAGGACAGTGAGGCATGCTTGTAAGCAAAAGAGACTATTTATCTCTTTCTCTCTCCACTCCACAAAATTTCAAAGGTCTGTAACTAGGACAACTGATGATGACCTAATTGCAAGGGTCACTATTATCTGTGGATAGCACTATCAGTCACCACGCGTATTATTCTTTTTTTCCTCCCTTCCCTTCCCCACAAGCCATTTTATAACAAGTGTCAGAAGTTTTTTGCTTCTTTTAGACAGTTGCTGTAGCAACTTCCCTTGTGCTGAGATGATGTTCCCAAGCTGCAGCTGCGATGTAGAGCTTTATAGAGTGGTTTGAAATGGGACATGCATGTTAGAGATATGCATATTGCTTCATGTGCATTATAACATGTCCTAGATCCCATGTTCTTGCAGTTCAGTTCATTCACATGAGAATATTTTGCTCCATGCCATAAATTGTTTATTTATTTACCAATGGCCATTTCCCCACTAATGTCTTAAAGAATCTTCATAGGGTCACCAGAGCCATCAATGAAAGAATATAAAGCTTATCTTCATTGTTGTGATTTTGGCATAATCATGAAAGATGCCACGTCACTAGGGAAATGACCAGTATTTGTTTAAAGAGCTATGATTAAAATGACAGAGGGCAGATCAATGTTTAATCATGTAAAAAATAAACCTATTGGACAGCTGGCAACCCAGTGACATGTCAATGGAACTACATGTATGAACAAATTCACTTAAGAGAAAATATGTAATATAACATATGTAATGTTTTCCTGTAATCAAAACAGGAAAACAATATGCAGCTCCTAAAATAGTATGTTTTTCTTTTTACCCCAATACTTTTCTTGAAGGATGAGCTTTCTTCTGAAAGTTCATTTTTGGGAGTCGCTCTGCACAGTCAGTGTTTCTGCCTACAGTATATTGGTGGTGCTCCAAAGCTAACACACAACTGACATGCAACCCTGCCTATTCAGGGTTCTGATCAAGTTTGAGAACTTAGTGCAAAAGAAAGCCCTGTACCTTTAAACGTTGGCTTGAAAGCATTGCCAGAAGACATAGATGATGGACCTGTATTTCCACAGGTTTCTTAATGCCTTTCCAAGACAACATCTGAACAAGTATAGGCTGTCCACTATTCCAAGAGAGGCTTTGTAGAAGGAACAATCAGTAGAAGACTGATACAGAAGACTGATACTGTATTAGCTGTACAGTAGGACATATGGTCATTCTGGAGGGAAAGTATTTTTTTTTTTAAATGCTCTTCTACCTCTTCATATTTTGCTGCTCTTACAATCTCCCCTTCCAAATCAAAACTGAAATTATTTTCTCTTTCAAAACGGAGTAACTGAATTTGATAGGTGAGCTGGCTGTTAATTGGTTTAAACTTGTTTGTTAAGCAACTATAGTCTTTCATTTTTTGAAAGGATGTCAGTTAAACTGATTGCTCAGGTCCTTGCTCCAAGAGTGTGTGGGAAAAATAATTTAAATAATAAAATAAAATAGCCTTTTACCAAATCAGTTTCTGAAAAACAGCTTAATTTCCTGATTCCCCATCACTGCTTTTTAGCATCTGTGAAAGATTTAACTTGACAGCTACCATCTTATTATAGACAGACAATTCTGTGCTTGACAACTAGAATTTGCATGACATTTGCACAACATTACTTTTATTGAAGCTGTCTTAGTCCATTAATGAGCAAGTGTGAAGCAAACCTCTTTTTGAAAGTATGAATTCTGTAATGGTCGTAAAAGAAATCAGAAGAAATGGGAAGAAGGAAAAAGTCATGGTATACTATCAGAATGGAAATCTAGGCAAGACCAATTCTGAGCATATTTACATTTTACAGTTCCCACTAATATAAATTAAATTTGTTTCATACTTCAGTCTGGTGTGGCACAATTTTGTAGAATTAGCAACAGTTCATTAGTTTGATTAGGGGAAATAGTCAACCTATGGAGGCTGTGAGTTCTCCACTCTTTCAAAGAGCTTTCAATGAAGCTGGTTGAATTGGTTTTCCTGCACACTGCAGAGGGTTGGAGTTGATTATCCTTTTGGTTCCTTCCAACTTTTCAATTCCTTTGATTCTATGATTTTCTATGGAGTGGAATTAAGTTAAGAAGTAAGACTCCTCTACCTGAGACTATTTAGACCAAGGCTGCTAAGGAAAGTATTTCAAATATAGTGGAGTTCTAAATGTAGTATCCTGTTTAGCCTCAGCACAGTAAAGGTTGAAACTAAGGCCTGGATGAGGAGATATTTTTATCACAAGGCCTGAAACTTTAACACTCTACGATTGCCTTTTGGTGCCACAGGAAGTTAGGGCCTATTACAGTGGCCCACCACAGGTGACTTATGGATGCTAGGGATTCCAGAGGGAGCTGGGGGCTTTCCCTGAGGACCTGGTGGGCTGTTGGGTCAAGGCCTTAATTATAGCTTGGAATAGTGAGTGGCAGAGGTCTTGGACTGAACTGCTCCCATGTGGCCTCTCCCTGTGCACTTTGGTTTTCCAAGTTGCTCCAGAAGATGAAGCACCAGAAGAGATGCCTGAAGTGTGGTTAGATGCCCGAAGCACCAGAAGAAATGCCTGAAGACAAGGAATTAATCTGACCAAATATGGGTAACAGCCCATATTCAAGATTACATTGTGGTGATGAATGTGGTGAAATGTAACTATTTATCCACCTTTATTGTTTCTAGTGATAGCTGTCCTTTGGCTATTTAGGGTATTCAGTCTTCATTATTTGCTGAGGAAGAACAAGTCCCAGGAATAACTTTAAGGCTGCTATGAATAATATTCTATTTAATCATATTCTGTCTGGTGGATAAAGTTGCTCGGATCCATTTGGAGTTAGATTCTGACTGAGCAAGACCAGTTGAAGTACCTGGGCATGATCTTGGGGGTTTACCTGGGATGAGTTTAAGCCTGTGACTTTTGATGGAGAGGACAGGGTCTTTCAGACTGTGAGATCAGCCAACTGCCTATTAGATCCATGTCCCTCCTAAGTTATCAGGATGACAAGTAGTTGGGTTCATATGGTGTTGGCTTCTCTGAGGAAGAGGATCTTCTTCTTCTTCTTCTTCTTCTTCTTCTTCATCATCATCATCATCATCATCATCATCATCATCATCATCATCATCATCATCTTTACTTGGAACAGCTTATATCTTGTAACAATATCTTTAACACCACCAGACAACAACATCTGCCTATCCCAGGTCCTTGGGAAGGACTCGATAGGTGGAAAGAAATGCCAAATCCAGTCTAAACATCTGGCTGACTGTGTGCCAACCACAATAACAATAATAATTTCTATATGCAGCCCAACTCCCAGCAACTCTGGGAGTCTCCCAGCCTTACAGGGGGTAGTTATGTGCCCCCTCCTGATGAAGCAATTGCTGGAGCCAACAATTCTTGACAATTTTGTCCAGTCTCCAACCTTTCCATTTTAAGGGAGGTTGTTGAGAAGATTGTTGAACCACAGCTCTAGAGGATTCTGGAGATTACAGATTATCTGGGGAATGGTATGAAGAGAATATTGATTAAGCTGTCTGATGATCTTTGGCAGAGCTAGGATGAGGGTGGTACATCTATCCTGGCTCTCCTTCAGCTCTTAGCAGTTTTTGATATCAACAATCATGTTATCTTTCTGGGCCAACTGCAGAGACTGGGAGTGATAAGGACTCTCTTATCAGGGAATGGTGACTTCCTGTCTTAATGAGTCCCCTGAGGCCTTGCCAAACTGGCTATCTGCACCTCATTTTGGGGGCACATTTTACTCACGTGCCCAGACTTCCCAGATTTGAAACATGTGATGGACTGTCTCTGACTTATATTTTGATGTTATTTTGTGATTTAAGTTTTGTAGCATTTTATTTGTTTGATACTGGGGATACTCTGGATGTTTCATTACAAATTTCTGACAGTAACCCACTGAAATCTGACTGTGGCAGGCTAAAATGGAATTAGATAATTATAGGCAGACATCCAAAGCACCATAATAGCCCCGTTACTGCAAAAAAATAAAATAAAATTCTAGGTTCTCTGGATTATATTTACATACATTCTTGTATACAAAGACTCTAAAATCATGTGGCAAAGAGCAACAGTTTTGTTCGGCAGTTTGTTTGGCAGATACGGTGTTGTCAAATGAAGAAGCAGAATGTATAGGAGTAAAGAAATTAGTGTACTTTCTTTTTATTATTGTAATCATTGTATTTTACATTTACATTTATGTATTTTATGTAATCTGTATGGATCTATTTTTGGTTACTCTAACTTGAAGGAATGTTTTTGATACTGGTCTGTGTACTGATTGATTGTGGATTGGAAATTTGATATTCTTTAAGTGTTTGTCATATCTGATTGCTAAGTCCTTGCAGTTCTCTGTGGTTTTCTGGCAGATGTTTCATTACCTATCTAGGTAACCTCATCAGTGCAAGGGAGAGTGACAGCCAGAGAGTACTGGACTATTTCTTTTTATTAGACTGTCCTTTTTTACTTTAGAATGTTCATTACTGGCTTTCAGTTGCTTTAGTAACCCTGAAAATGACATGAGTATCAGAAGTCTGGGTTGCAATATCTGAAAAAAAGAAAAATAAAATAAGAATTGGAGGCCTACAAGTGTATTATGAATAGAGGTGGATATTAGAAGATCTAAGAAGCTTCTACACTAGGCCGTGTGAGAAGTGGTATACATTATATGTAAAATAATATACAGTGGTACCTCTAGTTACGAACGCCCCTCCTTACGAATTTTTCAAGATACGACCAGCTCCGGCCCCAAAAATTTACCTCTACTTGTGAACTCTGCCTCTACTTACGAACCGGATCCACGGCCATTTTCCCTGCTGCCACGCGGTTGCGGCTTCCTGTGGGTGAGATCGCGGTAGCAAGGAGACGTTCGGTGAGGCTTGTGGTGTTTTTTGTGGCGTTTGGAAGGTTTTTGTGGCGTTTGGAAGGTTTTTGAGGTTTAAAAATAAAATGCATATGTTTCAGAACTGTTTAGCCGTATTTACATTAAACCTTATGGGGGAAATTTACCTCGGGGTGCGACCAAATTTGGAGGGCGGATTAGCCGTATTTACATTGAACCGTATGGGGGAAATTTGCCTCGTGGTGCAACCAAATTCGGAGGGCGGAACGGATTAACTGTATTTACATTGAACCTTATGGGAAACTTTACCTTGACATGAGACCAACTCGAGTTGCAACCAGAGTCACGGAACGGATTAAGTTCATAACTAGAGGTACTACTGTATAAATCTACTGAAGTGAGTGGCAAGGGAGGGGGATAAGTAAGAAATGTGGACATATTTATTTAGTCACTAACATGTGGGGTCTCTTTCACCTCTTTTCCTCACTTAATATTGTGTAATACCCAAGCTGGGGGTTATAGGAGCTATAGTCCAACACATATGGAAGGTACCAGATTAAGATATAAGCTATATAGAGATAGGTGGATGAGACCTATCTGTAGGGTGCTTCCCACTTTACGGTGGGGCTATGGTTCTTTAGAACTTCTCATGTACAACTAATGTAACTAGTCAGGCTTCTTTAAATACAAATCTGTGCAATCTTATCCAGCCCTTGTTCATTTTAGATTTTATTTGTTTTCCTACATGGAGAGAATAGGAAAATGTGAGTAACAGCAATATATTTTGTGAAAACACTCAAAAGTGTTTGCTAGATAAAGCCAGCAGCAGCAACCCATTTGTTTTCTTTTCATTAGATGCGGAAAATGCCACCTGCATTGCAATCTTTCGTTCAGTTTATGTTGTTTGAAATGTTCAATTCTTTGCAGACATATTGCGATTTCTCTCCTTTCCCTCTCATAGAAGATACACACCTTGATAAAACTGGAAAGGTATATAGATCATGTAGTCAAATCTATATGAATAGGAAGAAATCGATGCAAGTAAAATACATAATAGAATATCTGTAGCTCAGAATCGCATTGATGATGCTACCTAGTTGGGTAACAAAATGTCTGCAAGCAAACAACCAAGCTCGGAGAGGACCAAGAACTCCCCAAAATAGATAATGTTGACTTTCAGGTTTTATAAATATATGCAGAATCCATAAGGGGAAAAAAGGAAGCAGTGCCATCCCCCAATTGGTGCTATGTTCTTGATCTGCAAAGGTGCCTTAATAATTGTATTCATCTTGTTTCAAAACATACCTCACACCCCATCCAAAATCTGAATTCACATGCTAAATCTATTTGCAGACAAATAATCTAATATTTGTTAAAAAGTCAGCAACAGCCAGATGCCTCTGTGGACATTCAAAAGGACACTTTTCTTGTTGACAGTAAGTAACTGGTACTGAGACATATACTATCTTGGAATATAGAAGTTTCATTCCAGTAATACAGTGAATTGCACCATGAATTAGGACAACCTACCATATATATGTGCGTGTCTGTGTGTATCCACACACACATACTGTACATACATGTATACATATACATATATATGCATACACACATACATACGTACAAGTGATGATGATGGTGATGATGATGATCTTCTACAAAGAGGCTGTGGTATTTTAGGGTGTATTTGAAAGTTTATTTTAAAAAATTGGTGGTAGTTTTGAGTCTGTTTATTGTGAGGGAGCAGAAGCTGCATTACATCTTTTTCCCCCACCTCCCTATTTTTGCACACACTGCATCAAACCTGCTGATTGTGCTTCCTGATCTGGAAACGGCCTATTGGAGGACCCCCCTGATAATGTGTTTAATGTTTTAAGAGTGTATAAAAAAGGTTTTGTATGCATTTGTTCTTAAGGCTTGGTCGTGTGCAGCCAGAATCAGCCCCTCTGTCTCTTTCTTCAACTTTCCTGCTCTTAGCCATTGCCAGGTCTTGTTGTTATCTGCTTTGCCTGCTAGTTTTTTTGTGTTCTGGCCATGTAATACTTTGCCTTGCCATGTCTCATTTGGTCTTTCTTATAGGCCAGTTTGGTCTCTTTGGCATTCAGTAAGCCTTCATGGTGTACTAGCTTCAGTGCATCTTCTTCACTGTCCTTCAGATATTCTTCCAATGCCCTTTTCTCTTCTTCAACTGTCTGGTGTTCCGTGCCCACCTATCCTCCTTGGTAATTATTATTATGGTCTGTCGCACAGTCAGCCAGATGTTTAGACTGGATTTGGCATTTTTATCCACCTATTGAGTCTTTCCCAAGGACCTGAGATAGGCAGATGTTGTTGTTTAATGGTGCTAAAGGTATTGTTGCAGGATGTAAGCTGTTCCACATAAAGCTGCCTTTTGCAATTGACTGGTGGTGATTTTGTCAATGCTGATGGTGTTCAAGTGGTGCTCCAGATGTTTTGGGATTTGACCTAAGGTTCCTATAACTATTGGTACTATCTTTGCTTTCTTTTGCCATAGTCATTCTACTTCTATTTGCAGGTCTTTGTATTTTGTGATTTTCTCCAGTACTTTCTCTTCTGTTCTGCTGTCTCCGGGTATTGCAGTGTCCACTATCCAGACTTTTTTGCCTTTCTTATCAACGATCGTTAAGTCTGAGGTGTTGCTTGGCAGGTGCTTGTCTGTTTGAATTCAAAAGTCCCAGGGCACTTTAGCTTCTCCATTTTCTATTGCTTTGTCTGTTTTGTGGTCCTGCCAGTTCTTGCTTGCAGGCAGATGGTATTCCTTGCAAATATTCTAATGCACCAATGTTGCTACTTTGTCATGCTGTTGTTTGTAGATGATGATGATTTAGGCCATATATACCATTAGCTCCCAAACATGCCCTGACTCTTAGCATTTATGTGCCTAGAAGAGCCTTGGAAAATTCTTAGAAATGGAGGCCTCCATGCTGGATAATGTCATTGGTTTTTCAGTGACCTCAAGATTTCCATGACTACCTGGAGGCATGTGGTTGCCATGCTAAGGCTCAGCAAACCTGAAACTTATTTGGGTTCTAAACAGGATTATGAATAAGGTAAACAATACATTAATGTATGATTGAGCTTGTTATGGAGAGTCCTAGTTAAGTGATGACAGTCTGTGTATAAAATCAGCCTGGGTGTCATATTTAAAAAGGTTGCTACTTTTGCGTTGTGCAATATGCACTTTTGTGTGCATGTGTGCCTTTGAGTCAGTCTTGACTCCTGACATGTACATAGACTTGTTTTCCTGGCAACATCTTTTGAAAGTGGTTTTCCATTGCTGCCTTCTTAGGGTTAAGAGAGTGTGTCTTGAACCACGTTCCATGGACAAGACTGGAAAAGGTACAGAGGGAGGAGCTCCATCTCTTCAAATGGGTAATCAGCATAGGAATAAGAAGCCATTTATTTAGTGAAAAGACTCTTACATACAGAATATGAACACTAATGTTTCTGCAAAAATGCCTGGCTAAAGGCCAGTGATTACGGTCTATCTGAAACAGTAAATTGTTTTCTTACCAGTAAGTCTTTGTACTAACTACATTTCAGAGAAGTGTCTGGTTTCTGTTACATTGGAATATGACTCTATTTCTCCAAAGAGAACTTGATCTGCCCTGACCTCTATGTTCTAAAAATGTTGTCCTCTGCTGTTGATGCTGAACTGCTGTGACATCTCACAAGGAACCAGGACCTTGTATGGATCTATAAACATGCTCAGAGGGAACAATTACTTCTTGACTGTGAATGATGGAATCGATACATACACGTTCTGAAGAGCCTTAGCTTGCATGCCTACTAGGTGATGAAGACTATTTGTGGAGAAGTCAATTTGCTTGTCAAGATGGAATTTTCTGACTAAACTAAAGCTTTGAAGCCTGGACATCTGAAAAAAGGCCTCAGATTAAGGTCACTGAGTTCAAATTATGTTGGTTTGCTTACACCAGTTTTATTCCTAGTTAATGTTGTATATTTATAATCAAATGCAAATACTTACAGTAGGATGGGGAACAAGTAGTTTTCTAGATAGCGTAAGCTTATTTATGCTTTCTGGATCATCCCTTCTAGAATAATTTCTGTTTCATTTCCAAATACATTATCTGGGAGATGAAAGACCCAGGTTTACTAAGCAGTCCTGCAACGCTGTGAATTTTATTCACTTTTAGCAGCAGCGGCAGCACTGCCACCACCAATTTTCTGTATCTTGACAGATTATCATAAGGAAAAGTTTCCCCATCACTGTTTCCCCACCTCCCCTTGAAAGTCATCACCTAGAGCAGAATAGATTAAATGTTTTCCTACATACACTTAATTAAATGTATGATTGCAATGAATGATTTTTAAAATGTAGCTTTAATATGGATTAGGACTATTGTAAATATGGGAATTATAATTGTGCAATGCTTAGGATTCACACAATAGAGCAAGACGTTTAATCAAACAATCTAAGAAGGAATGTGACTAGAGATATTAGCCTTTCTTTCCTCCTTGGAAGATAGACCAATCTCACAAGACATTAAAAAAAATATCAAATTTTACAAAAGAAAAAAAAGAAGAGAAAAGAAGAGAAGAAATATATAGCAGTCATTTATTTTTAATTTTAAAATCTTAAAATTGTAAATATGCAGGAGATAAAGCAAAGATCTGCTCAAATACAAACTGGTTAAATAAAAAAAAAATTCCAAAGATAATAATATAGCACTAATCTGTTACAATTTTTGGCCCTCAACTCCAGTTTTTACAGAACTCAAAGAATTTTCACGAAAAAATGTGATCTCAAGTGATTGGAAAGGAAGGAATTATCTTCAGGAAAACTTGAAGTATGCATAAAAAATTGAAGAATATGCAGTCACTGACCTTGTACAGAGTTATAAAGAATAGTTGACTTAATCACTGACACATTAAAAAACTGCTCAAGCCTAGTTTTTGGAGGTAGCCTAAATCCTGAGATGAAATCCTTTGCTTTTTTTTTTTTCCTGGGCTTCACTGAGCTCTTGGAGAAATTCCAGTTTATCTTGGGGAGATGGTACATTCCACGTCAGGCACAGCAACTTCTTTTTCTGTCTCTGATTTTAAAAGAACAATGCTTTTTCCTATCCAGGAGATGATAGGACAGAAGTCTTGCCTCCCCCAGTGTTCATTTTGATTGAGATTAGGGAATGTATATTCTTAGTCTGGAAGCTAGCTGTGATTCTTGTGAATGTAGGCTGGCATTTCACTGGATTAAACCAATCAGCTCCTGTTCTTCCACTTCATTCTGGGAAGACTTCTTTGATTTAGGGGGTTGTGACAGTGAGGTGTGCAATCTGTGCCCTCGTTCTTTATGGTGTAGCTCATCATGGGTTTCCAAAAGTCCTTCTGCTGCCTTTTCATTGCCTGATATCTCCTGTCAAAGTCACCTTGTTTAGTTCTTGAGAGGCCCTGTTTTGGCAAGACTATGGACCCTTCTCAGTACAGACGTTTGAGCAGCAAGTACTGTGGCCTTTACAATTAGATTCAGTTATGGATGCTGGACCCTGCAGAACTAGGGTCTTTGTTGAGTCTGGCCAATGGGCAGAGGCAATAAAAGCTTTACTCTTTCCTCATGTAGCCATGTCTTTATCTTCCCTTCTTTTTGATCCATTCATTCTTTAAGACCAGGCCAATTCAACGCATTTCTTTTGTACTCATCACTCACTTTCGTACATTCAAATTTGATTGTAAGGACAATATTTTCAGCTATCTCAAGCTATCACCTTTTCCTCAAACTATTTTCTTCATGAATATATCATGCCATATTGATTTCCCACTAAAGGCTTACAGTGTAGTGCTCTTGGAATTGCTGTAGTCTAGTGGTTCAGGCATTTGACCAAGACCAGGGAGACACAAGTTCTAACCTGCACTCAGCTATGAAGCTCATTTGTTATCTTTGAATCAGCCTCTATCTTAACCTGCCTCACAGGATTCCTGTGGGAAAGAATTGGAAAAGTGGATGTTATGCATGCTACCTTGGGCTCCTGCAAGGATAGCAGGATGATAGATATATATCATTGATATTAGATATAAATCTAATAAATAAATGAAAATAAAAGGGGAGTTCAACTAAGTATGGCAGATATAATAGCGAATTTCCTCATTAATTGGTCATCTCATTTGATTGTCAAGTGAATAGGGTTTCTTAATTTGAGGAAGAATAAAAAACTTAGCTATGACACATTTTATGACCCAAACCATGATTTACTTCTTATCTGTCTCCTGAGCCTGAATTTGGAAAGTTGAATTTATCATTTTTCTTTATTTGTTTAAAGATATTTCAATCCAATTTATTTTTTCCTTTAAGGCATTTATTAAAACAGTTTAAAAAACCAAATAATTACAAAAAGAAAAAAAAATACAAAAAAGAGAAACATAGTGGATAAAAGAATAAAATATCAGTAAATAAACAGGAAGTTTACAATTATAATGAAATTTAAGTTCATTATTTCATTAATGAATGGGTGAATGAATGGTATACAGCTAGGTTCATTGTATCATTTAAAAAATATATAGAAATGTCTATAAAACCCTGAATTATCATTCAGGGTTTTATAGACATTTCTATATATTAATATCACCGCTATTTATCATTATTTACTGAAAGAACAAAAAGAAAAGAAAAGAAAAAAGAGGAAGAAAAATCAATAAAAAATAAAGCAGCACATTCCACATAGTGACTGGTGGCACTCTGAAGAAGCTGATTTTTAAAATAAATGTATGACTTTGTGCTCTAAAATATATAGTTTGTTATCAAATTGCTGCTTGCCAGCGATGCTATGACCAGAGTAAAATTTTAAATTCTGCTGACCTGGCAAAATGGATGTAGCACATATTATATATACATTATGTATATATTTACCATGCTATTTTCTTTTGGGCTAAGTAATTTTATCTAAGGTCCTGAAAGGGAATAAGAAATAGTAAGCCAAAGAAACTAAAGGCATGATATAAGAAAAAGAAATGGAAATATAGTTAACTCTTAAATTATGCCAACACCATTCACTACAACTCTCCATACTTTTTTAAATATCTCATCAGCTCCATCTAGCCATGTCTTTCTTGATCTTCTCTCTTTCTCTCAGTCTGTTCTTCCCTCATATGTTTGCTCTGTGATTCAGTCCTCATTCATTCTCAGTTGCAGCCACACCAATTCAAACTATTCTGCACTCATCACTCTCTTTTGTACTTTCAAAATTCATTGGCAGCACCACACTCATTCAGCACCCATTCCCTCTTGACCTTCCATCTTCTTGTTTTGACATGTACTTTAAGTCCTCTGTTCTCATTGCGTTCAGCTTACTTTTATGTTTCTTCTGACATTTCCAACCCTCCCTTTCATAGGTCACATGGGGGATCAAAAAGCACCTCAGTCACATACAACTAACTTCCTTGAGCTTTCATCCAGTACTTTTCAGATCCATATTCCTTCTTGTTTCATACAGTCTCACATTCATTGCAGATCACTCTGGTTCTCAGCCAACAATATGGCATCAAACCTCAAAGCTACGAGGAAAGCTGCTTAACCCCATTTAACATTAAAAAGAAAGCAAAAGATAAAAAGTCAGAACTTACACAAGTCTTTTGCCCAGCCTTAGCTTACTTATTGCACACTAAAATTGCCCAAGAAATAACACAATATCCTGTTTGTCTGACCATACATCTTTCAGAAGATCTCTCTACAATCAGGCAAATCTTAGTCACATTATTTTTAAGTTGTGTTTCTCAGGAAAATGATAGTTTGCATAGTTGAACACTTCTTTAATATTGCCATATATGTAATTTAAGAACATGTATGTTTTTCATCAATGACTTCAGTAAACACATACATGCACACATTACAAGTCATTTATTAAAAACATGATTGGTTGTTCCAGCATTCAAAGATTTTTTCTTCTAATAGTTATTTAAACTTCTGGCTTAGGCAAATATTTACTGAATCATTCTTTCATTAACAGCAGAAAGGCAGCAGAGAGACCAATACTACAATCGTCCGAGTCCTGAGAATTCTCCTTAGATTTTTCTGAACACTTGGAAAAATTAAAGCACTGGATATGTTATACATGAACTGGAACAGAGAGCAGCAGACAGCAGAAGACTGTATCAATAAGCCAGCTTACAGGCTACAACCTGCCCACTCTTAAGTATCACTTTGGCTTATTTATTATCAAGTTCAGGCATTCGATATGAACTGGACTATAAAATGTACTTTGGGGAAGCTCCTGGATGTGGAAAAAATCACATTAAAATGTTCCATCTCAAAGAAAAGGCTTACCCATGGGATGTGATTCTACTGTGGCATGAGGATAGAAACCAGGAGCTGGCTTGTACATGCATCATTATATTGAACACACTTCTTGGTTGAGTGGAAAGAGAATGGGGCTCTCACACCAGGTTGGCTGCAGCTTCTTCCCCTCCCCACATTCTTTTCCATCATATAGATAGTTGGCATGGCCTCTCTGTGGGGGAAAAACCCCCAAACAGCTTGGCATGGCCTCTCTATGGGGAAAACACACACACACACATGCACACACATGCACACACATGCACACACACACTCATCTGTGGCTAAATGGCTCAGTGGTAAAAGATATCACATTCAATTCATACATACTGTAACTAATCAGGCTGAAAAACCTGAAACCTGGAGAGTCGCTGTCAGTCAGTGTAAAAAATACTGAGTTAAATGGCCCAGACACTTGATCTAATACAAATGAGCTCCTAATGTTTATATGACAGGTCTAATCACCACTGAGCCAAAGGAGGAAACAGAAGGACTTCCAATTACAATTAGAGCTAGCCAAAATCAGAGCTCTCTGGAACATCATGGGAACTTGGTTCAAATCCAGCTAATAATCCCAAGGAAAGAAGATCAGGCAAGGCCTCCTTTTCAAAGATACCCTTGTACAACTCATACTTGCACATACTTTTCTTGGAGGAGTCACCATTCCTTGTCATCTTCTTCTTGGCTATGGCCGATCTTGGCTTTGGTAGATCTGAGTAATAAAAATGTGTTCTTATGCTGTGGGGAAGAAAGTCATGCTGTCATACACTCTGTTTCAAAACATGGATCAGTAAACCTAAGAACGAACCAAGGGCAATTTGTTCTCATCCACTCTGTGCTTAGAAGAGTGGTGTTCTCTTGTACCAATACAGTTACGATGCTTGTTTTTGCCAATTTTACCCTGAGGGCTATGTAAGTAATAACAAGTTTTTGTCAGAAGCAGAATGGAGTGCATTATTCCCATTCTCTTCTCACCTCCCTCTGGTAACAATAAACATAACGTTTTATGAGCAATTTTCATCTGTTTAGCTGAGCTGGTTAAAAAATGTGCTGTAGGCAGTCATGAGGCCAATTACCACCAACCATCATCCTTGTAGGGTGTTCTGTACATAAAGCAAAACTAATGACCTAAAATTTGGCTGCACTCAATTTTTTTCCGTTTCTGTTTAAGTGACGGCCATTGAGTGTACTATTAATATTCTTCTCTCCTGGGACATCATATCACAACATATCATTATTTTAAAAATGATGATGATGATTAAAAATGGTGATCAATTTCAGCTTTAAAAACAAGAGGAGCCGTCTCCCCTGTGCTGGGTGATGATCACTGATCCTTGGGTTTTAGAAAGGGACCCTACAGAAGAAAGAGCAATACATCTAACTCACTCAATTGGTGGACACACCTCCAGTCATGGCTGCTTCTACCACTGGACATGTCATTCCAGAGAAGCTGTAGAAGCAATTACAGGGTTTTGTTTGGGGTAAGGATCCTCAGCCTTGGAATCCAAGGTCCAGGTGCACATAAGTTGAAAAGGCTGTTTGCATTCCACTGGAATGAGAGGAGAATGAATTTTCCTCAGTTTAGAAGTGTTTTAGCATATAATGATGGCATCTTTTGCTTCAGCTGCACTATGCTTGAAGTGACTTCTTCTTCAATAATATCCTGTTGAACATTCATGAATATTAGGCATGGAGATTTCTGTTACTTGGAATGATATTTGGTGCCAGGCAAGAAGAAACTCCATATATTAAAAAAAAAAAAATTGAAATAGTTTGAAAATCCATTCATCCTAAAGCACAGATGTGATTTTTTTTTTATTGTTTCCACAAAATAATGGACATGGAAAATTGACATGCAAATAGTTTAGCATGCAGTGCCCTTTTTTCCATTGCTTAATAAAGTTATTCCTTTTTAAATGATTTTCAATAAGTAAAATCTTTGCAAATCTTAGATTAAAACTAAGGAACATCGTTCTTCTCCTTCTCTTTCTCCTTCTCTTTCTCTTTCTCCTTCTCTTTCTCCTTCTCTTTCTCCTTCTCTTTCTCCTTCTCTTTCTCCTTCTCCTTCTCCTTCTCCTTCTCCTTCTCCTTCTCCTCCGAAAGCACAGAATCAGTTCAAAAGATTGCTGACTATGATACAAGTTTTCTTTTCATCTGAGGGAGAAAGGCCTGACATTTGTCATGGTCTGTTAAGGCATGTGGCATTAGAAACATGTCTACTTGGATACGCAGTGTAGGTACTTCTTTCACTGCCCATCTCAATGAGAACTATGTTGATCCATGCTGCATTACTTTAGGTCTGATAAATATTCCCCTTATATCCTAGTTTTCCTTATATCTTTCCCGTTATATCCTAGTTTTCCTAGTTTGTCCTGATTTTCCTTTTTGAATTGTAATTCTAGTTATGAGACTGAAGAATAATCTTATTTTCTTATTTGATAATTTATTTCCTGCTGAAGACATGATTTAGAAGTAAAGTGTCATCCTGCAAGAATTGCAGTGCCAGGGCAGAGCAGAAAGAGTTGTCCGGGGCAATGAAATTACATTCCCTCTTTCTCCTATCCTAGGCAGCGGAACAGTTTACCTACAGTGGCACTACAGATAGTGACCACTGTAGCAACCACAATTGGGACTGGCAACTTGGTCATTAAATGAAGGGGTCGCTAAGTGAAACCGTGATTATACTTACAATCTTACTCCAGCTTTCCTTTGTTTTACAGAACTGCGAAGATCGTAAATGTAAGGATTGGTCGCAAAGTTACTTTTTCATCACTGTTGTAAATGTGAAAGGTTACTAAACGAGGCAGTCGCTAAACAAGGATTACCTGTAATTAGATCTAACTGGCCTTGTGGGTTCATAATGTTATCATGTTGCCTGTGTCATTCCTAAATGGTTTGATTCATGTAGTGAAGGAGAAAGTTCTAAAAATAGTGCTGGAATATATAGTAATATTTTGTAACTGTAATTGAATCTCTGATAAAAAAGTGAAAGAACCCCCTCCCCCTCAAAAAAGCATATATAAAATATGGATTTTAAAAATATTATTAGCACTCTCTGAAATGCCACTTTTCACACAGGAAGCAACTTCATCAATACCTACAACAGCTGTTATATGCAATCCATAATACTGTCCTTTTTACAAGATATTATAAGTAATCCTGAGCAAATCTTTGAAATTCTTTTCATCACTTAAGAAAAGCAATATATAAATATGAAGTATTATTTTATTTCTTATCTTAAAAATCAGTTCTACAATATCATAGAATGTCAAAGGCCAGAATATTTCCCACCCCAGTGCATTCTTTGACATAAATTCTTTGAACACACTACAACTGAGATATACTTCGGATCTTAAGTATATAGTGGTATTTTATTATTCATTTCCAGCTGTTTCATTTTTACTGTTGAACACAGATGAGCAAGCTCTAATGAATTAGCCATTCCAGTAATAATAATAATAATAATAATAATATTAATAATAACAATAATAATAACAACAATAATAATAATAATACAAAAAGTTGGACTATCATTTAAATTGGAATGAATGCGTATGAGACAATGTTATGGTATTTTATGTAATATTTTTATTTGGGTCAGCATATCAAATAATGACACTTTCCATTTGCAGATGTTAGTTTGATACAGCCAACTGAACTAGTTTCAGAAAAGCCATAAACTTAAAATCCCACTTGCCAGATAATATAAAGAACTACTGATGAGCAATATTTGTCCTGGTTTTCCTTTCTGAATTGTAATTCTCTTTATGAGGGTGAAAAATAATCTTCTTATTTGATAATTTATGTCCTGCTGAAGAGTAAGAAGGCTGTCTGGACAGATGATATGCTGTACTTATTTTTGAAGCTATTCCATGAATAGTCATGTTTACAATTTAAAATAGGCCTATTCAATTGCTGGTGCCTACATGGAGAAAGAGCCTAAACTTTAGAAAGCAGTGTGAAGGAATATAGCATAAGCCATTTCAATTTTATGGTTCAGTCTTCAACACAGTAGTCATAGGTAGCCTTTGGTTGAACATACTCTGGTTTATCTCAAAATCACATTACAATAAAGCAATGCAAATATATACCACTCTTGGAAAGTTAAAGCTTCAATCCAATAAAAGTACACACCCATTTGCTTTAATAAGAGAAATGAAAGTACAGGCTTAACTATCCTATCACTGAATCAATTGATACAATGTTTAATTAGAATGGAGGAAATTCAGATTTGAATCTCTGCTTGGCCCTGGAACTCTCTAGGAGACTTTAGACTAAGTCACTTTTTCCCACCCTTACTTGCTTTCCTGTATTGTTCTAAGGATGAGAAGAATGTTTGATGCCCTGAGATGATGATTATGATGGTGATAATGACAGTGGTAATAATAATAATAATAATAATAATAATAATAATAATAATAATATCATCATCATCATCATCATCATCATCATCTTGGGACTAAAACATTATTTGGGTTCCTGTATCAGACTTCCTTCTTTCCTTTCTTCTGGTGAAAGTGGTGGAAATTGTTAAGAGTTTTAAATTTGGATCAAACAATTGTTCTGAAACATTTTAACATAATGGATTAATTTTTCACAACCTGCTTGATCTCTTCTGAGGTTTTTTTGGGGAAAACTCCTGAGAATACCATGGACAGCCAGGAAAACAAATAAGTAGATCATTGAACAAATCAACCCAGAGTTCTCACTCAAGGCATAAATGACCAGGCTCCAATTATTCTATTTTGGACACAATGCATGAAGACCTAGCTCTCTAGAGAAGGCTCTAATGCTGGGAAAGGTGGAAGGAAATAGAAGAAGAGGAAGGAAATAGAAGGAGAGCAGTTAGGTGCATGGACTCAGTTACAGTGGTGATGAGTGCACCATTGGAAGACCTAAGGGACCTGTTTAGGGACAGATTGTCATGGAGAAAATCAATCTATGTGGTCACTAAGAGTCAATACCAATTTCATGGCACACATTCAATCAACATAATCGATTCTGATGCTTTGTTAGTAAATATTTCTAAGAATTAAAAAGAAAATTTCAAAAATGATCCTTATAGAATCACAAGAATTGGGTTAGGCCATCAAGCCCAACCTCCTGTACTGCATTTTAATGCAGACATGCAAATGAAGGCATGAAAAAAAGCCCACCATTTCTCTGGATAACTGGTTCCATTATTGTTACTTCTAGGAACTTTTGTAACATTCAACAGGAATCTGACTTCTTATAATATTATTCTATGTCCCTACTAATTCTGTGCTACAATTTCATGAAATCTACTAAATTAACCTAAAGATGAACTTTAAATATGTCTATAGATTATAAATAGGATAAAAGTGTACCCCTATGGAGTTCTCATTGAGTCTTTAATTAGTTATATCAGTTAGTATTGAAGACTTTGCAACTGCCAAAGGCCTTTAATTGCTAAAATATGAAGAAACTGCAGACCAACTATTCTGTTTACAAGTAACACAGAGATTGAGATAATAAATCCCAGGTACCAGGTATAAAACTAGGGATGGAAAAATCACTAGCTTTGTGAGATGGTTCTGTGTAATGAGGCAGCATTAATAGTACCAATATCTTCGGTATAAAAATAGGACAGATTTTGATTATTTCACTTTACAAATGTTCAGTTGCAGTCTTTGTTTCACAGAAACAGTGATACAGAAAAGATCCACATTGTAGCTGGTGATTTCAACAACCATAGGACTATATGGGGATATAATTCCAGAAATGAGGGTGATGAGTGTATGGAAACCTTGGCCAGAGTGAACCTGATATATGATACTAAGCTCCCAAATTCCTTTAACAACAGACAATAGAAATACATCTACAATCAAGATTTGACCTTTATCTTTGTATAATGTAAGATGGTCTGTAACATGGTCTTGCTTACAAATTAACAAGATTGTCTTATCCTCAGTTGCACAATCCCAACACTCATGCCATTGCTTTTCAAGTTCACAAGATAATTACACGAAAGTCAATACCATACAGATATTAGTTCACTTTCAAACAAAAATTGGTGAGGTTTCATGGATATCTTGATATAATATCGTGGGAACATAAACTTACTAGATAAACCTGAAAAACCCTATAATATCCTGTCAGAGTGCATATATCAAGAGGACACGGTATCTCTCTGGTCTTACAATTCACACATGAAATATACAACACACCATTTGCAAAAAATACTATCTGTAATGAGAAGAGCTTGTAGCTAAGGCGCTTAAATAGCAATATAGAATATGGCAGAAACTTACTAAGAGTACAGACATGACCCACAACGCTAAGAAAGCTTGGCGTGTTCAGAAAGCTGAAGAATGATAAATGAGAGAGAGAGAGAAGTAGCACCATAATGTAGCAGTCAGCCAAGTAATACACCAATTGCTCCTTAATGGCAAAATTCTGAAGAAATGATAGAAAACAGAAATAAAAAGCAGGAACATCAAAATATTTTTTGAAGAAACATTTACAGTGTTAGAGCTAGTCAATAAGCATATGAGATCTGAAAGAGCTGTTGCTTTCAATAATATTCAAACTGAGGAAATAAAACACTTTGGGCTGGGCACCAGGAAGTGGTTGCTGTAACTGTTCTATCAGAGAGATATGGTTCAAAGAACAGTCATGTATTATAGCACTGCTGAAGCCAGGCCAAGATCCTTCAGATCTAAGGAGCTTCTGGCCAATCTTCCCTCTATGTCATGTATACAGGCTGCATGAACATGTAATTCTGAACTAGCTTTCACTCATAATGGATACTTGACTCATACTGGGGTAAGTTGGATTTTGACTAAGAAAGACACTTAAGGGCGAAATACTGATCTTTGCCTAATGAAGATAATTTGCAGAGATGCCAAATCCAAGGTATTGTGTTCCTCAACTTCTTGGCAACTTACAGCACTGATAGCTATTGCATGTTGTTATGGGTGTTATATAATCTGACACAGGATATCAAAGAAATACGATTTAATAAAACAGAGGAAGCAATTTAAAATCACTGAAAACCTCCACATCTGTGTTGAGCTTAGAGACAAATACAACTGACAGTGTATCAGTGGAATTAATTACCACAGGGAACTGTGCTGATATACCCCCTCTTTGTCATTTATAGAAGGATCGACCAATTGATCCAAACACAAGAAGTTCCACTGATACTGATGATCTAGCTACCGAAATGGAGGCAAGGACTTTTTTCTAGATTAAAAAGATACTAAAAGGAATAATAGAAAAACTGACCAGCTATTATGTTGTCAACCAACTTAGATCAAACGCAAATTAAACTCAGGTCAACTTCTTCCATTTGTGCAATGACAGCAGAAACTAAACATTGCCTGGAATGAGACATGGCTGAATCACAGTAAAACTCCAATATACCTTGGAGTAATACTGAATTATAGACTTCTCTTTAAAACATAAGTACATTGAAAAACCAGGTGGGTGGGATCTGACTAATAATAAACTACTGAATCCCCTGATTTAGAAATGATTCTTCTGTTGATGCAGCCTACAACTGCATTTGCCTATTTTGCAGCCATATCTCACTGCTGACTCATATTCAATTTGCAATCAACTTCTGTTCCAAGATCTTTTTTCATATGTATAATTTTTATTAAAGAAAAAATTAAAAGAATAAGAACAATACAAATTATGAAAGAGAAAAGGAAAGGAAAGGAAAGAAAAGTAGTAAGTAGGTGAAAAAAAAAGGACAAAGAAAGAAATAGAGAAAAGAAAGGAAAAAAAGAAAGGAAAAGAAAAAATTATAAAGAAGCAGCTTCAGGTCTTCTTAACAGCAGTTACAAGTACATTTATATTTTACCCTCTCTCTTTAAGGTTACAACACAATTTCCTTCTTTCCATGGTCTACCCTTTCTAATCATCAAACCCATAAATCACAATTTCATTTTTTCCCTTTGTTTCAGCAAGAAGTCCATAAAGGGTTTCCAGTCACAAATACCAAGATCTTTTTTCACAAGTTCTATTATCAAGCCCCATAGTATATCTGTGCATTTGATATATTTCCTAAGTGATGGACTTTGTGTGTTAAAGATAATTCTGTTATGCTTCAGCCCATTTCTTTAACTAGTAAGACATTTTAAAAATTGATTTCCATCTGCTAGAGAATTAGTTATCCCACCCAATGTTGTGTCATTTGCAGATCTGATAAGATTCCCTGCATCACTTCAATCAAGTCATTCATCAAAATATTGGAGAATACAGGGCCCAGGACTGAATGTTGTGGCAACCCACTTGAAACATCACTCTAATCTGATAAGGAATTGTCAGCCCTGGAGGTAGTCCGGCAGGAAACCAAAATCAGGAGTACTAATACTACTTTTATTGTAAGGTTACAGTAACAGAATCTTGCAAGTTTGAAAGCACTTCCCCCCTCCCCTGCCTTTACTTTCCAGAAAACTGGGGGGGGGGGGAGGTGTTCCCTTCTGAGATACTTTCTCCACTCCCATCCTGCCTTTGGACTCAGATCTCTCTTATGAGACTGTTGTCTAGGCTGTGGGTCTTCCTCCTGACTCCCAAAGTTATTCTCATAGCCCATTACAGGAATAATTTAAGTGCACTCTTTTTGTATGATTTTTCAGCCCACTATGTAGCTAAAATTGTCATAAATTGAGCCCACATTTTAACTATCTTTATAATCATGAATTATGGGTACATTTTTCCAAATTGTTTGCTGAAATCAAGATATATCATGTATATAGCATTCCCAAAATCTACTGATCCAATTACTGAATCTAAAAAGTAAGATCAGTCTAGAAAGTTTTGTCCTTGACAAATCCCAGTGACTTCCAAACTATACTGTTTCAAGGTGCTTTCAGTTTGATCTCTTTATAGCCTACTTCAGAATCTGGGATATTGATGATCTGCAATTATCTGGTTCTTTTTTGAAAACAAAAACAAAAACAAAACAACATCTGTCATCCTCCAGTTATTGGACACATTTCAAATCTTATGTTTTGGCCATATCATTAGCACGTTCCTTCAGCAATAAATTCATCTGGCTCTGGATATTTAAACTCATAAAAATTAAAGAGATATTCCCTGAATATATTGCTGTCAATCTCAGGCTTCAGTCCTGTTTTCCAACATGCTCTTCACAACCACCTGGTGAAGGATGTATCTCCTTGTGAGAACAGTGAGACAAAAAGGAGTTAAATAACTCTGTCCTTTCTTATTAGCAGTTTCTCATTTTCATTGAACAACTAGTATTTTTATTTTTTCCTCTGTTACTTGACTATATTGGAAAAACCTTTTTGTGTTCTCAGCAAATTTAATCAACCTCAGTTTATTCTGAGCTTTAATTTTCTTGACACAACCTCTACTGTTGGGGTTGCCCATATATACTTTTTGGTGGCTTGTCTCTCAATCCACTCATCTCTTTGTTAGGCACACTGGCTTCTTCTCTTCTGCGGTCCATTTCTTTTCCTGATTTTGTGTTCTGCAATTGTCCTTTTAGTGTCTCTTTTTTAAAGGAATTCCCATCCACTTGAAAATCTTTTTCTTTTTACTTTCTCCTACATTGGCATTTAACTATAATTGCTCCTGAGTTTAATAGCATCTATTTTTTGAAGTCTAATTATAGTTTCTCATAAAATCAAGTACTCTTCCCCCACTGTTACCACAACTTCCTTGATTTAGGGCTTATCCACACTGCCCTGTGCTCCTGTCATGAGAATGAGTAGGAAACCATTTCTGGAAGGTCGAAATTGATGTTGTTCTCTCTTAATCCCCTACTCATCATTAAACAATCTCAGAATGCAGTTTTCTGTTCATTTCTGAAGTACATTTTTCCACACTATATGGCCTTGAGTGTTCTTGTCCATTTGGGATAAAATGTTGTTTCAGGCTAACCCCAGCAGTTCCGATGAAGGAATGCCCTTTTAACGCTCTAATATCTTCTCCCCTTTATCAGCAATGTTGAAATACACTGTAGCTATTCTTTGTCAATTGCTTTTTCCAATCACCAGGTAGCTGGGTATCAGGGTGATTGAGAAAATGGTCACCCCGGATTGGTTTTTTAAAGTACCTAACTCAAGAAAAGAAAAGAAAAGTTTCTGCTGAGTTTGAACTGGCAACCCATGCTTTAGGGAAAGACTGTAGCCACTATGCTATTCAGCCCTGTTGAGAAAAGGAAGCATAGAAAATAGTAGAGTTGAACAGCATGGAAGGAAGGAAATGCTTCACTTAAAGCAGGTCGCTGTGTGTGCATTTATGTGTATTTTGCTATTTTAAACATTGAATATATAAATATAACTTAACATAATCTGCACTCTCTTTTTCATTGGATGGGTGATAGTAAAAACCAACAATAATATTTCTTTTGTTTGTTCCTCCTGCACACTTCCAATGCTGTAACTAAACGCATTTTTACCAGTCCTTATGAGGTGTAGTCCTCCTCTTGCCAGGAGTCCATCATCTGTATAATTGATTCCAGAAACCAAATTACTCCCATCAATATTGTTTGCATAACCAATCATTCATTTGCAATATTATTTCCTTTTCTGGTTCTCTTGTTTAGTCTGGAAGATTGGATGAGAATGCTGTTTCAGCCCCTAGAGTCCTGAGTTTCCCTCCTACATCTTGCAAGTCCATGACTAGTTACTCCAGTTTAATTGGTCCTCACATGGGCAAAGATATTGTAGGTAGACTTAATATGCCTTGAAACTTATTCTGTCATGTTCCTGATCCATGCTCCTAGTATGAGACCACACAGAGTTTTCTTTCTTGTAGCAGTGACTCACTTTCAGGTCTCTTTTGTTTTCTTAAAGGATGAAGTTACAGTAAAGGATGAAGCTACAGCCACTTTGCCCTTCAATAAACCACCTTCTGTCCCACCATGTTCCTTTTTTTCCCCCCCTTGAAAGTTCAGAGTGGTGTCTTTTATATGCATTGCCTGTGGTATAACTCTGCTCCACTGAGCTTTTTTATTTCCTTGCTTTTCTTTTGGAGAATTGCTTCTTTTGTCAGCTCCTGTTACAGCATCTCCTGTGTTTGACTTAAAAAATCTTCACCCTCTGGTATGAGCTAAGTGTAGCTACTTATTCATCCAATCCTTCAACTTTTTCTTCAAACAACAGTATAAGGTTGTATTTGCTGCAAATATAAGCCAGGTTGTTTTCAGGCAGGAACATACACACATCACAAACATTTTAAGTTACAACTGCAGTCTCCTATACATTCATTTTCACTTTTGTTTCTTAATTAGAAGGGTTTTTAGTTCTGGTTTTCTCTTTTCATTCTTTCAGGCCGAGTACAGAAAACTGATTTAGAAGAAAATTTATGGGGATTCCACTGCTGAACTCCATTGATAAATTCAGTTGCTCAGTGACTTTAAAAATGGACCTTGAAATATTTATTTTTCCCTCTGTATGTTTAT
This sequence comes from Python bivittatus, assembly GCF_059951505.1. Classification (NCBI taxonomy): domain Eukaryota; kingdom Metazoa; phylum Chordata; class Lepidosauria; order Squamata; family Pythonidae; genus Python; species Python bivittatus. The sequence continues at coordinate 42,209,678 of NW_028277074.1, read as the reverse complement.
AGAGAAAGAGCAATACAAAGTGATGAATCCCACACTTTATGACATTTTTACATGTAAAACTGAAGCTTGTGCTTTTGATGAAAAAAAATTTAATATACCCAGTATTCTCTAAAAAAAATTTTTTTTAAAAAAGAAGTCCTGCTGACTCCTTGACTTAAGCATAGAATATGCTTACTATTTATTCAATAGACTTGAAGATAGTTTAGAGGAATGGAAGAATAAATCTAAAATGGAGGAAATCACAATGAAGTCATCGAGTTGTTGCAGTGCTGCCTGTTAATCTTTATGAACCTGAACATTATTTTTGACTGAGTAGTGATATTTTTGTTCTAAAATATTTTTTCAGATGCTGATGCATGCTTCTTGATCATTGTTAAGGTCCTTTATTGAGAATCAAAGCAGCTGCTAAGTTCATATGTAAGCACACAGAGATTTCCCCATTGAAACTGATGACCAAGGTGGTGAAAGGCCATCTTGGAAAAGACACAAGGGGAGAACATATGCCCAACCTCCACAACTGTATCTGTCTTCCATTATTTCCATTCGAAGTGTTCTGGTGATGTGGTGAGGCCATTAGAAGGGCGGTTTCAGCCCATCTTTCCATTTTTGGAAAAGGGATTAAAAGTGGGAGTGTGAGCCTTTTCTAGAATCCTCAAATATTTTGTTACATTTTAATCTTTAGAGCAGTATATGTGTCATAGGTTACAGTTCTGTTTCTTCAGGAGGCTGATTCTGACTGCAGTTCCTCAACCTTGACCAAAGTTTTATATACTGTAAGTGTTTAATGTACAAGCTTTCACTTCTTAAATTAAAATATTAGCACTTCACTGAATTTTTATTATTTTCATCAAAACTAATGGATTTTTGAAAGATACGTTAATGCCAGTATTGGCATGACAGCAAAATGAATCAGAACATTAACAGTATTTTTGATGCAGTTTTAATTTATACATATTCATCCAAGAAAGCCATGCCCCCAGCACCAGCCTAGATACTAGCTCATCTCTTATCTTACCCTCAAAATCAGTAGTATATCATCTGAAAGCAATAAACTTGTGTGATTTTGAATCACACCCAAATTTACCCTTTTTGACACATTAAAAAAAATCTATTACATCACTGGACAAGTTCTTAAAATATCTGTTTTTTCAACATTGCTTTCTGCTAAAAAGATGCCTGTTTATCAAAAGGAGTTAAAACGAAAACCAAAAGTGGATAGTTTAAAGTCAGCCTCAACAAAAACTTTGGGTGATACCCAATTAAGTTTCCCACTACTAGAATGGCAATGGAGAGAGATTACATTGTAGCTACCCACCATAGCTCTATGTGCACTGTCAAAATCTCTAACGTATTGAGAAGAAGAGGAGGACGTTGTGTCCTATGGGTAGACACAACTTTCACAAGATGTTGGATTTCCTCCCTTTCTTAAAAGATACTATATTATGTGAGAGTGACATGCAAAAACGTTTCTGTAACATGGCACATGCTAATCCAATGGTAGAGTAGGCAATATGAACGTTGGTTCTTTTCTTCCACACGTATAAGGCTCTGAAAGTTCCAGATGAATTTACATATCATTTTTACAGTCCAAGCTGCTCTAATGAAATTCATGGGATACATAGTTGATAGACTTACCCCAAAACTTCACTTCATATTTCTGTGCAGTTTTCTCTAAACTTGTACTGCTAAACTGTATGCTAATTTTATAGCACTGAAACATTTGTGCTCTAATTACCAGAAACTGTTAGTAAGAAAAAGTTTGGAAATATGAATAAGAAGGAAAACAAAACTGTCAACATTTTGCCTAAGGAAAATAGCAATGTATCAACCTTGAAGCGATACTTTTGTTCCCTATTATTTATGTTTTGTGAATGTAGCACATCAGCTATATTATCAGTTCCAGTGTATATACAAAATAGATCTGAAAATGTTCTGTCATTGAATCTATACATTAGAAGTGTTCTATTGATTTAATTCTAAAAAAAAAACAAAAGAAAAGAAACCTGTAACATCACAGAAACAAAAAAATGATACAGCATGCCATCACAATAGCAAGCACTAAAAAATTAAATAATATATTGATATATATTTATGTGCATATTGTGCAAATATATTTTACACTAATCTTGTTTAAAGAATTTTGATAATATGAATGCATTTTCCTGTCTGTTAAAAAAAAAAAAACAAGATTATCTTCTAAATTATCTTTGGAATGCTGTTCTTTATAAAACTTTGAGCTAGAATTACCAGATCATCTCTTGGTTGGCATCATGGAAATTTGTTAAAGCTGCATAGTAGCAAGAAGCTTAAAAAAAAACTAATTTCATCCATTCCCATAGAATTGATTTAATCCATAGACCTGCTGCCTTTCAGAATCTCCTGTAATCTAGCCATTTCCTGGAGATTTGAAAATGGTCAACAAGTACACAAGCACGTGAGAATTAAAGTGACCATACAGTAAAACCTTGATTTGACAGACCATGCAGAGGGAGGGTATTTCATTAAATCTGAATTTGCATCATTTGTATCCATTTATAACATTGAGGTACATTATATAAAATCTACAGGTAATGAACAAACCCTCTACTGGACAAATCCTTGATTTCGTAGAATTTAGTTCATTAAATGGGGATTGAGTCTGCATTGATTGAGACTTCACTGGCTGAAGCCTGCCAAATGAAGGATTTACTGTATTTTCATCAGAAAGAATCTCTACAGATAGTAACCCCTAATTTTGAATAGGAGAGGATTTAATAACCCCATATTTTAAAAAATCCTGAAAATGTAATCAGTAGTTCACTTTCAAATAACATTATTGTAACTATATGTAAGAATGTCCTCAGCAAAAGTGCAAGTGATCAAGAAAATGCAAAATTAAAATATTACATTGTGAAGAAAATATATTAACAAAGTAGACGTGTCTCAGAGATTTTCAAGTTGATAAGAAACACAAATAAAAAACTATCATTGTTCACTACCTTACATAATGGACAATGTAAATGACAGTCATCAAAATAATATATATAATTGGTTTTGTGAACAATAGGACAGAATTTTGATGATCTAAATAAAGTTTTGGTAATCTTACAGAACTATATTTCTCAAAAAGCTGCCTCTCTCTTGTTTGAAAAGTTTATTTAAAAGGCATTTTGTGTACACTGTTATGTAGTGTGCGTGTACATGTGTATGCACAATCAATATAATACACATTCTTCACAATATATGTACACACATAAACAGGATTTATATATATATATGTAAGTATGTATATATATATTATATATATAATGTAAAAGTTCTTCTGTACATATACAAAATAACAGGCAAAGTAGTATTTCGCTTGTTAAAGTCTTTTTGTTAAAAAAACCAGAAGTAAAAGTCAATTTAGTTGACATAGTATAGCCAGTAGATTAAGTTGAAAAGAGAAAATGTGAAAGGAAACACCATTCTTGACCATCTGTCAATGGCATTCACATCTGTTAGATCAGGGATTTTTATTTTTAGCTGAGAAGACCTTCTCCGCAAATGACTCTTCTTAGTGTGAGCGCCAGTTCTGTCTAATGTACGTCTCCCAAGATTTTCTCGATGCGAACTCTGCTTTCTGTACTGGATCCCTGAGTTATCAAAGGATACTGCTGAATTCTGAGGATCGGTGACACTCGTTGTGACTTCATTGCTTGCAACTTCATTGTGAATTTCAAGGGATGTTAGCAATATGTTCCCATGCATGTCCACCTAATTAGGAACAAATTGATAGAGTTAATTTATAATTAATTTAATAAAGTAATATTATGTCATATTCAGAAAGTGGAATTTATACATACATAAATATCCATATAAATACCCATGAAAATTAACTGGATTATTTTAAAAGAGTATAAAAATAAAACAAATGGAAATAAGTGGATACTTAGCAGTATCTTTCCGTCTTATATCAGGAGCCATCCCTCTTTCTTATTTGCTTTCGATCATGCCACTAAACTTTCTATGGTATCTGGAGATTACTGAACATCTGTCATTGCTGCATTGTTATTGTTGTTGCTTTAATTTTACATTTGCATACTTCAGGGGGACACAAATTCATGCCTTTTATTTCTCAGTAGCACTAAGTCCAGCCCTATCATAACTGAATTACTTAAGTACAGAAAGTATGATCACGGTCACTAACATATTTCATAAAAATCGTTATTTGCGTAGCTACTGTATATTGGTCTGAAAATATAGAATGAAACCTGAAGGGTAGGATTGTTTGTGCTTGGAAAACAAACATTTTGTGAAATGTTATGGTTATGAAGATTGAGATTGTGTAGTATTTCTAGTTTATCATAATAAATTAATTCAAAGTTTCTTTCTCACTTCTAGTTATCAAGACACTGAAGTTACACATTTCAAAAACTGTATGTATCTACCCAGATCTTAATATCTTCTAATGAGGCCTGCTTTAAAAAAAAAAAAAAAACAACTGTCCCTCTCCCACTCCATCATGGATATTTATAGTAAGACTGACCTTACCCCTGTGGTTAGATTAACATGCATTCCTCCAGTTCTTGAGTCAGGAGAAAAACATGCAGGTGTGAATTGTACTCCCTCAATGGCCAAGCCCTGTTCAACCTCATTAACAAAGGCAACTTGTGCTGTCCTTACAGTCAGAATACAGATTGATTTCCTTGTGCTGGTTAATGAACACAATAAAGTTTCTCAGAGTTTCAGAGTTCTAGTGAAGGACAAGTTAGGAAAGCAACTGGTTACACCTAAACTTCATTTCAACTTCTGACCAAACATCACATCATGGTGAGAAAAACCACCACCAATCTTTCTCTTTAATGTGCAGTGGGGTGGGCTTGAGTGTAGCTGGGGCCTGGGATGTTGGTTCTCCTTCGGGAAAGTACCTGACCCATTTCCAAAATAGTTTAATTGACAGGTCACAGGCACAGAGAACCTCCATTCCTCCAACCTGTCATTTGGACTAGATGGAGAAGCAGATTCCCTAACAATTTTCCCCAAGCAACTTTAATTTGGGCTGTTATGCACTCTGGGCAAAAGCATTAGAATGGGGAGATACACATAGGAGTAATATGGAATTAATTAAGATTCCAGCTACATGAGGATAAAAAATCTGGAAACTGATTTGACACATTTATCCCAAATCAGTAAGTATTGCAACAGTTGTTGTGGCTGGCAGAACCTAGAAATATCCAATGGAGTGTACCAAATGGAGTATGAATAGGCAAAATGGTGTTCCCAAAGAAATAAAAAGAAAAAAAAACTACAGCCTTCCAAAACTCTTTGATGGTAGAAGCAAAGGAAAGTCCATAATGCACTCATTTGGGAAACAACTAGCAAGACAGGCTGTTTTCCCAGATCTTTTGTGCAGTGTAAGACTAATTCTCTGTCCAGAAAGTCTATTTTCTAAACACAGATCTAGTGCTGCTTCAAAAAAGCACAAAGCCTGAGTATGTAGACTCCAGCATAATGATGATTTTCACTTTCCAGTCAGGCATTATGTGGACAGATGCCTCAAGGGAAGGCATGTGTCAGGTCTATGCTGCAGCTGAAACCAAAATACCCAATTGCCCACCCCACTGCACATTAAAGGAGGGGACATCTCTCCAGGAGCCAAATGTGGCCAACAAATCCTGGATGCTCCCCACCTCTGACCCCATCAACAACCACATTATTGAGGAAGTATAACAAATCAAGTCCCTGGCAAAAAATTGTATCAGAAGAGGAAAAACACTATTTAAAACTGGAACAACTAAACACAACTTTAGATTTTCTCTCCTATGAGTTGGGGATGAGACAAAGCTAACAATATTCACTGATTTATCAGCTTGTATGCTGCTTCAATCACTGAAGTAACTCTCTTACAGATTATTATTGCAAACAACAAATGGAAACAATAATAATAATTAGATTTTTATCCTGATACCCAGGATACACACACACACACACACACGTACATATACACAGAGAGAGTAGGTCAACTCAAGGTACTGAAGAAACCTAATGCTCCTGCCACCTATTTTCCCCACAACAATAATTCTGTGAGGTGAGTTGGGCCAAGAGAGCGTGACTGGCCCAAAGTTGCCCAGCCAAGAAATTTATAATGGGGGGGGGGAGTGGATAGGTAACCAATTCAATCACAATCATGAAAACCAAAATACGCTATCGCAGAATGGATCATTTTAACTCTACCCCACTGCTTGCTGAAATAGCCAGGTTTTTACAGCTCTGTGAAAGTGTAGCAGAGGGAGCATACAAACTTTGGGGCACACTGTTCTATGGTACTGATGCAGCTACAGAGAAGGCACATCTCCTAGATCCTGCAAGATGACAATGTTTGACAGTTGGGACCTGGAGCAGGCCAACATTATCAGATCTTAGTGGCTGAGCAGAAACAACAGGAAAAAGACAGTTCCACAGATAACCAGGTCCCAAGCCATGACGGAATTTATAGGTGACAACCAACCCCTTGCATTGCACTTGGAAGCCCACTAGTAGCAGTGCAGCTCAGAGACCAGAGATGTTACATAGGCAAATCAGGGAATACTCAAAACTACTCCCATATCTGGGGTCTCAACCAGTTGTAGCTTCCTAGTGGTCTTCAAGGATAACCCCATGTAGAATACACTGTAATAGCCTCAATGGGAAGACATTTCATTAAAAATAAAATAAAATTAATGCTGCAATTAGAGGTGCAAGAGAACGAACCCATAATTTCAGAGAGTCATAAAATAATAATGTTGGAAAGATCCATTAAAGCCTTTGAATCTGACCTTCTGTTCGGTGCATCTCTAAGAGATGGCTGTTCAGATTCTGTTTGAATAAATCCAGCAAAGGAGAGATTACCACTTTTCTCTGTAATTGGTTCCATTGTTGAACTGCTTTTACTATTAGAAAGTAACATAAGAATAGTTTTCCTATTACATTCAAGTGAAACCTGTATTTTACTGTAACTTAAATCTATTATTTCATGTCCTGCACTGTGGAGTGGTGGAAATAGATGCTGACCTTTTCTGCAATATTCTTTCAAGTACACTCTTCACATTTCCTTGTACAGTGTACACCCTCTAGTTCGAAAAAAGACTGAGACCTAATATGAGTTGAGTAGCCTTATCTGTTAGCATTTTCTTGTCTTCAGTAAGCAGCTGATATCTGTTTTTTCTTCTTTCATTTTGAACATATATTAAGGAAAGGGCTGTGTAAACCCTTTGAAAGAGAAGCTTCAAAGGGTGCAGAAGAGTGCATAAAATATTTTTTTCTCAAATTATTAAAGAATCTGCATCTTCGGCAAGGTTTGCACAGCTGTTTTGAAAGCTGCCAACTGTACACAAGTTCAGTTTTATTAGAAATTAAAAAAGGGTACATATAAAAAGTTTCAATGGGGTGTGCCAGTTCAAGTGAAAAATCGACTTGCTCTTTGGTACTTATAAATGAGAATAATAACCATTAATATTTAAAACTAGCAGCTCTTCTGTCTTGCTGGAGGTTTACTAGAATTGATCTTGCTTTGTTCTAGAAAGCTACTATGACACTGAGATATCAATGAAATAGACATTAGGTACCAAGTTTATCTTACCAAAGACAGTGACAAAACTGCCACTGATTTTAATGGGCCCAGAATGGGGGGGGGGAGTATTACATATCAGACAAAAGACTTTTCTTGCATACTCACCAAGCCTTAATGTCATACTTTTTATGGTCTAATGTAATAGGAGATAATTCATATTGCCTAAGTTATTTTATTCCCTTTTTATTCTGCATTTAACATGGCAGTAATATTGAGGATCATTTCAAAGATTTTAAAATTATTCTGTTCAAAATATAGTGTGCATACTTTGCATAATGTTATATTTAATATGCTATATTTATTCTTTTTTAAAAAAATGCAAGCTACCTGACATTGATTTAGGAAATCTAATTCAATAACATAGGGATTTCTAATAATCTTACATGATTTAGTTTTATCATAATTTTGTTTTGTTTTGTTTAAAAAGAGATTCTAGTTTGCCTAAAGGATTTTGTTAAAGTCACAGATTAAAAATCAGTGCAATTTTTGGACCAAGAATGAGAACAAACTGGCAAGTTCCTCTGGATATAACATTCCATTTGTAAGTTCTTTTAATAAAACATTGTTCTAAACATTTACATACTAGCTTGAAATGGAGAGATAATATCCTCATTAAGCCTGGAATAATGTTTCCATGTTATATTTAGATTATAGTCAGTATACTTTCTTCGAATACAAAGTTTGCATGATACACTAGGCCTCACTCTAAGTGTCTGTGTAGTTGGGCAGCTATAACAAATTTGAATATAAATAAATAAATAAAAATATCTAAGACATTTCTCCATTAAAAACATCTCAGAAAAGCATTACTAGCCAGGTTTTGTTATGCTCCACTTTTTCATTAAATTCTGCATTGGTTGACACTTTCTGTTTATGCATTTTTGTTTTTGTTTTCTTAGCAACAAAAAATCATGATGATCTCCTCGGCTTGGAGCTACCCTAGGATGGAATGGAAGATCTTTGGGCTTGGATGGAGTTGTACTTCCTCATTCAAGACTGGCGCCCAACCTGGGGGTCATCTTGGAATCACAGAGGAAATGGCAGCTGTGGTCAAGAGCACCTTTCCCCAGGTACATCTAATGTGCTAGCTGCACCTTTTCCTGGAGCAGGAAATCCTTCAGATAGTCAGTCACACCTCAGCCATCTCAGAAATGGAATACTGTAATGCGCTGTACATGGGGCTGCCCTGGAAGATCACTTGGAAGTTACAGATGTTCCAGAACGCAGTGGTGCAGGCAGTGATGGGCATGCCTTGTTATGCCTATGTGACCCCACTATTCTAGGAGCTGCACTAGCTACCAGTTGGCTTCTGGGTTCAATTCAAGGTGCTGGTTATCACCTATAAAGTCCTCCATGGCACTGGGTCTTGTTATTTGAGGGACTACTTGTCTCTAGTAGTTGTGTCTTTCCTGTGAGATTGGGTAGAGTGGGCATGCTTCAGGTCCTATCCAATTAAACAGTGTATCTTATTATCGAAGCAATTCCCTAGTGCCTGAAGAAGGTGAAAAACAAAGCAGAAATAACATAGTCAGGAGAGCAGTGGATGCTTCTGAAATGATTCCGAATAATAGCTCTGGACCTGGCAGAAGCAGGTCTACTCTTTATTAAAGCATTCTGACTTTTTTCAGGCATCCATGGAAACCTGAAAAAAAAAATCCTGTTGCTTTAAAGAATCCTCACATAATTTAATGCAATTCTTTTTAAAAAATGCATCATATTTTTTTCAGGTTTTCAAAGCAGCATTATTCTGAAAGATTACTGAGTGTGTAGAATCCTAAAATATAGTACTTTGTGGGCTCTCACCCATCTCATATCATTTCTGTGGAGGATTAGGAGAACTACAGCTGCTTAACCACAAGCTACCCACTAGTCATGGTTCAAATGATTTGCTGCCAATTGTTAAATGAGAGAAGTTAAGATTATGGGTACCATATCTAGACTGTAACAATCCAAATGACCTTAGATCAGTGTTGTCCAAATTTGGCCACTTTAAGATGAGTGGACTTCAACTCCCAGAATTCCCCAGCTAGCCATGCTGGCTGGGGAATTCTGGGAGTTGAAGTCCACTCATCTTAAAGTGGCCAAGTTTGGATAACACTGCCTTAGATGGTATCTAAGATATAGCAACAAAAATATATAGAAAGCCATCTTTGCTGGCACTAGTAGTCATCTGAAGCTTTGCAGCCCAGATATGATAGTACCAGTTAAGGTAAGATAACCTACAATATATTATGTCTTTAGGGATCCTTCCTTTTCTGTAGCCTGATCCCTGTAATGGATAAAATGGTAATCCAAACCATAATATAGCTTAAAATTCTGCGTGAATGTGATCTTACTTACTATTGTATGAGATTTTAATCAGATCAATGTATTGCCAGCAAAGACATTTCATCCAATTGTACTTGGTGTATTCAGCCAAGTCAGACTTATTTAGATTTTGGAATTTGTTTGCCTGCACAGTCACCTTTGCAGAAAATCTGGACCAAGGGAGGGAGGGATATCTCTAATGGAGGACTATTTTATTTTATTTTACTTTACAAAGCTTTGTTTTCCCCCAGTTTATGCTCCTGAATAAACTACAGCTAACTGTTCACTGAGTCAATGCAAATCACATTAGCCAACTCTGGAGCCCAGGATCAAGGTGCAAAGGAAATCTGACAATCCTTGCAAAGTCCTAATATGAACCATCTGTGACACTGTTGTAGCTTGAAACAGCAAAGATATGCAATGCAAATTTGTTTAACCATTTATAAAGCCAATCTGGTAAACATCTTGGGCTAGCTATATCTATCCATATTTACAAAAAATAATAAAGAGACATTTATGGATTCTCGTCCCCTTAGTTTATTTTGGTAAGGAATTTCCACAAGGCATTTACTAATATTTTATATTATTAGTGAAGGATAATAGCTTAAGTACTTCAGAATCACAACCTATGGATTACTTTCCAATAAAATGTAGTAATCACTGATTTACTGATTGCTTTAGTATATGTTGTCCAATTTCAGCATGACACCATTATATAAGTTTGTTCAGTGATTAATTGTCTTGATTTAATGAATCTCATAAAGATCTACCTGGCCTAGATATTACAGAAGCTTGACTCTTCACCCACTTCAGATTATGCTTGTGATTAGCATTTGGCTTTTATCTAACAGAATTAAGTTAATGAACACTTCCTCATTGAAGGAAGTTCCTATTACAGATGGATGCTGATTGCCATACAAAAGACTTGGGCAGAAGATGACTGCACAGGAAAATCTGAGCACAGATAAACATTGCAAAGAAGCACCATGTGTTTATCGATGAGATTCCTAGGCACCTGCCAGTTTTCTGAACCTTTGATTTCTACAAAGCCAATCTCAAGTTTTGATTTTGAGATCAATACTCTTCACTGCATCATACAATCTACTTAACATTTGGTGCAAATTATTCAGAAACTCAGCTTATACAATGATCCCTAAATACATTAAACAGCAAGGGGGTTAAAACACATGTCTTTGTTTTACTCCCTGCTCAGTGTTGAACCATTCACTAACATTCCATTTATTCTCATGAATGCTTTACTCCCATTTTATACACTCTTATCACATTCAGCAGGTTACCATCTCCATACTCCTGGAAACCTTCAGTGATTCCAGCCTGTTATATATTTTCCCTAAATCAAGAAATATTCAATAATGTGTTTTTCTCATATTCATATTTTTCTCAATGACCTGCTGAAGACCAAAAATCTGATCTGCACACTTCTTGCCGCTGTAAAGCTGCCCCACACTTCCCAAATTTTGCTCACTGTTAATTCTTATACCTTTCATTCAGACATTTAGCATTTTATAAGCACACTTAACCACAGTCCATTGCAGTATATGCATTTACTCTTGCTACTTTGAGAAGTTTTGCATCAAACAATGCAATCTAGTCATATGTTTTATTTCTGATTTTGCCAAATGTTTTGTGGATTTTCAACTCAATCATTTTTACATAATTCACCTTTACCCTCAATCACTTAATAGTAAAAATTCTGTTTAGAGTAACAGAAAATGTAACCAACAAATGTACAAATACATAAAGGCAAAAGTGACTGATTAAGAAAATATTATAATTTGAAATATTTTTAGAAACTTCCTTACTTGTAAACTCCAGCACTCCCCACTTGTTTTTTAAAACTCAGAAGACTAATTTTAATGAACATTGTTTAGTATCTAATAAGTGTTATTAGTTGCTAACATTCAATACAAATGAAAAACAAGCATTATAAAGATCATGGCAAAGTGCTACTGAGATGCGGTTGCAAACTATCTGAGGAACTGTATCCTCAGATACACTATCAAGAGTTTAAACTATTGCTACCACATCTTTGTTAATATTAAAAATATTGATCTTTTTCTGATGCATTATTAAAACTGCAAAAATACATTGGTTTCAAGCAGCAATTTTTATTAGGATTTCACCTAAACTTATATATCTAGTTCACCAATTTCCATTTCCTGTTTTTTAACATGATTACCATCTCTAACTCTGAAGATGAATTAACTGCACAGCCTATCTGAATCGTTAGAAATATTAATACACTACTGAAAATGACCTATAGAAATAAAAAAAAGCACATTAAAAATGGAAAGTAGGAAAAAGGCCAAAAAAGAAAGAAAGAAAGAAAAATGAAAGCTACCAATCAAAAACACAAACAACCTCCAATCTAATCAATCAAAGGAATCACTAATATTTGTTAGGGTAGGCCAAGATATCTTTCCACAACTGATGAATAGACAAGGATTAAACTCTTTCCCAGTCTAAATTTTCATATTTCTTTCTTATAAATTAATTTTCCTTGACTTGTTTCATGTAATATCTTCCCTTTTAGCAACGTGGCTGCTTTCCTTCGAACACTTATAGATCCAAAACAATCAGGAGCGGATTGAAAGGGGGAAAAATGTTAATAGTAAAATATAAAAGGAATCCTGTTGGATTTAGTCCAAAGACCAATTTTCCACAATGATCAAGCAGATACAAGAGAAGTCCTTCTCACTTGTTTCTTAGAAGGTCACCTCTGATCCTGGAAACAGCATAGGGCTTTCAAGACTAATAGCTATTAATATATATACATCCATGGACTGAAGGCTTATCGCGGGTTGCCCCTCTGGGGTCAGTCATATTATTTGCCAATCTTGATCTAGTGATTTATTTTGGTTGACAAATACATCCCACTAGAGTAATCTAAGTCGATTTATATTTCATTGCTCTTAATTAAGGAACCCTGGGGACTCTAATATCATGAAGAAGGGTAGAGATCTAACAAAGTATTATGAACCTAGTTCCAAGTTCATTCAAATTAGACAGACAAAGTCTGAACTCAGATGTGCCTCTACATCTTACACTGGAGTATACTTTCTTATATTAAAAAAAGTAAGGTAAAAGCAGCACCATCCCCTTCACCGAAATCAAGTATTGTAGTGAGGCAGTTCCTAGCTGGATTTCACATGAATTGGCAATTATCACAACATATGGCAAGATAACTCTTTCCAAACTTATACTGAAAATAAAACACCCTTAAAATAATATAATCATACATGTGCCTTGAGACATTTCTCTCAACTTTCTTTCAACTCTCATTAAATAATCATCAACATTTACTAGGAATCATCTAGAAAACAAATTAATAATGCACAGATAAGTTTCAATATTGGTTTTAATGATTCTTTAAATTGTCTAAGCATTTATTTCCTATTTAGACTTCTCCACACTTTATTCAGCACAGATTCCTAGGCTTGTAGTTGAACCTTGAGATCATAAGTGGTCAGTCTCTGATGGGAGGCCACAAGATGCAATCAGCCACAAAAGGTGTGATCCTTAGAACAAGAAAGAGCCCCACATAATGTTTTCACCAGCAACTAATTGCCAGGAAATGGATTGTTGATTTCTTGCTGCCATTGATGGCAAGAAAACAGCCAGCTGATAACGTGACTGGCAGACCAGATTTTTGGTTTCCCACCACTAGGAAACAAGCTGTCTATACAATGAAACTCTGGGAAAGAAAGGAACAAGGTTTATATAAATATGGCATGTGAATAAGTGCGTGTGTGTGTGTGCGCGCAAGCACATTTCCACTCCTAAACTAGCAAATTTGTAGCCCTGGAAGTTATAAAGGTTGCTCACTCATATTTAAAATATATGATTCCTTACTGCATAAATTTTGGATGAAAGTGCCTACCAATTTCCTACTTTCCCACATTAAAATTATTTACATCTTCTTTTAGCTATTTAGTAAATAAATGAATGTTGGTACATAGTTAGCATTACTGAACCAATTAATATTATACAAAACTATAAATTTCATACATGTTCTCATTTTTATTAAACAAGTTCATTTTCTGTCTGCATTAAATTGCACTTTTTAAGTCCAGGGAAAAATTCATACTATATGTATTTTTCTATGCATAATCTCCTAATATAACAATTTTGTATAGATTTTTCTTAACATGTACATGCTTTGTAAACAATTTTTGTTAAAATAATGCATTTTGAGTATCGTTTTTACTAATATACTCAAGTATGTGTTTTAATTGGAGAAATATTAATTTTTAACAATTTAGGTAAGGGTTAGTTTGCACATTGTACATTAGTGTCAACCACGTAAAAAAGTTTCCTATTTTTAGAGCTGCATTTCCTGTCAAGTTTTGTTACAGTAGTACATATACATGCAGTTGCAAAAACAAAATAGGAAAAAATCCTACTGTTTTTTACTCTGCTGTGCTAAGTAATGTAAGACAAGCAGCACTAGTCTCCCCGATGTATTTTTCTTCTCTCTAATAACTATAAAGAAATTATATCACTGCAGGAAACAGATGTACAACTTAATACTTAGGGGGGAAAATTGCCATCTTGTTTTTTATCTGGGTTGCATGTTGTTGCTTCTTTTTATTCTGTGATCCACCTAGGGCTGATTAAAGTTGGGCAGGATGGATGGATGGATGGATGGATGGATGGATGGATGGGATGGGATGGATGGGATGGATGGGATGGGATGAGAGGAGAGGAGAGGAGAGGAGAGGAGAGGAGAGGAGAGGAGAGGAGAGGAGAGGAGAGGAGAGGAGAAGAGAAGAGAAGAGAAGAGAAGAGAAGAGAAGAGAAGAGAAGAGAAGAGAAGAGAAGAGAAGAGAAGAGAAAAGAGAAACTACATTAAGACCAGTGATGAAAGGACAAATTCCTATGCCTGTTTATTGTAACTGTTGTAATTTTGAAGTCTGTCAATTTGCACACTCTTTTTAGGAATTCTTGTGCTTACTGCATTTTGTACATGCTGAATATTTTATGTTGCTAAACTGGAACAAATATAAAGTGATGGAGATGGCTGTGCTCAAGATAAAATACAGTACAATTGCACTTAATTTGACTGATTAAAACTATCCCTTGAAGCTGAAAATAAGACAGACTTGTAGAAAATATGAAAAATCCTACCCGATTGCTTTCAAATTTAGAACGATCATTGTTTGCTTTGGCTGTCTTTTCAGCAAGTTTCTTCTGCCTTTGAGGGCCCTTCCCAAAGAAGATATAGTTGACGAAGGCATATTCAAGTAAGGCCAAGAAGACAAATACAAAGCAGCCCATAAGATACATATCAATGGCTTTGACATACGGAATCTTAGGCAAAGTCTCTCTGAGATGAGTGTTGATAGTTGTCATAGTAAGCACAGTTGTAATACCTAAAATGGAAAGAAAAACAAGAATCATAATATTTCACGCATTATTTCCCTAACTTATTTCTGTAGTAATTTCCAGGAGCTTTTCAGTGATGTGAACAAAGCGGAATTAAGAGAGAGACAACATTCCAACAGAAGAGAATATCTGTAGCTCAGGGTTGAACTGTAGAGTCCTTGGTGCTCTCTGAGCTTGGTTGTTTGTTTGCAGACATTTCATTACCCAACTAGATAACATCATCAGTGCTAGTGAGTATGGGGTTTGCCCCGTTTATATACAATAGCTTGCCCTCCCAGTGTTGGTTGGGTATGGTTTTTCTCCTTGGTAGTTCCTTGATTTGGGTATTGTTTTCTGCTTGATTATTTGCCTGTGTTAATCCCTGCTTATCTGAGTGTTGGCTGCTGCAGAGGAGGTGTTCTGGTCTTTTAGTTTCCTTCTTAGCTTTTTTAATTGTCTCTTTGAATGGTGTGTAAATGTGGTTTATCTCTGTGTGTCTATTGATGGCTGATTTGTCTGAATGCCAGGCTTCCAGGAATTCCCTAGCATTTTTGGATTTGGCTTGGTCTAGGATGCTCAGAGTTTCCCAGCTGAAATTGTGGTTGAGTCTGTCCATGTGAGATTAAGGAGTTTTCGCTGTGTCTTTTGAATGCTAGTTAGTGTTCATGGATGCGCTCTGCTAGTCTTCTATTATCCTACATAGTGGCTATTACAGTCCTTTCACTGTATGTTGTAGATGACTCCTGTTTTTACTTCTTAGGCTATTGGGTCTTTACTTAAGATGTTTTGGAAGATTTTAGTTGGTTTGTGTGCTATGGTGATGCCGTGTGGTTATAATAGCCTGTGGGTTATTTCTGAGATGTTTTTGATGTATGGCGGTGCTATCCTTGTGTTGAGTGGTCAGGCACTTTTTGATAAAGTTGCATATTCATTTTGTTGGAAGATGTTGTGGAGGCAGTCTGTTTCCCTTTTCTGGTGTACTGGGTTGCTGCAATGTCTCTGTGCTCTTCAGAATAATGTTCTTAAACAGCTCCTCTTATGGGAGGTTGGGTTGTTACTTTGGTAATGGAGCACTTGGTTCATATGAGTTGTTTTTCGGTATATATGCATTTCTAATTTACCGTCGTTTCCTCTGCTGATGAGAATATTCAGGAAGGATAGTGTGTTGTTTTCTTCTTCCCTTGTGAATTTTATTTCTTTGAAGATGTTGTTGATTGTTTCATGTGTCTTCTCTAGTTGTTCCTTTTTTATTATGATGAAGGTGTCATCTACATACCAGACACTACGTAGGAGAGACAGGCAGAAGATCAGCAGAGTGCATCCATGAACTAGCAGTCAGAAGATATGATGAAAACTTCTTAATCTCATAACACATGGACAGACTCAACCACAATTTCAACTGGGAAACCATGAGCATACTAGATCAAACCAAATCCAAAAATGCTAGGGAATTCCTGGAAGCTTGGCACTCAGACAAATCAGCCATCAATAGACATTTAGAACTAAACCATATTCACACACCATTCAAAAGAGACAACAAAAAGCTGAGAAGGAAACAAAAAGATCAGGACACATCTCCTCCAGCAGCCAACACTCAGATAAGCAGGGATTAACACCAGACAAACAATCAAGCAGAAAACAATACCCAAATCAAGGTACTACCAAGAAGAAAACCATATCCCCACCAACACTGGCAGGACAAGCTAATGTATATAGACAGGGAGCAAACCCAACACTCTCTAGCACTGCTGATATTACCTATTTGGGTAATGAAACGTCTACAAGCAAGCAACTAAGGTCAGAGAGTGCCAAGGACTCCACAGAGACAACATAGGTTGTTAAATACTTTAAGATCACTTGCTGTCATTTCCCCTGAAGGTTTATAAGAAGTAGCATAACTCTATAGTATTATGTGCTATCAAGCCATAGTGATGTACTATTAACATATGTTGTGACATTTGTTCTGTTGAGACTAAAGTAATCTGAAGCAAGGAATTAATAGTTTCATTTGTTTATCATACTGAGTGGTTAACAATTCAAATATGTGATTAATGTTAAAACTAAGTTAAAGTAACTTATGTGATATGAGAAATCTCTTAAAATAAAATAAAAAATATTAATGTACCCCCCCCCCCCAAACAACTGGAATTGATGAAGCCTAGGGAAAACTTGATATTCCCTGGAAAAATAACAGAAGTATCTCAAGAGTACTGGTACAACTCTCAAAGAAAAGTTCATAACTGTTACACGTTTTTCCCCTGAAATTTATAATTAAAAGGTTGTATTTAAATGTAATCTAAGTACATGCATTTTTACCATTAAAAATAGTGAGAAGCTTGGAATATGGCCAGCAAGTTATTAGGGTCTCATTAGGCTCTCAATCTCATTAGGGTCTCAATCTCATGAATTGAGAAAGTGAATAGTAAAGGTCTTCTAAACTAGTTGCTCTGGCAGATGCTGATATACATACAAATGCTGTCCAACCTGTAAACCCCTTGCCATGTGCTGAGCATCCTCCAGGCTAAGTGCAAGCTACAGTAAATCCCGAGGCTACCATGCCTGGAGGCACCTTGACCAGCACTTATAGAAGCTGAGATGAGCTGTCTCCCACAGTGTTGGCCTTAAGGGTTTGGTCTTAATCAGACTGTTTCATCAACTGTTTTATCAAGTAAATCAGAGGCCTCTAAATGGAGGACTTATTAGAACTTGAAGAAAAAGAAGGCATAAACCTCTTTATTCCACTATCTTTGCATTCTTCCCTCTATATTTGAATTTAAATTTGTGCACCATATCCTCCCCGAGGTCAATTCTTCCATACCATTGCTATAGTAATAAGAAAACTGAGCTCTATTTGTGTGATGTATCTATGATGGGGAGGTGATGTGGTGGATTGCAGCATAGAGCAAGGCTATCAGGAAGAAGGGATTGCATTCCAGGAAGGGAAGGGAAACAAAAGACAACACAGTCCAGAGGTGCAGCGTAGGAAGCATAAGAGGTTCAGGATAGCCACCCAGGAATCTCCCAGGATATATCCACTAGTTGCTGTAGTATAGATTAGTTTGGCAAGATTGTGTTTATATGGTGTAAGCAAATAAAGAAACTGAACTCAATTCGACTGTCTCACTGTTGTTCTTGGGCTGGGCCTGACAATTTGGGAAGCTCAAATAACAGATTTTATAAAAATTGTTACATATTTGGGACGAACCATTTCTGAATCAATCCAAAATAATACAATATTTATATAAATTATCTTGACCTATTAATATTTTGCAAATTCTAGTAATTGATATTTGATATCACCAGTGAAGTAATGTCCTACTCCACCATTTCATACCAAGAGCCACTCTTGCTGCTGATGCATCATAATTAATCCAGAAGGATACCCATGATAAAATGGTAATCAATATTGAGGGCATGTAGGTCTGAAGAATAAAATATCCAATATTCCTCTTCAGTTTAAAACTCAGTGATAGTCTTGGATAGGCACCTAATAAAAAAATAGATAGGCATTAAGTTCTCACTTATATATCTTCTTTAAAATAAATATTGATACTAATAAGCTAGAATACTTTTACCTTCTATATAAAAATCAGACATTTAAATTACTCTCCTGATATTTAAAATATGATGAATAAAATATAGTAGATGTATTGCAAAATTAGTGTGTATTAATGAAGCCTATCATTCCCTAAAACAATGGGACTTAATGGTTTGAAATTTTGTGCATAAAAATATAATTTAATTATTTTCAATATACAAATATTGGTATTAATTATTTTAACTCAGTAATTATTAATGTTTGATTGAATATATGCCGTCCAGCTTCCTTGTGACTATTATTAGCATTATTAATATTAATAATATTAATATAATACAATAAAATAAAATATTTTTATCAATTCATATAATAAATACTACACTGGCATTTCTCAAACTGTTTTAATCATGAATAATTTGGCTGATAGCTTGACCCAGGACAAATAACCTGTACTGGAAAGTCGCTCCTGAGTTTCTGCTCTCTTTTCAATGTAAATTATAATCCCCAAATCAAAATCAATTCAAACCAACCTATTCAATTACAATCTATGGGCCAGAAAGCACAATCAAATAAATTTATAAACATTTTTTTTTTAATCCTCAGTTTTATCTCCCAAACTGCCAACTGACTGCTTTGCATGATCCATTACTTGTAGCTTAATTGGGGTACATACTGTATTTCCATTCACATGCTCATTTTCTAGAATTTCCTGTTAAAAAGATTTAATTAGACAGGAAGTCTTGACCCAACCAATTTTCCAAGCTTCATAATAGTTTCTGATATAATTTTTTTCTTTACCTAAAAATCATATAACATACTAGCCATTTTTTAAAAAAATTCAGACCCTATAACACCAAAGTATTCTTAAAAAAAGAATAAACTAGCCCCACCCCCATTTTAATTGCCTCTTATATAAAGACAAAAATAGGCGTGCATTAGAAAGCTAGGAATAATAGAAATTCAACAATCATGAAATACGTGCCTGTGGCAAAGACAACATTTTTGGACACAAGTTTATATTCCACAATAGAAAATTGAGGAAGCTCAATTCTTTCTACTCCAGAAACTGCATTATCTCCACCTCTCCAATAAAATTCTATGTCATCTGTTGTGTATCCATCTGAAACCAAAGTAGAAATGCTTTAGCATCTTGTTCTTAAAATATACGGTAGCCATACTTTTCTTCAAACTTTTATTCTGCCCTAAAGAACAAAATTCCCCACTCCTCAGCTTGCAATGAGGTAACCACATATATATTCCCCAATACTGTTATTAATAATATAGTGTGTATGTATCCATCATAAACCATAAAAATAAGCCACAGGCTTATTAGAACTTTATTCTGTCTCTTCTCCTCATGCCTATACCGATACGCTATCTGTTGGGTCTCTATGAGTGTACATTGTATGTTATAGGTTGACATACATTTTGAGAAACAAATTAATTTCCCTCCTTGCTTCATGACAAGAATTCATACTGTTTTCACAAGAAACTAATAAATATGTGCTGTATGATAATTATTATACAACTGTGAAAATTTTACTTTGAAAAAGAATTTAAAGCAATAAATATAAAGGTATTGATAATTAAAATGAGATAAAACTGGATCATTTCACCAAATGAGATAAATCTCGACCATTTCACCATGCCCAGAATATCAGCATCAGTAATTCAAATGAGCTTGTGATGTTGTCTTACAGGCTTAATCAGCTGAATACACGGTATTATCATAATTATATAAAGCCATCACGCTGACTATGCAGGTCACGATTGGCCGGGATGATTCATCTATATGAAGTCTGTATGAAGCGACACCTGTAATAATGGGTGCTAATACTGATGATAAAGCATTGAAGATATGTATGGTAATAAAGAATGTTTGATTTGGATGGCATTTTTCAGGTGATACAGATTATTATTTTTGCAATAAAATATCTTCAGACTTTCAGTTCAGTTCCAGATGTAGATAGGGCCTGTCTATGAAGACCATTATGCTTAGAATGACATTTCAACAGTCTTTGCTACATTTTTATACATGGTATAAACTATGAATGAATAGCTGAGCCTGTAGGGTAGAAGGCTGGAGATCTCAAGACTGATGTAAATGGGAAAGAAAAAACATGTTTTCAAAACAAGGAGATGACAACCAGATGACCCTCCAATCTTATCTTTTAAGTGAATCACTAGTCTATCTGTTAAGGAATCTGAAAAAAGGATCAAACTAGTCCCAGAATTGCTGCCTTAACACATTCATTAACAAATGAGAGATAGAATACATTTATCTAGTTTCCAAAATTCTACAACCTATTTCCCTTTTCCTTGCATTTAACCAATGGAGAACTCAGTGTATTTGAGATCCAGGTTGGATCATTTTTTAAACCCCCCCCCCCCACCTCTATACGGCAAAATCATTTTCAGTAATAACCATGTAATGAAACAAATAATAAAAATGGCCAGGAAAAAAAAAGAGACAGTAATAATTCTTTTTTATTGAACTCCACACATACACACAAACATAATAATGCCAATAAAAAAAAATAAATGTTACAGTATAAAAAAGAGAAAAAGTAACGGATCAATACTTTTTAATTACATTAATGCATTTTTGGAAAAAAAGAGTATAAACCTTATATCTATATATTAGTATCTTGCAGTAATGAATAATAATAATATGGTTTCTCTTTTCGAGCTTTTAACTTCTGCAAATCTGTCAGTGACTTCATCAAAATTGATCTTCTTTGCATATTCACATTCAATAGGTGGTATGTCCAGGTTTGTCAATCTATCTTCACTCACTGAAGAACACTTTCTATTAATTTTAATTTTTAAATTTAAAAAACCCTCTTATGTAAGTCAACAGATATACAAATAGTTAGGAAAAGTCCCAAACGTAAGTGCAGAGATTCATTGAAATTCCATTTAAAAAAAAAATCCAGAAATTGCAATACTGTCCATAACTTTGTTTCTTTGGGATTAGTTCTAGCTAGTTTCAAATGCCTCTGCTGTCAGAAAATTTCTACTAAAATATCTTCACTGGAAAACTCATCATAAATTTCTATTATATTTGGTAAAAACTACTAAAGATTTTCTTCTTTTGCAAAAATCATGGAAAACGGCTGAACGATAGTGGACGGTGACATTATTTGATTCATTGCTTCAGAATGAGTGTCCAGTTCTTCATAAAAATGATTGAAGCATTCAAACGTTGCCCTTTTGATTTTTTCTGCCAAGGTAAGACCAGCAATTTTTGTCATTTCTCCTGGCATAATTACATATAAAATGTTTCTCCATCTTTTTCTATTTATCATTTGTACTTGATGGATTTTATTAATAGTTTTTTGGAGTTTCAGTCCTGTTTCCAATGTCTTTTCTAAGCAGGAGAGATGTGGTTCAGATACCTTTTCTTCACGGATTTTAGGATTTAATTTCCACCAGGTTTGCCAGTTATAAAGCTGAATGTTTCAGCTTTTGCGTCATTATCTGCAGGCTGCAGCAAAGAATAAAGCCATTTCTCAACACTTCGTGGTTGTTTGGTAAAGATTTATAAAACCATGAATTGTCAAGTGTCGACTGCCTCCTTTGCTCTTTTGTCCTTCTCATTGACAGGAAGAGTAAGGTCCATCTTTATTCCGTAGAGGTTCACTTCCCCTCTTAACCAGATTAACAAACAAATTGTTTGGAAACAGTATTGGCCAAGCAGCGATATCAGAATAAATTAAAATATCATTAATTCTCTTCTTCATCAAAGTGTTGGTCTTCACTAGCATCTAACTTTTCTCCTTTTTTCCCTGTTGGTGTGGCCTCTTGCTATCATTTCCTTTCTCTTCCCCACTATCAATGCTTATAGAAGATGATTCATTGCTGTCTTTGAGCCTTGCGTCATCTGAATCTTGTGTTGTTTTTAATGTAAGTCTTTGGATGTGCCAGCTTGTATTTCTTTTTCAGAATGTTTGTTAACGATACTCATTGTTGAAGGCATTACGTATTTCACAATAGATCCAGACACTGTTTCAATCATCCCCTCTTTTGCTTTTTTTTTAATTTTTCTTTGTTGAGCTTCACTGGGTCAATGTCATTTCCTGTTGGTATGGTTACGCCTGACTTTAAATTTCTTTACAAAATTCAGAATAATTATGAAACAGTGCTGCACACAACTGCAGTTCCTCCAATTTCCCTGGAGGACAAGAAAGCACAGGGGCTGATGACATGAAATGCACCTGAAGTGAGCTTGAATGATTCTGAACTGCTACAAACTCTATGCATACAGCTGAATCCATGTGCGGTGGGGGCAAATTGTACGCAGCTACAAGCACCTCCAGCATCAACGGCCATCACGATATTCTTCCAAAGTCTGACACTACAGGGTGTGAGGGAGGCAAAATGGTTACCAGCCC
Source organism: Python bivittatus (assembly GCF_059951505.1). NCBI lineage: Eukaryota > Metazoa > Chordata > Lepidosauria > Squamata > Pythonidae > Python > Python bivittatus. Next base: position 42,186,484 of record NW_028277074.1, on the reverse strand, counting down.
AGCACAGGGGCTGAGCAGCAGCTGCAGGATGTAGGCTGGCCTAACCACATCACACTAGCACACCATGGTCCCACTGCTCTGCCACATCACTGCTGCCAAAACACTAGTACCTCCAATCCAAAGAATAAAACTGCTGTTGTCTGATGAACTTCTATAACTAACGCCTACACTTGTCAAATTGCATGAGGCTGGCCCCAAAGCATAGCTGGCTCCATCTGCATTGCTGCATCAATGCTGTTGATCTGTTGCTGCATCTACAGTGCACAACCAACTGCCAAACATCTGATCTATTCTCCAGCAGCAGTGACCTGCCTCCAGTTCCACTGCTTTGCATGCATGGTGTTGCTGAGCACCCAAACAACTGATTTTTTGTGCCAGCAGCAACAATCTTAGCTGTTTCATGGTCAGTGGTGTTATTATAATCTCTATATAAAAAATATAGTTCTAGTCTTCCTGTGGAGTTGGTTTTCTGGTCTGGTCTACCTAGTGGGGCTGACAAGTCATCTGCTGGACTGAGGTCAGGTGTCATCAATATGAAGATGATACGTAATTATACATTTTCTTGAGGACAAAATCAACATGGTTTCTGCAAAGGTAAGTCTTCTCTCATTAACTTTATAGACTTTTTTGACCATGTCAACAAGCATGTAGACAGCAGTGACTAGATAAATACTATACTCTTGGAGTTCCAAAAAGCTTTGATAAAGTCTGTCACCAAATTTTCCTGAGAAAACTCAGCTGCTATGGAACAAGAGGATAGCAGCTGTCATGGAGTGAGTGTTTTAAAAACAGGGAACTGAAAGGAGAAATGAATAGCCAGTTCTCATACTGGCAACACAAAAGGAGATCTCCCACTGATCAATGCTGGGACTAGTACTCTGTAACTTGTATGCAGATGATCTGAAGTTAGGGCTTAGCAGTAAAAATGCCATGTTTGCTGATGACATCAAATTGTTTAGGATGGTAAAAATGAAAAGGGGATTGTGAATAGCTCAAAAGAATTTCTCAGATCTGGGTGAATGGATTTCAAAATGGCAGATACCGTTCAATGTAAGCAAGTGTAAATGCATGTATGGAGGCACACACAAAAAATCAAAGTATACATTAACTGACCATGAAATCCAAACTTCACTTAAACATTAATGAAATCATGATGTACAGCTTGATAAAAACATGCAGTTGCTGTAAAATAAAAGGCAAATCTTGGAATAATTGGGAAGGAAATTAAACTACAAATATAATAATGCCTTTATACAAAACTATGGTAAGACCACATTTGAAGTCATCTCCCCACAGTGGGACATCCATACCATATAACAGTGTGATTAGCTTAAAAACTATTCAAACAAAATTTTTGAGAAACATCTTTCAGGTTACCCATTGTGTCCCAAATGCAGTACTTTGATCGGAAGTAGGAGTCAGTAAAAAAAGTCTCCAAAGATAAAAGACCCTGCCCTTTGGAATATTCTCCCCACAGAGGTGCGGCAGACTCTTACTTTCCAGCTTTCCGGAAAGGATTAAAGACCTTGCGTGAGGCAACAAGAACCTTACCCAATCCTGGTAGTGGCTGGCGCCTTGATAACGCTTCCCATGCTACTTGCTAATTTAACATCTAGACTTGGATATATTTATTTTCTATTTATTCAAGACCATTCTATATTGTATTTTTAGTTGATTTTAACTTCTTTGTAAACTGCCCAGAGTCATTTTTTAATGAGATGGGCAGTGACAAGTTTAATATATACATAAATATAAATAAATAAAATCTTTACCTACTGGCTAAAACTATACGACAATCCTGGTGGACTAACCCATCTAATATTGGCAGACAACTTCAAATGTTCTTGGGAAACAGCTATCCAAAAGAAACTAAGCCATTATGGCTTTTCCAGTGATGCCATCTTAACTTTAGGGTAGATCAAGCTAGATCAATATTAAGGCAAAGGATCTTAGACAGAGAAGGCCAAACAGAAACTGCTGCTTTCTCTCACAACTTATTTGTAAATAACCTTGAAGTCCTATACAGCTTCATATTTATATCACATCACAGTTCCCAAATTCAGGGGAGCTTTGTCTTTAGCTCACTTTAATACTTTCCCCACAGTTGTTCTGGAAGGGAGATATAGGAAAGCTCCTGATGAAATTCAACACTGCCCCTGTGACACAGGTGCTATAGAAACCACAGCCCATGTTCCTTTGTACTGCCAGGTCTATGAGACGTTCGCCACAAGCTGATTGCCCTCTTTTTATCTAAATTTCCAGGGCACTCCAATAAATTTTGTTTGCATTATTTGTTAGATAGCTAAGATAAACCAATCCCTTTAAAAGTAGCAACATTTTGCTACATTATGTGGAAGCTTCACCCACAAATGGTTGCCAGTAGTCATTGATGTTAGGGGTTAACTTCATTTTGTTTGTTTTATTGAATGTATTATTATTGGTCAATGACCAAAATAAAGTTTCTGTCTGTCACTTGAAGCACTGTTTGTAGTTCTGGTCACCAAATAGTAAAAAAAAAATGCTATAGAGCTATAAAAGTTATAAAAAAGGTCAAAACCAAAAAGATTATGGGATTGAAACAGCTGCCCTATTTCTCTCTCTCTCTCTCTCTCTCTCTCACACACACACACACACACACACACACAAATACCTATATTGCTGCAGGTCACAGTAACTGAGGCTCTTTAGTTGGAACAAAGAAGAATAGTGGGAGACATGATAGAAAAATCTGTATGTCTGTCTATCTGTCATCCATTCAAGCTAAATGCAGGGAGATTCAATACCAACAGAAGGAAATGCATTTATATAGAATGCATATTTAAATTGTGACATTTGCAGCCAGCATTTATTGAATGGCAGCCAATCTGAAGAGTTTGAAAAGGAACTGGACAGATTCACAGGGGAGCAGGATATCAATGGCTAAAAGTATTGATATTTTCTGAATAATGCTCAGCACGCTCTACACCCTGGTTGCTGGGGAAATGACAGTAGGAGGAAGCTATTCTCCTCCAATCAATGTTTAGGAATTTCCTACATTTATTGGTTATCGTGTGACACAGAATGCTGGAGTAGATGGACTTATGGCCTCATTTATTTGGCTTTTCTTATGTTCTTATTTAATAATGGTTCTAAAATTTAGGGAGGCTGAAGCTTGCCAAGATGTCTTCACACAAGTTATCATTCCCTCAGTAGCCCCACTCACCCCCAAACATATTGCTGCACCCAATTTGCTTGTGCTGCCTTACAAAATCACTTGAGGAAAATGTAAAAGTATATAGATAATTCTAGAACTCCTGTAACTGTAATGGTGTTACTGCTAATTCATTCTAGATAGTGGAAATGACAGTTTAGCAGTGCTAGCTTACCTCATGGCTTCAGAACATGAGAAATTAAATAAATATCGGCAACAAAACTAAAACAATTCTTTTGTGCAAAATGTTTCATATATACAAAATTAATAGAACAAGGTTCTCTAAAAATACATACAGCTTTCTATTTCCAGTGTACAATTCTGTTCATCTAATGGGTATCTTCTCAAGTCCATCATGCAAGCTGCAGTAGTTGTGATTCTAAAATGAAACACAACAAAATGAATTATTACACAAGCAAGGAATAAAAAACAAAACATTTAAATAAATACTTTAGAAAAACAAGGGCTGACAAATAATAGTAACAAGAGCTACTAATTACCTTACCATACCTTCACTGGAGCTTAATGCTTTTCCTTCTGCACAAGTACAAATCAGACAAGTGTGTATGAAATGTATTTTATTATAACTATATTTTTATTTGCTTTACCTAAAAATTAATGATATTATAGAAAACTCAAAGTACTAATAAACTATTTTCCTTATTAATGTAAGAGTCATACCTATTTATTTACAGTTCACACATACTGCTTTTCAAATACTTTAATAAAATGGTTTCATTGAAAACAAATTACACAGAACAATGTTAAAAACAACAAGATTAAACTTCCAAGCTAAACGACATAATTAAGCAGTTTTCTAAATCAACATGAGATTGTCAAAGGCAAAACAAATGAAGAACATTTTTTCTACATCTATAAAAAAGAAGTTAGTGAGGAGGCTGAATATACCATTTACCAGTATTCATGTTCTGTAGAGAAAGCTAAATGTTGCCTGACACCATAAGTGATCATATTATTCCAAGTAATGATCTGTAATTCTGCTTGTGTGTATTCTGGGAAAGGGGAGAAACAGGAATGCTTAAACTCTATGGAAACTAGGACAGTGCACTGTTTTGGATTTAATTCCAAAAAGTGTGTCAGCACACATAAGAGGTGAACATAATACTTGTCTGAAACTCATTAAAGTGGCTGCATTTTTACCCAGATTGTGTGGGCAGCTATAGGAACCTGGGAAAAGCTTAGGTGCTTTAAAGAAATGGATTTGAATCTAAAGTGATGCATAGTCTGAAGGGAACATATCTATTCTGCTATTAATAACATAGCAATTAAAATATTATAGGGTAAATACAAATGATAAACTATGATCAGTATTACAGAGGTTAAGTAACCAGAGTTATATTTGTCTAAATTATGATTTTAAGTCTGTATCCTCATGTCAGTTCAGAAGGCCACATCATATATATATATTTATATTTTAAAAAAAATTTTTTGTTTGCTGCTGTTGCTATGCTGAATTTCGTTTGTTAAACCTACTTGGGTAAAAAAAAGTTGCTAAAATTATTACACAATTCATTTGGATGAATCTTGGGTTCAGATCCAAATCTGACTGATTTGGAATAATCAGGAGATGTCTAAATCGGAACTGAGCTCCTACAATCTGCACCCACCTGAAAATTCCCATTTTGACAAATAAGGACTCCAAGGTAGGAAAAGGACTGATGAGCTGCTTAATTGGTGACTGACAGTTTTATTTTCTAACCAGAGGGAACAGTTTTATACCACAATTCTCTATGCACAGTGCTTTGGAAAAGGAATATTAAAATGATATATTGCAGAATGGTGCTGGCATTCAATAATCATTGCTTTCTGTGACATCTGGGAGCACATAGCAATCAGTACATTTTGGGAAATGCTGCTTCTGCCAAAGCTTTCCATATCTTCCTATTCTCCGATCACTCTTTCTGTTTCTTTGGCACTAACGGAACAGAAAACAACTAAGAAACAAAAATAAATATTTATTAATTTAACATTAACTTCCTAAACCCTGAACCTATTTTTCAAAATTTGGCACATTTCTTGACTTAAGAAATTATTTCCTTTTCATGGCAAACAAACAAACAAACAAACACCCTATGGAGTTAAAAACAACAACAACCAAATATAAATAAATAAATAAATAGGTTTAATAAATACATATTTTATTTTCCTTTTTATATTTTTAATGTATTTATTGATTGGTTTTGGCTTTGTTGTACCCCACCCAGAGCTGCCTGTGGTGAGATGGGCAGCTATATAAATTGGTTTAACAAATTAAGAAATAAATATATTACACCTTTCCCCAACTGAACATTCCTTTCTACCAAAACCATTACATGAGCTGTTCTAAATTTTCACATTTAATGTGCAAATTAAAAGAAAAAAGGATTTTTCTTGCTTTTTCACTAGAAGTCTTTAACCTACCTGTATGAAACTTGGCAGGACTGATGCCAAGTCATTTGTCATACAAACGACAACTATATATTTTATTTTACTTTAGATATAAAGATTCCATTCAATTTCAAAGATAACTATGCCTATAAATTTCATTCAGTTTTAAACATAAGGCCAATACTGACAGCTCTATTTTTAAAAATGCAAAGGCACATAACACAAGATCCTGCATTTATTTCTCAGAAATTTGTTGGGTTTTATACTATGAAGGGTTTCTTTTCCTACCAACTTAATCTAATTTTGTTAAGAAAAATAAAATTTGAAGGCTGTTGTTGATATCCCGTAAAAATCAATCCAAGGCAGAGAATTGAAATTTTAATTGGAGGTATATTTGTAAATCAAGATGCATATTTGAGCCAAAATTAATTCAGGAGGGCAATTAAATCAATACAATGTTTTTTTCTAATTTCTCTATCATATTTGAATCTGAATTACGGACAATCCTAATACGTACATATTAAACAAATAACCAGATCTGTGACAACAAATTGTATGATTAGGCCCTGTCAGTGATTTACCACATGATCAAAAAAGGTTCCCAATGTCATAATGAAATGTTAGCCTTCTGTGAAAAAAAAAAAAGTTGAAATGTTATGATTCTAATTCTAAGTTAAGTTAAATTCCAAGTTATCTAGCTTGCCAAAAGTAGAACTTGGCAAAAAGTATACAGAAAATTGTACTGAGGGAAAACAGGCATAGGAAAGACATTTGGAGAGATGCTTATGCGCTACATGATACTGTCAGAAGCTTGCAAGCTAGTGACAAACTGTAACTGAAGGCAAATCATGGTGATGTAAGAATGAGGAGGAATCTTGTTAATGCTGACTTGCCTTCAGATAAATCATTCCTTATGCTATGTAAAAAGGCACAATGCAGCTATTCTGTATTAGGTTTTCTAGGAGAAAAAAAATAAATTGTGGGTAAAATAAACCATTGAAAGTCACCTGTACTTCCATAAATAAGGCAGAGAAGGTGCAGAATAAAAGCAAGGTGCAGTGGAAGGATTTTGCTCTGTATATTATGGAGGATACTAAATTAAAAACAGAAATGTACAGGGGAAGATACATACTTTCACAAAACTAAATAGAAAGTGATTTGGTAGTGGGGAAATACTTTTCCTTCTGTCCATCTGAATTCTGAGACTAAACTTTGGATGGAAAGAGGGTAGTCAAAAGAGAAAATGTCTTAATAACAGATAATCACCACATCCTCCAAATACTGGATAGAATTATGCTTATATGAGTAATGATAAAGAAACTAAATATCTGGATATAATGCATGGTTATGGCTTGAAGCAGGTGTCAAGGAACTAGCAAGAAGGCAACCCTGGATTTAATCCAAATGGCCAAATTTAATGTAATATTAATGCAATTAACAGTAATCTTAATGTAGTGTAGTGTGATGTAATTAATGTAATGTAATATGAACAACAACAGTTAATTGCAGCTATGGAGTGCTCTTTCATGACTGGAATCTTGATGTGAAATAGGGATGCTTTAACTCTCTTTACTTGCCATCCATATTAAGGCATAAGAGTCTATTATTTTCATTGATGTTGGTGTGATTTTTCACCACAAAATAAGTAATAAACACGCTGGTCCTAATTTGGATTGCAATCACATTTCAAAGAAGGTAGAGTAGGGAGAATAGTCCCCCTCCTCTTCCTTGCTGTTCACTATCATTAAAAATTTTTATACATTTTGAAGCTGAGGATTCAGTATGAAATATAACTGTTGTGGAGCTGATTCCAAAAATGATCACATCACTATCGAATTCTACATACATGAAAGGTCATCCTAAGATTATACTTTCACAGTTAATTTCAAAAGTGAAAATGTCTGAGAGATGAATTGGAAAAAAGTATTGAGCAAATGTGCATTAGTGCAATTAAGGATACATAAAATTAAGATTAGTGTGTTTAGCAGCAGATGTTAGGGCTATGCAGTGGATCAGTTTCTGAAAAGTCCTTGGAGAGCACAGATGTGAAACACCTTAAATCAGGTATATCTTTTTGCAAGAGTGGGGGAAAAGTGATTCCTTTAAAGTGTTGCAGAGAGGTGCTACATTTGCACTCCTGCCTACTGTGAAGGACCCTTTGGAGATAAAATCTGAAGTGATGCAACACCCTTGTTGAGTAATTGCAAACATCTTTGAAGAAGCCTGGAATCAGCTACTGTAAGTTCTCTTTGCATTGAAGAGCAAGATATTAATACCAGAAATAGAAAGAACTTTGAATTGATTATTCCTCATGGAGAAAAGTATGCATGAAACAGTTATCTACTTAAGGCCAGTTTTACTTAGGGCTGCTGCTGCAAGGAGAAGTACTTTATTGTGCTGGTGTTACACACCGTAGAAGCATTTAAAAGCTCCTAGCACATGCACCATTACATTAGTGCTGTTGACACTTGGACTATAATGTTCTGGCATGAAATTGATGATTTCTTCTAAGTCTCTGCACAGAGCCTGAGAGTCTTCTAAATGTCATGCCCAGTGAATCGAGCACTAGCATCAATAAGTGCTTTTTGGAAGTCTCCTTATAGCAAGCTGTGATTCTGACATTATATCTTAAAATTTAAGCAGACAGAAAAGAGTTTTAAGGGGATGTAATTTGGAAGATATAAATATTCAGTTATGATAATGATGATGATGCTATCCATTCAACTGTATCCAATTCTTGGCGATTCTATGGACCAGCTCCCTCCATATTTTCCAATCTTGTATGGCTTCTTTCAGTTGTTATATGCTCTGGTTGGTGTTGGCCTTGATGGTGTCTGGCTACCGTGTTTTTTGGTAGCCTCGTTTCCTTTTACCGCTGACCATTCTGAGCATAACTGCCTTTTTCAGTGAGTTTAATTGCACAACACAGACAAAATAAGGCGGAATTTTGTGATTTTGCCTTCCAGTGATATGTCTGGTTATATACGCTCCAGGACTTGCTTGTTTGTCACCTTCGCTGTCCAAGGAATGTGAAGGAGCCTTGTCCAACACCACAGCTCAAATGAGTCGATTTTCCTCCTGTCTAGTTTTTTCATGATCTAACTTTTGCAACTGTAGGTAGCTATGGGAATCATGATAGATATGGCTTATCTACATTTAGTTGCCAGGCTGATGTCCTTGCTTTTCCATATTCGATTCATGCTCATCATTGCTGTGCAACCTAGTGTGATTTGACGCTTTATTTCTGGACTGCATTCACTGCTTTGATCAATATGCGATCCTAGGAAAGTGAATTCTTGCACGCAGTCAATCTCTTCACCATCAATTGCCATTTTGACATTTCCATTCCTCGCAGTGGTCATGAACTTGGTCTTTTTGATGTTCAAGAAGAGGCCAAATTTCTCACTTTCTTCTTTAATCCTTTTGATCAGATGTTCCAGGCTTTCTTTGATTTCTGAAAGGAGAGTTGTGTTGTCAGCATATTGAATACTGTTGATGTTCCTTCCTCCAATCTTTACTCCAACGATTGATTCTTCAAGCTCCAGCTTCCTTATGATCACTTTGGCATACAGGTTGAATAAGGAAGGTGAAAGAATGCTATCTTGAACCAATCAGTGTCTCCACATGGTGTTCACACAGTGGGTTCCTGGTTTATGTATAGTGGCTGCACCAACTTGACCAGATGTGTTGGCACCTCCAGGTATTCTAAGGCTCTCCACAGCTTGTCATGATCAACACAATCGAAGGCTGTCAATAAAGCAGATGTAGATACTCTTTTGATATTTTTGAGATTTTTCCATGATCCAGCATATATTTGCAAAGGTCACAAGTGCCATGACCCCTTCTAAGGCCAGCTTGAACATCTGATAATTCCTTTTCGATAATTGGTGCAGACGTTGCTGTATGATCTTAAGGAGAATCTTGCTAGCGTGAAGGATGAGAGCAATTGTGTGGTAAACGGAGCAGTCCTTGGAGTCACCCTTTTTTGGCAATGGAATGAACACTGATCATTTCCAATCCTGTGGCCATATGTTTGTTTCCCAAACTTTCTGGCACAAGGCTGTGATAGTTGTGGGTGGTAGAGGCCTCAGCAATTCTGCGGGGATGGTATCAACACCTGGAGCCTTGTAGTTTAGCAGCTGGCTCACTGCCCACACCACTTATTCTAGAACGGCTGGTTCTATTTCTGCTTCCCTTTCCTCCTCGTCCTGAGGAGGCTGGGGGTCTTTGCTGCTGGCATACAGCTCTATACGGTATATATTCTCACCATCTGTTCTTGTCACCTTGTTGGTCAGACAGTTCTTTCCCTTGCTTGTTTCTGATGATGCTTTTATGAGCAGTAAATGGTGTTCAAATCCGTTTGACTTGCACAAATGCATTCCTGATGTGGTCCTTCATGCAGTCCTCTTCTAGCTGCTTGCAATGCTGGTCCCAGTAAACTTCGTTGTCTTTCCTTGCTGCCCTTTGGAAATCCTCATTCAATTTCCCTGCTTCCTCCCATTTGCTTGCAACTTTGGCTCCCTTTCTTTGCTTGGCTATTCTGATGGTTTCATCTGAGAGCCATTTGCACTTTTTCTCTGGCTTCTTGTATGGTATGTGTTCAATTGCTGTTTCAATGATGATCGATTTAATTTCCTGCCACAGTTCTTTGGGCATCTTCCCAGCAGCGTCCAGCAGTTCAAATCTGTTTTTCACCTCAGTTGCATATGTGGAAGGGATTTTGGTGATGTCAAACTTCTTTAGTGGTGCCGTCTTTTTGATGTTGCATAATTTGACTCTGATCTTAGCCACCAACAATTCATGATCTGAATTGCAATTGGCACCTGGATATGTCTTTAAGGGAGATGTAATTTTTAGGAAATATTTGGAAGATACAAATATTCAGTTATAGAAAGTGGCAAAGAGGAAAAGGTGATAATTAACATAGAAAGTTGCCTCATACTACTAGTTCATTTGTTAATCAAAGCTATCTATGTGAACTGGCAGCAGATCAGATCAGATCTTTCTCTCATTTAATTGAAAATACCAGAGACTGAACTTCAGCCATTTCACTTCAAAGTCATGTATTCAAAAACATATATACAGTCCTTCTTCAGGTGAGGTAACTTTCCTTCCATTGACTTGGGATAAATTGAAGGTAAATTGATTTTGGTTGATCTAGTAGTAGGTTATAAATTCATTTACCCAAATTTTAGAATATCTTGTGTAAGTATATCTTGATTTTTCTGACATTTAAATTATAGTTAATGTTCCTAAACCTGTACATACATAAAAATAAGCCTATTTGGAGCTCTGTCTAAACCAGCCTTTCTCAACCTTTTTTTCCTTTGGAGGAATCCTTGAAATAGGATTCAAGGTCTTAGACAACCCCTGCATAAAAATTATAATATCTACAGCTTATGGTACATTAGTATGATCAGTAAGCTGAGTCATGGTGCATGAAAGTTCTTAGCATTGTAAATGGTGTTTTAGATTTTTTTCATAAAAATCACGATCTCTTGCAGAACCCCTAACAATCTCTCATGGAGTCCTAGAAATCCAGGTTGAGAAAGGCTGGTCTAAATTATTACATATCTAGTAGTTTTATACATAGGCTGAGGATTTTGTTAATCTGCAGGTAGACATGAGAGTTTCCCATAGATTTTGTTGATAATTGTAATAACCACTTTCAAAGTAAACAGTTTTATTAAATGTGTATAAAGAGACTGATTCACATCAGCACAGTGCTAAATGGAAGATGATCTGGATTGACAGAAGGAAGGGTTAAAAAAGATTTCTGGAGAATTCACATTACAGAATATGGATGAATGGATAAACTTATAAAAACTAGAATAGCTTCACAGCTGATCTATGGCTTCAGGATAAATTCTTTTTTAGTAAACATCTGTCAACGCCTGTTTAATTCTCTAGGCAAGGTGCTCAGGCATATTTAGCATAAGGAGAATGCATGTCTTGAGTATGGCAGCAACAACTGTGACTTAGAAGAGACATTAATAATCACATAATAACCATGCCCCAAATCACAGCACCTTAAACCAATGGGCAAAGTAATTTTAAAAATGCATCATTCTGGATTACAAAAAATATCTTATAATACTCTATTCTTATTAAACAGAAAATAACATACTACTCAATTGTTTTAAGGTATCATGAAATCTATGCCAAAGATAAACATGTTTCATTTTCTAATTGGTGTAGAAAACTGCCTTTTCAAAAACAGACAAATCATTTATTTCCATAATCCAATCCTTAGTATCTGGAATGATGCCACTTTTTCTCCAAATAATTCTTTGGGCTACCCCCTGGTATAACCATAATTCTTCAAATTATTCCAGGTTTTAAAATATAGTTCAACAAAATATTAACATCTTTAACACTGTGGGATTTATAAATAAATAAATATTCTATCTATCTATCTATCTATCTATCTATCTATCTATCTATCTATCTATCTATCTATCTATCTATCTTTAAATGTTATTCCAAAAAAGGCAAGTAATTCACAAGACCATATCATGTGTGTCAATTAATTCTCATTTTTTTTACATCTCCAACAAAGGAAATTGGATGTCTGTCCTTTCAAATATGTTCTTTGGGGAGTTCTATAAACTTGAAATGATGGATCAATTGTAATCTCAAATCTGTTTGATACCAGTTTAAAATTCTTAACAACTTGCAACACTTGATGTGACATTATCAGATATTTCAATTCTTTAGCCCATAAATCCCAGTGGTGTCAACTTTAAAAGTGTTCTTTAACTTTTAGTAAAGATATGTTGCAGCTTAGTTTCAGTCATGAACTTCATCAAATAAGAAAGTGTCTTCAAGGTACCCTTGAAGTGGCCAAAGTGTCTGGTCTATTTCTTAATTTATCTTTGTCTGTCTTTTATAAAGGCTATCTAGTTAATCTACTAGACAGCCATCAAACCTCTGTAACTGCCAGTTATGGGAGAAGAGCCAGAGGAAGGTAATTTAATTTATTTTCTTCCACAAAACTAAGCTAAGGTAAGCTAAGGTAAGCTAAGATAAACTAAGCTAAGTACTCAACACAAAATAAGCAGGTATGGCTTGCACTTTGCAGTACCAGTTCTGATGTCAAAAAGAATAACAGGTTATACTTCTTTTCTTGAGGGAAAAGACTATGTGACCTTGAGGGAAAAGAACAAGATGCATCTCAGTTGGTAGAAGAGCATGGACATGAAGGAGAACTTCCTCACCAATGATTATTATTATTGGAATTACATCCCATCTTTATTTTGTACAATTCAAGAGAGTGTACCTAATGCTTCCACATCCTATTGCTACCAGAAGAACCCTGTGAGGTGGGTTGGGCCGGGAGACAGTAACTGGCCAAAAGTCTCCCAGCTGCCTTTCATGCCTAAAGGAGGACTAGACATGATCTACCAGTTTCTAGTTCAGCACCTTAACCATTACACCAAATTGTCTAATTCTGTCTCTGGTTCGCAAGAAGTAATAAAAATATAATGACTCTTATTTAATGAAAATTAAAGGTTTATACAGATATGCTTCTTTTGTAAATAATAACTCGAGAAACCAAGGAGAAAAACTTCAGCTTGTTCTTCCTGTGACCCAAATTTCAATTTACATAAACAAAAAATACCTATTTCTTTCAGTGGGATTTTGTGGCAGTCTAAACTATAGAGTCCCCCAATCGGTATACATTAAGTATAGACTAACAGTTTGTGGAGGAAGCTTTCACTCAAAACCATAAGATTTAAGCAGTTAAGATAACATATTATTTGGCCCTGACTCTGGATTATTTTTAGACTTCATTGTTTTTCACTAGTTTGCCAAATTGACTAGTTTGCTACCTTTTTGAACTTGGCATCTTAGTAGCAAGTTCAGAGGTTAAACAGAACTTTGCTGACAAGAGAACTTTATGACTTTAGGAACTGGAAACTATTAATAGCATAGCATTGTACCCACTGGCAAGCCTCATTCATCATATTAAGCCATAATTTGCTTTAGCTATTTTTGAATTTATTTTTTGCTTGATTGATTTCTATAGCCCCCACTTATACACCACTCTGCATAGCTTGAAGGTTTAAAAACAATGTAAGGGAATTAAAACAAGAACAAAAATGGACATACCAGGGGCCATTTTCCCCATCAATTAACAAGAAACAACTCCAACTCAATAGCAGGCTAACATAATGTCCTGGCCCAATGCCTAAATTCTGGAAAGAGTCAGGACTTTTTGGTTAACATGCTTTGGTATACATACAATACTAAACTATAAACCAATGTTAACATTTACAGTATTCTAAGTTGGTCATATACAACCTCTTTCAAGTTGAGCATAATTTTTGGCTTTTGAATAATACACAAAGGACCTATGTCCATAGTTGTCTTCAGGAAGAAGATGGGAGGTTGGCAAGTGACAAAATGCATGACACAATGTCATGGTGTGAACTCTGAGCCTTATGTACTTATGTGCAACATTGCAGTACAAGAAGGAAAGGGTGTATAAGTGGGATCACTGTAGCATCATGACATATTTCATCACTTTGTCATAACTGAGGTTAGAAATGGACACCCATAACTCACCAAAACAAAGGCAGTAAGTGGGCAAAATTATGACAAAAACAAAACAGGAAATTAATAACACAGTACATATTTTCAAAGTAAAAGCTTCCACATTCAACTATGGCAGCAAAGACTGGCAAAAGTTATTGCCTGAAACTCTGCAGAGGTAATCGGTGTACAAAATATTAAACTAAATTGCTTGATTCAACATAAGAAAATGTTTATTAATTTTGTATAAGTGAAATGTTGGCAAGGATAATGGGTTGTGTCAACCTATAAATAGAGAGTCTTCCTCATTCTTAAACACACACGCATACACAAGCACATTTCCCCCCATTCTCAGCACAGAGAGGAAAAGGTTCGGAGTCCCTTTTGGTGAGTTAAGCTGCCTTAAAATCTATAGTAAGGTGGGGACGTGCCAGTAGTAACCAATATAATCCTAGCATTTCAAAGGTTCTCCCTGCTAAGATGAAGAACCCCTACTGAGATGAAGAATCCCAACAAAGAGAAATCACATTATTCCCATAGATCAGCATGATTCTCCCACATTTATATTCTTCTCAGTTCACTATACAGTAAAATAGACTGGAATAATTTGATGTGTATATGGGAAGAAAGGCACATAGGAATTATTTTACTTGTGCATATTGCCCCTATTGAATAAGGTGGCGTAGTAATGTTCCTTCCTTCCCAATGCACTTTCCATCAAATTAGTTGTAGAGGTGAAGACCTTGGCACTCATTTGGCCTTCCTGCAAGGCCAAATGGTTTGTTAGGTTTGTTCATATGTGTTCCACATGCTACCTACTTTTCCAATGACAATGTAGACCTCATTGAATGTAGGAGAAGTAGAGAAACACTTTGGAAATCAAAACTTTAGAAATGAATTCTCCTAGTGAGAAATTATACTGTACACTGAAAGATTTAATTTCATGAAATAAATTGGGGCTAACCTTCTGAAATCTACTACTACCCTATTTCCAAAATTATCAATGTTTATGAGGAAAACAGCTACAAGGCTAAAGCTGAAGTTGTTTTTAAAGTGGTCCTTCACATTAACAATGGGCAAATCCAAGCACACAAATTGCTTTTATTGCAATTAAAGAAATAATGAAATTTATACCAAAAAGAGCTTGCTGTCTCAGCAAGGTGTCTCAGTTGCTGATTTGCCTATATTTGCACCCCTAACCTGGAATATTTAATAAAAAATTTAATTAAAACAATTCAAAATATTCTTTAAATAAACAACTCTGAAAGGACAATGGATAAGAACAGGTTTTCCCTATGTAGATTTAAGTGGGAAGGCCACTGAAAATATTTCTGCTGGTTGGAAGTTTAACTTGAAGATGTAATTTTTTCAAAATATGAATTATCTTGAGCAGATAATTGGCATTGCTATGGTGAGTCCAGTTTTACAGTCTCCATACCAAAAACTGTACTGAGCAGAACAGTCTCAATTCACAAGATATTTTGACAGTAATAATTAAACTATTATTTACTATAATAGTAAATAGTGTTATTATCTCTGGGCTCAAAACATCCAAACAATTACCAAAGTTACAGAAAATCTCTTGGCTGCCATCTGTTTGGTTGTCCATATTTTACAGCCCAGATATGGTAGCTCTAATTAACTAAGATCTTGCTATGTAAACCAGGGTGAGAAAACGCTTTTCTGCCAACACCCAGGCCATTTTCCAGGATGCATGACCAACAGGCAAGATCACAGTTCAAAGTAGACAAGACTGCCTGCTCTCTCTCATGAACACCAAGTCTCTCTTTCACACATACACACACAAACCTGTAGGGGCACAATTTTCCTCTCTATGCTTAGGGGAAAAAAGTAAATTTCCATCTCTCCATGCACAGAAAAAACAAACAAGTGTCGTTCTCCATGTCCAACCATTTCTTTCAGTAGAAAGTCTGAGAAACATGATTTCAAAAGTAGACAGAGCCTCACCCTTACTGTCAACAAGCCAGGAAGTTAGAACTTACAGGCAAAGGATACACCACAGAAATTAGTTTTCATTCTTGATTTAAATTTTGCAGCTCCTGTATAACTCCTATTCTGAATAATGACTTCGTTGGCAATTAAAAAATAAGACATTGACAATGCTACTTAGTTTCTAGAAGCATCTTTTAAAAAACAGGGGAAATGCATATGTTATGCATATTATGATCTAATGTAATATGTGGCGTAACGATCTCGCACCAAAAAACCAATGATGAACAATATAACACACAAGAGTGAAGAATTCTTGATTACACAGCTACAAACCTGAGGCCATATAATACTGTGCCATCTGGATGAAGGCGAATCATTCGATTCTTAACAGTAACACCATGCACAAACGATTTCTTGTCATTTAGAAAGTAAGTATCAGGCACCCATAGCTGATCTGCTACTCTGTTATCAAGCGTCAGGTTGAGAGGAATCCCAGCATAGGCTAGCCTTTTATCTCTCCAGTATTGTTGAAAATACATGGTTAACGTGTAATCCTGGTGGAGAGAAGAGAAAAAAACTGAAGTTAAGTCTTGTTTATGTACTGAACTTCCAGAATCAACTTTCATATAATCTTGTAGATTTCAAATCACTCCAAACCTAACTTTAAGACCTCTGTACTCAGCTTACAAGCTCTACTTTATGTCACAATTTAGTGTTTAGTTACGTCGTTCCAAATAAAAGGACAATGGTTATTTCAAAATGCATACCTTTTTTTCTTCCTAGACTAAAGGCCTCTTTACCTAATATTAGCTTCTCTGAAACATTTCTGGACTGAAATAACACATTGGCAATAGCTGTACTAAAGTTGCTGTAGATTTTTTTTTTTTTTAGATTTTTCATAAAGCCCAATAAAAAACAACTTTACTAAAATATGTCCAATACTTCAGATGAAAAGCTATCTTTCATGGGAAGTAAATATCATTACCGTTCAGAGCTACAGCAGTTATATTTTACTTTCAGTGTTCATGAACAGTTTCTATTAGGCGCATCATCAAAAGGACAATATGCCCCCTGGTGTTTTCTGCAATTTTCTGATATAGAAGTTAGGAACAAATGCATTCTTTACTAGTGATGGCTTAATTAAAGCTTGGTTTTAGTAGTAATAAAACTGGAAAGTATTTTATTGACTTGTAATAAGTAACTTTAAAAAAAAAACTAAATTACTAAAACCCACAGGTATACATGTATAACACCAGATAAGACATTATAGCACAATATTAGTAATTTGGTTAAACCAAAAGCAGTATAAACTGCTGTTGTAAAAGAGAATATATATTTAGAGAAGCACACCTTAACTATCCTGCACTCTTCCTTCAGCTTCATCAGATTCTCCCTTTAGAGAAAATTTTGGTCCAGAAAAAATATATATATAGCTTTCCCACTCAACAACAGGAAGTAGAGTAACAGTCTTTTGACATATGCCACTCTTTAAACCAAATGGAAAATAAAGAAGAATACACATATTTTCATCTATACAAACTCCTACTTACTGTAACCTTCACAAATTGTGCACATACAATTATTGACTTGGTTTATTTGCATCAGAACTCGTGCTTGGCTAAATTTGAAAAACGTTGCATGTTACTGCAAATTATCTGCTACTATGCAATGAGAGCTGCCACCTTAAAGTCTATTTATTTTTAGTGTGGGTAAATATATTACTGAAAATGTATTTGGTGAGTATAAGCGGAATGTAATAGATTCTTGTATCATAAGTACAGCATTACAAACAGGAGGAGACTGACTGACACAGCTAAAGGCAGAACATCTTCATCTTGGCATGTGAAAAGAAGCTGACCATAACAACACAGAAGACTAATTTCTATTCATGGGAAAAGAAATAAATGAAGTATTAGATCTTCATTAATTTATTGGAGCCTATATTCAACTTATTATCTTAAGAAATTAAGGCTTCAATTTCAAACTTAGAAATGATTTCAGTTAAGATAATGCCAATGTATTGAACATTAACATTAAAAGATCTCATCCCATAAAGGGCATGTAACAGTTTTGCCTCTTCAGGTACAAAACTATTCACATCTACTCATTAGTAAAGGGAATACATTTGAATGCCTTTGGCAGAGAGGCACAATACAAATTCACTAAGTAAGGTATCTCAAGGATTTGTAGCATGAGGATTTGTTTCACACAAGTTTCAAACTGATAATTAACTACTGAGTGCATAATCACCCATTATTTCTTGAAAGTTACATACCAGTTAAGCAGAAGTAAGCCACAGGTTCTGGTCTAGATTCCCATTTTAACCTTGTAAACATCTTATAAGGTAGGTTAGGCTAAATTGACTCAGCACCATTTAGTGAACTTCTTGGTTGACTTACAGTTTTGAACTCTCCCTAGTCTCAGAAAATAATCCAATATATTTGAGCTCAGAAGTAAACCATGCTGAGTTGAATTATATATTTTCTCAACAGAGGATATCTGACCTACTATAAATCCAGCACTATATAAATATGGGGAACCATGATAGGTACACTTCCAATTTTTTATGAATAAATGAGTAAGAATTACAACAATTCTTAAGTATACTTATTCAAAAGAAAGATAGTATCCAGATTAAGTAAGCATAGAATTGCAATTTCAATGATTGAAGGACTGTCTCTTATTTTGGTCTCCTTGCTATCTACTGCACAACATGAGGTCATGTTAATCTGGCCTATTCACTTCTAATCCAAGTAGTGTTGCAGCATTAAAAATTGCTGAGATTGCAACATTTCCAGATGTTAACTGATAACTCAGGAGCAGGATAGGGCCATTCTCAAACTCTCTGCACTTCCTAACTAATCCCTTTAAGTAAACAGAGACTACTGCTTTGTTGTGGATGGATCTGTTTACCATTATGCTCCATCTAAACTGGGAAGAAATCCTGAGGATATTATGCTACTTTTTTCCTCTGCTTAATAGAAAGTTTTGTGCTGGGCTACAATCACAAGAAAATGAATGTATGCCTATCCTGCAGTAGCTTTTACTTCCAGTTAAGTATACTGAAGCCTTCTAGTCCTGTTCAGTCAACATGGTAACCAGAGGAGACTGTCCACTGCAGACTCTTATGCTCTATATAGGGATAGTAAGTCAGGTGCTTGTCCATTTCCATGATATGACAGGTAACATTTTTCCCTCTCTAGTACTTGGTAGTACAGAACTGAATGCCTTGGAAAATATATGCAAATGCTGTGATAAGCAAGCCATGGTATCCCTTCTGATACTCTATGGAAGAAAAAGTTGGACTCTGAAGAAGCAGGATAGTATTGATGCTTTTAAACATTGGTGTTGGAAAAGACTCCTGAGAATCCCATGGACAGCCAAGAAAACTAACAAAGGGATTATAGAACAAATGAACTCAGAGTTTTCACTTGAGGCACAATGACTAGGCTCAAATGATCCTACTTTGGACACCTTATGTGAAGACCTAGCCCTCTGGAAAAGGCCCTAATGCTGTGAAAGGTGGAGGGAAGGAAAAGAGGATGGCCAGCTACAAGGTGGATGGATTCAGTTATAGTAGCGATAAGTACACCATTGGAAGACCTGAAAGATCAGGTTAGGGATAGACTGTCATGGAGAAAATCTTTCTATGTGGTTGCTAGGAGCTGAAGACAACTTGACAGCACATAATCAATCATTTAATCAATCCATTTTCTCTGTTTTATTAATGTCTTCCTATTCTCAGATGTAAAGAACCACAAGTATTACTGTATTTGGAAAAAAGAATATCTTCCTTTCAGATAAATAATTTATGTTTTATGTGTTTGCTACAGGAAATGATAGCACAAAAAGTATTTCCACATTCGGTATGGACATAGAATCTCTCAAGCAGCATAAGGATGCATTTTAAAACCCTTTTGTGGTAAAACACACCTAAAGGTGTTGAAGTTGATGCAGCTTGAATTCTGTAGGATTCAGATACGTCAGCTGGTTAGAAACTTCACAGCAACAAGAAAGTTATAAGGGGTGGGAATGCTAAGTGTCCAGGGTTGTGGTTTATAATACGGGCAGCTATTTAAGTCTTTTAACTAAATGAAAAAAATACATGTTTATTGTTTTAGAAACTCAGAAACTCAGCTCAAAGATAACCTGGTATTCAACAAAGCGTGATCTAAAGCATGAACAGAGAAAAGCCATATTTCGAGATTGTCTTCCCATTTCCAAATTATATTCTGGCCCTTTATTTCAAGCTTTTTACTGCTGTCAAAAATGAAGGATTGAGTTAATCTCTGAATGCTGAACTTTTAAAGAATCATGTGTCACAATGGAGGTCTGAGGATCATTTGAGTTGGGTGCTTTCTCTACAGACCGCAACAAGTGAAGTGCTGCTCTTTGAACCATCAAAGCCACATCCTTCAAAAGATCTTCACCACTTCAAGAACTTTGGCAGGTGACCTGTACTTGTCTGTGCATGCACAGAACACACTTCTACCGTATCTGTGCTGAATCTTCAGAAAAATACCACAATACTTTTGACACCACAAATGAAGAAATCCTTCAAACAAATTGCAGAGGTTGATTTTTAGTATGTTATTCAGGCCATAGAAACCTGCTCCATATGGAACTGTCCTGGAAGGCAACTTGATAGAGCTGGAAATGCATACTGCCTTCCCCAGACTTTAAGATCTGATAGGATTACTACTCCTAGAAGCCAACATATTCTCAAAACATTTTGAAAGCACCAGGTGGGATGAAGCAAATCCAGACTTCTAACTGTATAGAACTTGATCTGACAAACATGATTCAAGTAAAAATGCTAGTGTTAAGTATTATACCAGGGCTGTGCACATTTGAAAATGTTTTGGAAGAAGTGCTTTGGACCTTGAACAAAAAGAGCTCCTGTCTGCTACTCATTAAAGCATGTACATCTTTTTTCAGGCTTCTACTGGCGCCTAAAGAAAAAAGCTAAGAATCACATTAAAGAAACATTGCTTTAATTACTTGATTCATTAGAGCGCTTCTTCCAAATCCTTTTCCAAGCGTGCACAACCTTACTTTATAGCCGTAAACAAAAAGAGTCTGGCACCAGATACTTGAAGTATAGCTCTCCAATGGTTAAAAGGCAAAGCTAGTCAAGCAAGCTAAATTCCAGCTATCATCTAGACATACGTGCACAAAGTGAGAGGTTGATTATCAATTTATTATCTGGATGAAATTCCAGTGGATGCTTTATCACTTTTACCCTAAACGTGAAGGTTAGAAAGAGTCTTCCATCTTCCAGACATTTGGAAGAACAAAAGGAATGCTTTCCTTCTTTGGGGAGAACAAAGAACTTTTACTTATAAAAGAATGGTGGAACAAAAAGAATTTTGATGATCTATCTTTGTCAACTGAGTGCCTCAGATCTTCCCATCTCCCAATACTTTGCATGACTAGCTTAATAGTAGATGTTAGTGTTTAACTTAAATTCCTGCCTGAAGTTTCTGACTCTGCAATGGACAGTTTTAGCCTTGGCATGTACATAAATCCAATCTGTGAAAGGAGTATTGTCTCATTCCGCATTTGCTTCCCTCTATTCTCAGATTAACATCTGAAGACCTAACTTTCAGAGGTGAAGCAGATGAGTATGAGTTATCCTTTCCTATCAGGGCACTGTAACTTTGGAATGCACCTTCCGTTTGATACAATGTCTGCCCATCTTTTAACAGGTGGTTCTTGATTTCTAAATGGTCCTTTGCAGATCTCTACTAATTTTTCTATCAACAGCAGAAGCTTGGGCTTGAATGACTGACACATGTAATATAATGATCACTGTAGTCAAATGAGGACTTGGGTCTTCCTCCTCCTTGTCCATTATATTATACTTGCAGAAGTAATGTTACTGGAATTCTCTCATAATGTGCCAAGTACTATACTGTATACTACAACAGCTTTACTCAACTTAGTGAGATTAAAATATTTTTGGTCTACAACTGGCCAAATTCTCAGCTAATTAACTTCAAATGCTGAAATGTTACAAAAAGAACTCTATATCAAAATTGTCATATTTATCATTTATGTCATGATAATGTACAATGGTTTATCTCATAGAAGAGAATATCTGTAGCTCAGGGTTGAACTGTAGAGTCCTTGGGGTTCCCTGAGCTTGGTTGTTTTCTTCCAGTCGTTTCATTACCCAACTAGGTAGCATCTTCAGTGCTAGAAGGGAGTGGGGTTTGCTCTCTGTTTATATACAGTCTGTACAGTCTTATATTGTATATAAACAGAGAGCAAACCCCACTCATTTCTAGCACTGAAGATGTTATCTAGTCGGGTAATAAAACAACCAAGCTGAGGGAACCCCAAGGACTGTACAACGCTTTATCTCACTGTGAATACATTGGGAGACATAATTTGAACCAGTTCAGATTACAAAGCAATTTGTCCCAAGGCCAAGCAGAATTCTGTTCTCCCTACTACTATTACTACTGTGTTCTATGATGTGCAGATTATTTAGGAAAAAAAGTACAATTGCCCCATGAGAAACAGTAGGCTGCTGAATATCTCTATTATGTGCATTAACGGAATAGTACTATGACTGCTGTTTTAGACAATATTCTAAATCTGTACCTAATTCATAATTGTAAAAGGATTAACAAAGTAACAATTTTGTTGAAAATGTTAAAATATGTACTTTTCATGATGCAACCACAAAGTTAGCATCTATGTACAGTGTGTGTGTGTGTGTGGGTGGGTGGGTGTGTGTGTGAATAAATAAAAACTAGGCCAAATATACTAAAAGTAATTCTCTGAACATTTTGAAATTACGTGGGGTATATAAACCATATAATCTGCTTGTGGAAAATGTTAACAGATGCTTCTAATTATTATCTTTCAAAGCCTGTGTTTACATAATATGAACACATACATGATAAATTAGACTTGCATGAAATGAAGGTAAAATAGGCAATATACAAACAAACAGTATGTGGCTGATTAAAATAGCTATGCTTTCATTTGGAAGCTAGAAAATCAATCAAAACAAATGCTACCATTTTAAATGCAAAATAAGACAGATGTTTTCATATTCTACAGAATTTACAGAGACTATCCCCAGTGTAATTTGTGATAGTTACAATGTTTAGAAAACTTTTTCTTCATCCATTCATCACAAAATATTGTTGCAATACTCTTAACTACTGACATGACATCACATTTTTTGTCAGGCAACAAATTACAGTTAGTTATGATAGACACAGACCAAGTAACAAACTTATAAATACAGTTGGTATAGACACCCTTGAAGAGCTACATTATTGTACAGGGGTTATTATATAGGGCACAATAGACACATTTCTCATTTCCATCTTTGGATATACATGAACTAATAAGGATTTCCACATATGATAATAAGAACATCTGCACTTGATCTTAGCTAAAAGACCAAGATGCAATGAAAAAATAAGAACATCTGAATACATAAAACATGGTTATAGTCACAGACCAAAATACAAGGGAGCAACCAAAAATCACCCATAATTTACAACAACATCTATACATTTCTGTCTCTGTTTTGGTGCAACTTTTTCCTGATTGTAGTCCAGTTTCCTCAACATCAGTAGGCAAAAATATACTGAAGCATTTTCTCTTTGGTCTTGCATTTCTAAGGGGGCTTAGTAAGTCTTAAAGAAGTTAGGGCCTTGGAAATAATCTTGGGCCATTAACTGGAAATATTAATCCATGCTCAGGTCTCTGTCTAGCAAACTGTGCTTCCGTAGACACAAAGTGTTACAACCAAAACCACAGTGGGCTACCCAAAACATTTTTTTCAGAAATGAAAACTGAATATATGTCAGAAAGTGATTGTAGCATGGATGAAAATGAACACACTGAAGCTTATTCCAAACAAGATGGAAGGATTCTATTCATTTATACAGTTGATTGTGACATGGATGAAAATGAATGAACTGAAGCTTATTCCAAACAAGATGGAAGGACTCTACTCATTTATACAGAGACTTCCCTTTGAAGGACTAAGTTTGTAGCTCTGATGTTGAATGTAAAAGTACTGGTGACAGCAGGAGCCATAAATGCCTTTTAGTAAATCAGCTATTACTGTGGAGTCCTCGGGGTCTCTGAGCTTGATTCTTTTCTTGCAAATGTTTCATTACCCGGCTAGGTAACAACTTCCATGGTAAAATGGGATGGGGTTTGCTCTCTATTTATATACTGTGGCCTGCCTTGCCAGTGCTGGTGGGGGTGGGGGTTTTGTTTTGCTCCTCTGGAAGTTTTGGATCAAGCTAAATCCAAAAATGCAAGAGAATTTTTGCCTGGTATTCAGACAAGGCAGCAATTAACAGACACATAGAGATAAACAGCATCTACATACTATTCAAAAGAGACAAAAGACCAGAAGATCGCCTCACCAGCAATCATCACCCACATAAGCAAAGGTTACCACCAGGCACACAATCAAGCAGTCAACAGATGCTAATCAAGGAACTACCAGAGGAGCAAAACAAAACCCCCACCCCCACTAGCACTGGCAAGGCAGGCCACAGTATATAAAGAGAGAGCAAACCCCATCCCATTTTAGCACTGAAGACATTATCGAGCCGGGTAATGAAACGTTTGCAAGAAAAGAACCAAGCTCAGAGAGCCCCAAAGACTCCACAGTTCAACCCTGAGCTACACATATTCGCCTCTTTCAGCTATTACTCTTTCCAAAGATCATGGATCTACTTTGTTATGCAATATTAGATTAGTGCAATATGTTCTATATGAGACTACTTTTGGAACCAAGTCAGCAATTGATGTAGAATTTATTATATCATTTGTATATCACCAACTTCAAAGTGACTATTGGGTGGTATATAGCCATACAAATACAGAATGAAGCTGCTCAAGTCCTTGTTGGGTCAAATTAAAGCTGGCCAAGGCCAATTTGATGGTGGCTATGTTGAACTTTTTTTAAAAAAATAGTGCTGGGTTTAATATTAGTGTGGCAGTTACATAAACTGATGCAACTATGTTATTCACAGATGACTACGATTTTCAGCTTTCTTCCTGGATTGGGGGTGATTTTGTTTTAACAATGAAGTCCATTTTAGGACTTACAAGTTTTTTTCCCCTCCTTTTGTTTTAAAAATGGAAGCAAACCATACAAACAATATTCAGTAGCTGTAATTAATTCTGCAGGTCACAGAAATGGGCATTGGGTGTGCAATCTTGGGCTACAGATTGTTGTTCCGAGGCTAAATGACCAGATCATACTACACTATTTCCAAGTAACTATATTGGTAGCCAGTATATTCCAAACACAATTCAAAGCAAGGTCTTGACCTGTAAAAGCTGAAACTGTTAGAGATATTATCTAGTTTTCCAGCGTAAACTACTCTGAACTAATCCATGCAAGTGATCTGAATCTGATTTAAACTGCTATAATGTCAAACCATCCGGGGTTACCAGGGTGAAAGCAACCAAGAGAACTCTTTTTATCAAAAAGATGGTGCCTCTGACACAGTGGCAGATATGGAGTTAAATCATTTTTTTCCCCGGGATAATTAATCTAAAAGATCAACCAAGACAGTTTCCATGTCAGACTAGAACTGGAATCTAGTCTGAAATGCATCCACAAAAATCAATATTATCTAACAGTGTTTGTACTTAACTAGTTGAGCATCTTATTCAAGAAGAAGCAATATTGGATCAAAAATCTTTACACTCTGAAAAAGGGTACACAAGCAAGGAAGAGGTTTGTTAGTCGCAATCTTATAACTTTCCCATAAATGCTTCTCTCTCTCCTGTCAGCCATTTTTTACTACAAGTAAGAACACAACTACTTAAAATCACCCATCGAACCAGATCAGACAGTTGCTCTTCTGCAAAAAATATCTGATTGAGGTACAGAACTGATCTGCATTTAACACAACAGAAGAAAATAGCTTTATTTTTTAAAATGCTTAGCAAATAAGTCATGATAAACGATCAGATGTTCCTTTACGCCCATTTCTGGGGCAGATGATGATGGACCAACTGGGACGGCATATGGGAATGAAGTAGGAAAGACTAGACTAGACTGGAATTTGTTATTTTATATTTTATGGTCGAAGACCAAGCCAAGAAACATTAAAACATATATAATAATTAAAATGCACACATAAAAATTACATGAAAGCCGAAAACAATCAAACTGTGAGGAAAGCACCAGTTGATTTCTACAAGTTAAAGCTACAGATAGAAATTTGGCCATTTTCCTTGATACATTTAAAAATTGGTCACTTAAAAGAAAAACAGTGATCTTCTTACTATGAGGAAGATTAAAATTTCTGAAAACTGGAGTTACGAGTTACGACTGCTACTGGGTATACGGCTACCCCTTTAATAAAACATGAAATATGGATTGGACCTTTGCATTTGAAGATATACAAATATGATTTTTATATGGGAGGTTGAAATTTCTCTCACTTGTCACCATGATGGGTAACACAATGACTCAGGCCAGAGGGAAAAAAAAGCTTCCTGTTTGGAGCATGCATGATTTTTTAAAAAATAACAAGGGAGAATCCAGGAGGAAGGGGTGATTCTACTATAATAAAGATGGAAATTTTTGGCCCTATCCAACAACTTTAAATATCTAAGTCCCAGACATTCTGCTTGAATTCTGCTAAGGTCTTATCAATGAGTAAGGCTGGTATTGACAGACCACAAAATACCAGATTTTGGTTAATTTGTCTTTGCACACTGTATTCAAATCTATCATTCAGGGTACGATGAACCAAAGAAGTCCCCCAAAGAATTTGCTTTGCTCAACACCTGAAGCAGATAATCTTGCACATGACCCAAAAGACATGCAGCCCAATTCTATATGCATTAGAACACTAGCAGCCAAATGAGGGATACGTGCTATTGTTTTTAGAATTTTAGATTGTATAGATTCAAAGATTGAGAACATCTTATAGATACACAACTGGGTTCTATAAGTAAGATATCCATAACTTTGGCCTTGAATAACCAGTGACAGCTGGGACAAAATTATCCCTATGCCAGCCTGTAACCTTGGTAATTGCTAGAGGTGCTTTGGGGCCCTTAAAGCTAGATCCCTCACTTGACCACCACAGCAGCTTGAATATTAAAAATAGATATATAAATATTTAATAGATTTCACCTGATCTACAGTTCTTCCATTTATCATTTATCTAATCAAGGGTTGTTGATTGTTTTCTGGGACATTTTAGGACTTTCAATTTTTGAATGGTATATTTCAAAGCATTCCCTGTTACAATAGGCTGATAACACTCTAAGACATCTATGCAGCTATTGATATAGAGAGAATGGCTGCGTTACCCACACATAAAAGATTAGATATGCAGTGGTTCTTTCTTTTTTATCTTATATTTAACTTTGCATGAAAAGTTAAACCATCTTATGCTTGTAACACTGACATCCTAAATGGCAATTCATACTGATAGAATTTTTACTTTTCTCTTTTTATTTTCAATACTTTAAGCTTTTAAAATAATAGAATGTTAATTATTTTAATCATATTATATAAACATTATTGTATTGAAATCTGCATTTAAGTAATACAATGTATCATGATTTACAACATTACAATAAAAGGGGGAAAAGATTAGATATGAAATGATAGGCAAAAGATGGAGGATGAAAGTCTGGATTGGCAAGAACATCAACAATGTTGTTAATACAGAGGTTAAACAGTATGCACCATTGCTTGTCCCCCTTTACAGTTTGGAATAGGCTTCATTAGGTCCCTATTGCTAATAGCCTTCACCTGTGTGACAGTGCCTCAATGTAGTTGCATAATCAATTTAAGGAAAGGATGATCAATTGTTGAGGCTGCTAATTTTCTCCAGTGTCTCTCAGTGTATAGAATCAAAGTCTGCCTTTACATCAATCAATGCAGTGTTTCTTAAAGACCCTCTCAGGATCTGCAAAATCAAATTATTTGCCAGATATTGAAGATATTTGCAAAAATTTAAAACATCTTCTCATCATTAGTTGTTCAAAAATAGTTTTCATAAAAATATTTTATTTATGTAAATATCTAATGGGTTTAATATTGTTATTTTTGCACAATTTAACAAATATTCTACAAATGCATCCATTTTAATTTTTAATACGGTAAATATCAATAAATATAACCCACACAAACAAAAGCTCTTTTGGAGTCCTCCATAATTTTTAGAAGTGGGAAGAGGTCCTGAGAACAAAACGTTTAAGAAACATTGAATTAAGGCAACATTGAGGGCTCATTTGGGAGAGTATAATGTAAATCTGGACAACCATCAGAGGGAAAAAGAGATACAGAAAATTCTTCTCTGTAATTCTGCATCTCAGATATGATAGTACCACAGATAGCATCATTTGAAAATAGATAAAAAATAAGGAATTAGGATACTGTAGATGCAAAATATCTTGCAGAAAAGCAAGAATGTTTCAGCTCGCTGACCTGGATTTAAAGAACCCTACAAGGCCAGCTCTTCATGTCCAAGAAAGAATGGGCTGTTTTCAAACAGCTACCTTCCCAGCCACATGACAAACCTCTTTTTAAATTATGGGAAGTTCCACTGTACATTCTGATAGAGAATGAGTTGTTGTTCGAAACAGGAAAAAAAAAAACAATTCCACCAGGTATGATTTGGGGCATGCCCAGCATAGTTCTATGACCCCTTGTGTCTGAAAATAAATAATTTGGATACCACAGCAAGCCAGTAATTCAGTATCCCATTCTTAAGGAATACCAAGAGAGGGATCACTTTTTTAATGTCATATATGAAATAGACATTCCTTGTTTCTTGAAGTCTTTTTAAATTATAGTTATCAAGTAGTATATTAAGCTTCAACCTCAATGCACTATATATATTTTGATTTTTAGCTACAGCTTTAAGATTCAAAGCAGATAACGCTGATAAAATAGAACAGTATAAAACTGACAAGCTAAAATTATATGACTAACAAGTGATATTAAGCATGGGATGATCTTAACCTTCCTAGGAAGCAGCAAATCAAAGTCTAATTTATGAAAAAAAATCTAATTAAAATTGAATAAGATGTTAAATGAGATTTAGCTAGAAGAAGCTAATTAGAAGGACAGATTTTTTTTAGGAGTATGCCTCATAATTAAAAGTGATCTAATTAACTGGCTACTTTTTTTTTTTTTAAGGCTAAGAAGTCTGAGTTTGATTCTTCAAGGTCATTAAAATTATTCACTACAGTATATTCCAAAATGAAATATGTTGATTATATAATGAGGGTTAAATACCAGCATTACCAAATGTAGTGTGTTTTCTAGTTTATACATAAAATTAGGAAAGACTTACACTTTGAGGCCAGAGAGAGGCCCTGAGAATAATTCTAGGCAGAAGCATGTGAATTCTGAAGACTAATATGGATCATATGAAAGCTTTCTACTAGATATTTCTGTCAAGAATCATTTTATATGAATAGCACACCTGTTAAGAGGACAAGGAGAACTTCTTAGTCCTTGCAAGCTATTTTTAAAAACTACACAAACAGTGTAGCTAATACTAGGGCAATGATGGTCCAGAGCTAGACTGGAACTATAATACCAGGAGATTCCATATCAACAGTGCATTAACCTTTGTGCATTAATTAAGAGATTAACAGACTCAGAATCAATCCAA
This sequence comes from Python bivittatus, assembly GCF_059951505.1. Classification (NCBI taxonomy): domain Eukaryota; kingdom Metazoa; phylum Chordata; class Lepidosauria; order Squamata; family Pythonidae; genus Python; species Python bivittatus. The sequence continues at coordinate 42,156,772 of NW_028277074.1, read as the reverse complement.
TTTGCTACTTCTCTTCAGCTCTTTTCCCCCTCCCAAATTATCATATATGCCTAAACATTTTGGTACATCTAATTACACTATAAGCCTATGCGGTTCTCCAAGACGCTTGTCGTAACTCTTGGATTCCTTCAATGAATCCATATAATTCCCTAGAACCTAAATGTCTGAGTTGGGGTGGGGGGAACAGATTCAATATGTTTTCATTCCAGGAGACAGTTTATACAATTAAGAAGCATGAAACTCTTTATCTTCATAACTTAAGATAAATATACATGTTTGTTTCTATCAAAGTAAAAATGGTCTATCTTGTCTGCTCCAAATTCTTGAGCAGCACAGCAATACTGTAGACTTAATAATAATAATAATAATAATAATAATAATAATAATAATAATAACTATTATTATTATTATTATTATTATTATTATTATTATTATTCCATAGTCCTGAAGGAAACAAAACAACAAAGCATGAAATACTTAAAAATATTTAATGGTTAATATAAAATATTCAAACACTTCACAAATATAATTTACATGCAACATTTATCTCAGACTGGGTGAGATGTGAATGACCATAAGTCTTTACTCACCAACAAGAATATAAGTGGATTGCCTTATAGTCCTACGGGGAGAAAGTCAGAACATCAATGCAATGATTTAGAAGTTCTGCAAGAACTTCTCCTGAATCTTCCATTGGCATCAGAGCAGACACACACATTATCATATTTTGTCACTCTTGTAGTATGAAATGCTATCATGGAAGTGCTGCATAACCTTCCCCTATTCTCTTATTTAGGCAAAACTCAAAACTATTTTCAAGGAAGGAAGGAAGGGAGGGAGGGAGGGAGGGAGGAAGGGATTGATTGATTTTACAGTAGTTATTTATATGTTCTGTATAGCTGCTGTGACTGTGTGCAAACAACTGGCTACTGCACATGACTGACATCCTCATACCTCATTTATTTATCTTATGGTTATGTTTGTTTGTTTTCTCCTCTCTTTCTGCTGTAATTAGTTTATATACGTTCTGTTTTAGCTGGTCATTGACCACAATAAATATTATGTCTGTCTGTCTGTCTATCTATCTGATTTCATTTTACTGATTATTAGCTATGCAGCGTATCCTGTTCAGAGTATACAGTGCAGTAAGGAACAATACAAAAATACATTTATTCATTCAATATGAATAAATAAAAAAAGGAAAAGGCATCACTAACAGAACAATCTTAAAGCTGTTCGTAATTTCCATATATCATAAGAATTGACAAAATTACATCTGCTTCTATTAACATAATGAATATAATTATCCAGACTTGTTGAAAATGTGATTCTTGCCTCTGAAAGTTCATTATTTTAACTCTGTCAGTAATTTTAAAAGCAATTTAAAAAGGTTTTTTTATCCACAAATCATTGGACATTTCAAGAAATTTATAATGTTATGCAATAGTTAATTTTGCTGCCAAAAGTAAGTAGACAATCAACTACTTGGATCACATGAATAGATGCAACAAGCCTAGTTCTGGAGCACATTCAACTCTTTGCTCTGTAATGATACTAATTGTGCTAAGGAAAATTTTGCCAGGAAAGCAATACTTCTTTCCCATGTCTACCACATATGGTAAAATGATCTTTTTTGTTTATATACAAAAATTTTGAAGAATGATTATGTGATATATAAGCTAATCTAGCAATGACACCAATTGAATACCTTCAGATGTAACTCTTGGAAACCTTCATAATTTCCATAAATATTGCCATTTTAGTTAAACTATAAGTTGTCCTCATTTAGTAATCACAATTGGAACTAGCAACTCAGTCGTTATGTGAAGCGGTCACTAAGTGGAAAATATGTGAGCACAACTGTGCTCATGATTTTACTTTAGCTTTCTTTTCCCCCACTACTCCACCCTTGGGAATGCTCACCCTGGTGCTGGGATAATTAGCAAGAAGGGAATTAATGTCTGTATTTACACTCATTGGAGAGGAAGGGATTACAAGAGAGTAAGCAGGCGCACAATGGGCAATACACATCAAAAGGAATGTACTAGCAATGGCTGTTTCCTAGGAGCTCCAAGTGTGCTAGGCAAATAGCTGGTGTACTCTCTTTCTCTCCAATCTCTCCACTATGTGACAGGGGCAGGGGGGAGAAAGTGGAAAGATTGCTTAAACAAGCAATCTCTTTAGGCAATCCCTTCTGTGCTGACCCATTTTTTTCTACCCCCTCTTGCAGAGTGGAGAGATTGGAGAGGAAGGGATTAAAAGAGAGTTAAGTAGGTACATAATGGGGAATACATTGGCTGTTTGCATGGGACTGCTGGTGCTACTGCATTCCTTTCGATGTGTATGTCCCATTGTGTGCTTGTTTACCATCTTGTCATCCCTTCCTCTTCAACCTCTCTCCTCTGCAAAGGGGGGAAAATGGGTCAGACACAGGACAATACATATGGACTGTAATGGTGATCATGTGACTTAGGGACACTGCAAAGGTCGTAAATGTGCACCTTGGGCATAGTGATTTTTTCAGCAGCGTTGTAACTTTGAACAATTGCTGCATTAAGCAAGGTCTACTTTTAATGGGTTTCCTAAATCAGTATCCCAGGCATACTTTAGATTAGCAGCTGGGTTCCCTATTTCATTTTGCAACAGCATACACATTTTTACATTATTCCTTTTAGTTTTTCCAAATAATTTGATATTAAATTCTCAAAGATAGTATGTGGGTGAGTTATGGAATTCCTCATTTCTCTAACCAGTACAATGTTAAGCTGGTGCCAGAAAAACCAACGTAACTGGCAACCAGTATATTGTTCAATCTCTTCCTTATTACATGATCCTCCTTATTACATTTATTATTACATAATACATTTGTTTAAAGTTTTGTATCCTATAAAAGTTATAAATCTTTAATGATTTAATTGAACTAATCCCTATTCGTTCTCCCTTCTAAAAAAAGTCATGACAAGTGCTAGAGGGGAGATGCCACCTATTAACACTAAATATATTTTGCTAAATCTGAAACATTGCCTTGGTGAAGCCATTATTAATTTTATTTATTTTTGGAAAATTTTTGGATTGAAACACAATATAATTTTAAAAATTGTCAAGCTCTGCTATATTCTTTATATGTGTCCACTGCTTAGCTGGGCCTTCTAAAATAAATGGAATAACTTAATGGTGCTACTTGATAACAGATTTTTAAATTTGGAATCCCAGAGCCTCCCTGTTTCTGTAGACAATATAAAATCAGTCAGTTGATTCTTGATTTCTCAGAATTGAAACAAAAGTTTTTAATTTTCTTCTGCCACATTGTTAACATTTATTTAATATTTTAAATGATCATAATAAATTGGCAAATCCATTGCTGGCTAAAATATTTAAATAGGCTTAATTTTCCAAAACTGTTGGAAGACCTGAAAAGCCACATTAGGGATAGATCGTCATGGAGACAGTCTATCTATGTGGTTGGTAGGAATAAAAAAAATGACTTGATGGCACATAATCAATCAATCAATTTTCCAGAACGATCACCAGAAGGTATCCAATATATAGATTCTCCCTCCTCTAATTTCAAGATTATAGAGACTTTCAAAAGTATCAAAAATGGGAAATCTCCAGGGTCAAATGGACTGACAGAATTTTACAAGATTCAAAGATCACATAGCAGAATTTTCACTAAATCAGGAAGATTCTTTCCTTGTTCCTGAAAAGATTCTAAGATAACTTTACTTCCTAAGCCAGGAAAGATCCATAACAACCTCCTATAGACCAATTTAACTTTTTAGTGTAGATTATATACAAAAATATTGGTGAATCATCTTAAAACTACTGGAAATAAGATTATTCATTTAGACCAATCTTTATGCTAAAAAGAAAATATTCCCTCCTATTAGGAAAATGTTAATTTTATAAGATTAATATGCCTCCTTTATCCATATGTTCACTGAATATGTTTAAGGCATTTGATTGTCTGGAGAGGGCTTTTTTAAAGTGGGTACTCAGGAAATTTAAATTTAGGCCTTACTTTCATACCTCACAGGATTGTTGCTGTGGGAAAAATCAGAAGAGGGGGTGTTGCCCCCTAAAAGAATGGTTAGATATAAATTTAACAAATAAATAAATATACAGTGAAAACATCTAAACAGATATGACACTATTAGTTCATTCAGGAGGAACTTATTCCCATTTTAAAATATGGAGTTTATAAAGATTGACTTTGTAAGAGAAGCAATAATAAAAGACAATAGCATTTGTGTGACCTTAAAATTATTATTAAAAATTGAGTCACTTCATGAGACATTATCTACATGTGATAATGCAGTAGGTTTTGTATTGTTAATACCACATCTATGTGCACTAATATATTAATAACACTTTAAGTGATACTGCACATCTTACTTTTTAAGCTGTAGGATATGTAAAAAATAATTGAACTCTCAGACTTAATGATCCCAAAAAGTATATTCTACTTTGGGGGATCAAAATTAATTGTATGCTTGTAATTCAAAATTATGCAAGCATACATTTTATGGAAGGCAATTTTTAATACATAAATGTTCAATTAAATGAGAAATCATATTCATATAGTTGAATCATAATATTAAAGATACTTCTACAGTAGACATTAAGAAATAGGAAAGCAAGGCTATATGCTAATCCAAGTTGACAAATTCAATTGTTATTTCTCTTTATTCTTCAGCCCATCTATAGAGATGAAGTAGTTCATGAACTTTATGGGTATTGTAACAGATGCTAGACATGGTTTTTGTGAAGACTATTTAAATCAGTCCAGAAATAAATCAGATTTAGTGCACTCTAACAACAATTACACTGTATATATAGCACAGGCTGTGCAGCTGTTTTGACATTATTCCTAATCATGAATCTTGTTCCATGCACCATATAACTTTGGCTGGATTGGGGTGGATTTTTCTCCATGGCTGGAATGAATTTTGCTGAACTGCATTTTCTCTTAATGTAAATATTGTTTCAACTTTTTATATGCTTATATGGTTTTTCTACATAATAACCTTATATACAAACAGATAAATATGTACACCATCATTAAGAATGGTCCACAAACCAGTCTTTTGTCCTCCTTCATGTGTATTACGAACTTATATTTCTAAGATTTTATATAGCAGGGGTACTTAAGCTTTAGGTCAATGGGAGGGGTAACAAACAAACTTGAGGGGTTGCAAACCTGGGAGGGACTCATGCAGGCCAACTGTAGTAGCAGAGATAGAAAGGAGCTGAATAATGGATAGAATTGTGCAGATTATATTCTATAGTATTGAGGTCCACAAGACTAGGAACGTGTGGATCACTGGTAGTCTGGACAAGAAGAAGGCAGGAAGGGAAGAAACAAAGCCTGGAACAATTGCTGACAGTATTCTAGCTTTGTATGAACAGTCTTGAGTTTTCCAAAATAAAGAGATTCACACAACTGTAGAAAGTTTCATTCTTCCAGCAATACAGATGTTCATATTAATATTGTTACTAGTATCATTGCCATCATCATTATCATCACTACAGGTAGTCCCCAGGTTAAGAACACCCAGTTTACAGATGACCCATAGTTAAGAATGGAGTCTATTATAGCAAAATTCATGTTAAATACACTATGCTCGAGTTAATTACACAATCTACTTATACGGTATAAATCAATAATGCTATTACGGCTTACGTATAAATTCGACTTAAGGACAGACCAGGGAATGGAACTTGTTCTTAAGCTGGGGACTACCTGTATCATTACTCATTGTGTGTACATGGGGGCATTACACCAATTAATTTACTACTGTAGTTGCTCACAGTGCCACAAAGTTTGAGAACCTGGCTTAGAGACAACTGGAAGAAAATAAACCCATAAAAAGTACTGTCTGTAAAATAAACCCAACATATTCTAAAGGAATTACTTTACATCATTCTCTTTCAGAATTGATCTGCTCTGGACATTAAATAGTGAAGACTATTGATGCCACAGATACTGTTTCTCTGTCTTGCATCTCTGAGAATTGCCTTTAACATGTTTACATATTCAAAACAAAATGGAGTTTATCAAATGCCTAGGATTGTCAGACAGCTTTACTTTTAACATACTTCCTTTATTTCCACATAATATGTGGGGCTTAACTTAGGACAGCATTCTCTAACCGAGCACTCCTTGCAGTATTCAAACAACATTTGGGATGGCAGTTCCCAGAATTTCTGGCCAGCATAGCTAAGAGGGTAGGAATTCTGCACATTCCAATACATCAGGAAAGCACCAAACCAAGGAAGGAATTATGTTACAAATTCAGTATTTCTATAACAATGATTCTATTGCCACCTTAATTGATTAAACTCAGTCTAATTTAAAGGAGTGTCACAATAATTATACTTTGCTGTTAGAACATATAAAAAAAAAAAGAATATGGAAATGAAGATGAAAGCCCTTCATATGAATTGTGATTAGCTTGTTGAATGGAAATGTAGCTTCTAAGAAGTTACTTACAAGAAAATGTATCTAGTAGCGTATAGAAAAGAATAGTCCATACACTCGCTGTAATCCACTGACATAATATACAAATTAAATTATACAAATTAAATAGGCACAAGCTTGAGAAAGTGTATATTAAATACAATAATTTTACTTTCATACTTTATGGCCAGCTCTGACTAGGCCATGAAATTAGGACTTTTTTGTCCTAATATCCATCAATTCTCACTTGTTTATACTGAACCATTTTCTACCCATTGGGAGAGATTTGTTAATATTCTTCATTGTCCCTTTTTCTTTTAATTTCTATAAGTAACTGCCCAGAGTTGTTGGGAGTCAGGCAGTATATAAATTTAATAAATAACTAAATAAATTGATGTTATTAGTAAACCTGGCCATCTGAATATTGTTCCCTAACTTTTCATCACTGATTCCACTTTTTGCATCACTTTGTGAGAATTATTTATTTATTCTTTCTCTCTTGTTTTTGTTCATTTATTCTTATAGATAGTAAAGATTACTTTTCTTCTTTTGCCTTAAGTTTTATCAGGTGCATTAAATAAGGAACTTTGTCAAAAGCCTTTTGAAATATAAGCTTCTAACAGATCACAACTACCCACAGAATCAAACCTGTAATTCTTACCATCAATTTAACCAGAACTAAATTTAAGCTGATCAATATTTTTAAAGATTTTCCTCAAAAATGATGCTATATACTTGTCCAACCTTAGGAATATAAATGTCTATATGCCTATTAGACCAACATCACATTAGAGTTCTTTAAGAAGTTCTGAATGTGTATTATCTAGTCTCCATGACTGGCTTGTCTCCATCAGTAATGTGTTTCTTGTATTGCTAGTATTGAATTTTTAATGTTTTGTTATTGTGTTTTAAAATAACTATTCATGGATTGTTTTAGTGACAAAAATAAAAATAAGAGAATTAGAAGGATGTGGTTAATAACAATGTATAGGTATCTGCTGAAGACAGAAAAAATTCTTTAAGCTCTTCTACTTCAATTCCTCTATTGTAACATCAGGCTAGAAACCAGGAGACCATGAGCTCCAGTCCCACCTTAGGCACAAATCCATCTGGGTGACCTTGGACCAGTCACTCTCTCTATGTCCTAGAAAGAAGGCGGCAATGGCAAACAATTTCTGAAAAAGCTTGCCAAGAAAACTTCAGGGGCTTATCCAAGCAGTTGTTAGGAGTCAAAACTGACTCAAGGCACACATACACACATCCACTCTTCAACTATATTTTTCCACTTGTTTTGCCAGTTTACTCTGTAAACCACACTGCTTTATTATCATTATGAAAGGGAAAACAAAATACATTCTTCACATTATAAATCAGTACATAAAACACAAATGCAGTACCATAAAGCAAGGTGTCAAGGTAATTCAGAATGCCACCAAGAAAATTTAATCACATTGTTACCAGCACAACTGTTACCAATAGCAGAAAATCATGAGCGAACTGTCTTATCAAGGACTAAAGGCACAGGCATCTATCGGGGGGGATAGATAGATAGAGAGCGTATGAAATTACAACACAAATCCATAAAGGCAGTTTGACAGATCAGGCATAGGGCTACCTGGGAAGTGAACTGATCAGCATGTTTATAGATAACTAGCTGTTATATAGCACTTGTTAAGTTCTCATAGAGGTGACTACAATAAAAAAGCAATGGTTCTGTATTTAAAAATGAACACTTCCCCATTATAAAATCCAAAGTAATGCTATTATAATTAAATTTAATAGTAATATACAGCACTATTGTTTAGTTGTATCTCAATAGGTGAACAGAAAACACAGCAGCATTGTAGCAGATTTAGCTACAGAAACAGCTATTTGCCAGCTCATTACCATTCATCAGATATATTTAAAGGCCAAAGTGTTTCCCATCTGAGAGTATTTTTATATACAACAGCAATTTTTTTCTGTACCCTTTTATATAAGTAAAAATGTACAAGTTATGTCTTAATTTTTTAAAGGTTATGTAAATACAATAACCTTTTTTGGAATCAAGTCTTATTATGTTCATTATGACAGTTATGAATATCTTTATACTTGAGCTGTGTTGACACATCCAGAAGGCAAACATACAACTAATGTAGAGTGAAAAACTAGACAGTCAATCATTAAAAGGCCACCAGCAATTGCTATGAAGAAAAAAGGATCAGTGCTATCACAGAAGGCATTTCTTGTTTCATTTTATGGCAATAATAATTTTCCCATGATTATTTATTTATTTATTAAATTTATATGCCACCCATCTTCCCCAGAGGCGGCATATAATTATGAATTAGAATAGATTATTTATGCATGTATTTATGTACTATATTTTATATCATCATATTTTACAAAGGCTCATGGTGGTACACAGTTACATTTCTGATTATAAATCTCAGACAGCTGGGCTAGGCTTCTTATTCTTATAGCAGAGAATAGGATTTGATTCATACAATAAAAGCTTCCAGGTCCCTTTGATATCAGTGACATATATCTAAGCCTAACTTTTACAGTAGATAATATGTATAGTTCAAGGTTGGTGTGCTGTGTTGGTAGAGTTCTAGCATGAAATCAAATTGCAAACATTTCATTATCATACTAGGTAACATCATCAGTGCATGAGATGGGGAAGTGGAATTTATTTATTGACAAGGGTTATGTGTATCTTTCTTTCACGGCAGTAATGCACATACTTAGGTAGGTGACTTCTATGAGTGACAGTTAATCTGCATGTGAATGAAGTATTTGGTTGCATCTTTTGGTTGGTCCACAGACTAAGCTTATTTGTATTTTGATCATATCTTGGTTGCAGTTTTATACTTCTAAGAGTTGAATCTTTTCATCTGACTTGCTCTAAAATTTTTACTGTCTCACGGATGACTTTATGTCCTAGGTTTTCTGTGCGTAGACAGATTAATGATGTAGCACTGCATACTTTGACCTGCTAGCTGGTGCTTGTGGATATTTTCTACTAGCCTTTTGCCTGTCTGTCCTATGTCTTCACAATCTTAGCATTTTACTTTCTATATGACTCATGTTTGGTCTTCTTTTGGTAGTAGGCAGAAGACTTTAATGCCTGATAAACAGATTAACTATCTTTCCTCTAAGATAGTTCCTTCTATGCTCTAGTAAAATATTTTCCATGAGGGTATTATCTCATGATAGACAGGATTCACACATTACACCAAGACATGTTTTTAAATTATGGTTTCTTGAATATACCATAGTGACCTGGCTTACACATAATGGAAGGCCAATGTCAGGTCTGCAATGCTCAAATCCCAATGAAGAAAAATCTTGTACATGTTAGGCAGAGTGCAGATATAACCACATTCCACGCCAAAAATACACACCAGCGTTAGAGAGATTTAAAGAACGCAATGTCCTTATCTTGTTCTCCAAATGAATCCAGCCAGAAGGTATAAAACATGTCTGGTTGTCTATTGAGAAAAAATAAAACTACATAAAATACAAGTTTCATGCAAAACATAGAAAAAATCACTTCTCATATATGTGGCATCCAAGACTTATTCAATACAAGTTTAACAAAGTCTCTAGCCAAAAAACTCTCAGAGAAGAGGCACACTACTTAGTTATTAGTTACAACTACATAACCTATAAAACTGATTACATGATGACTAAAATCCTACTAGCAGTGAGGCATACAATCACCCACAATTTATTGACACTATGCACCTCCCCTTAGGTAACTATCATAAAGACGCCAATAGGTGGCAGTAAATAGCAGTATACGTGCAAACTAGAAGGCCAAATGCAGGTGGCATTACTTCTGCAGCCATAACAATATGTTTGGAGATAAGCAATTTGCTTTTCTTCCCATGAGAATATCCTAACAGTAAAACCCAAGTTAGGTTCAAAAAAGATTTCATTTATTGGAACGTACATGCAGCTCTAAGCAAAGCATTGCTAAAACTAAAGCCTGCACTTTTCCCATTAACTTTTACCCTCACTTCTCACCCCCCTCCTTCCAGGCGCCAAATGTGGTTCTCACAGAGGTAGCAGTCCATCTTTCTGGCCTTTGATAGTGTCCTAGTTCCCTCTACTTTCACTTCCCCCCTCCCCCTCCTAAAGAATGGCAGAAACAAAGCAAGCAACTACTATATTAATATTTTGATTGCTGACGGTTCTGACAGCCATAATCCAAGATTTATAAACCATACCAACTGGTTCATACCATGCAAGCCATAATTAAACAAACAATATTATGGCTACAGTATATTTATTTATTATTTCAATTTTGAGGCCAACTTACTCCATAGTGACCCTGGGTGTCTTAGAGATAAAACTTAAAAGAAAACACATTACATTAAGGAAAAGAAGAAGACAGTTGACCAGAGACCAAAACCTAAAAAACCAAACAGCCAATAACTAACCAAAGGGGCTTAATCCTCATCTTAGTTTAGGGTCCTGGAAAACAACCAGGTGATAAGTCAGAAAGATGGGACCAGTATGAATCACCATGGGGATATCATTCAGCTGAGCAGGAAATATCACTGACAAGGCATGCTTCCTAGGTCCAGGAAGATGACACTGCTTAATTGATGGGACCTGGAGAGTGCCTGATTGAACAGGCAGAAATATATGGAGACAGGCAGTCTCTCAAGTAACCAGGCCAATGCCACACACTTTATAGGTGATAACCAGCACCTTGAAATGCACCCAGAAGCCAAATGTCAACCAGCGCAGCTTGTGAAGCAAGTGGGAACAAGACAGCATATTGTTACACATTCATCACTACTCAAAACCATTGCATTCTGGACCAGCTGTAGCTTCTGAGTGGCCTTATTATTATTGTTCTTAAAACAGGGTGAATGATTTATGTACCTGAGAAGGGAACCAGTTGACATGATGTTTTTCTGAGTATTGATATATAATTAATAAAAAAAGAGTAGCCCCACATAGAGCACATCACAACTATCCAATCAAGAAGTGACCAAGGCATAAATGACTTTCTGAAAACCCTCCTGGTCCATGAATGGGTGTAACTGGTATACAGGGTGAAGCCATGCAAAGGGCCTCTTGGCCATAGCTGCCAGCTTCACTTTGAGCAGGAACTGTGAGTCCAAGAGGAACTCCAGATTGTGTATCAGTCTTGCATGGGGAAGTGCAACCCCATTAAAGACCAAAAATGGAGAGTCCCTGGAATGAGAGGGGACAAACAAACAAAGCCACTTGAACTTGTCAGGATTAAACCTGAGGCTGTGTCTCCCCATCCAGATCCACACAGCCTTCATGCACTGGATCAGGACTTTGGCAGCATCACTTGGTCCGCCTGGGGTCAAGAGATATAATTAGGTAACATCAACTGATTGATTGATGATACCCAACTGATGATACCTGACCCCAAACTGATGGATGACCTCACGTAGCAGTTTCAGGCAGATGTTAAAGAAAAAAGGAGAGTTAATCCTTGCAGCACCCCACAAGTGAGGGATCATAGGCATGATCTCCCAAAACCCTGTGCATACCAATTGGAACTGACAATTCATAAAGGAGGAGCATCACTGCAAAACAGTGCTTCCCCCTCCCAATCTCTGAAGCCAGTCCAATAAGATAATATTATGCAATCACAGACTGTTAGTGTCCATAACTATCTTATTTTAAATTATTCTAAAACAAATAAGGGTAACAAATACATCATACTAACTCTGCTGCTCTTTTTCATTATTTACACTTAGATGGCTTGAGCAAAACAGCTCACATTATTTTCCCACAGAAGTTTTTCTTGCAACACTAAGGGCATATTTAGAGTCATTAGCTGCTTGTTTGCCTAGATCTATCTTTCTCATTCATTCATTCATTCATTCATTCATTCATTCATTCATTCATTCATTCATTCAATTTATATAGCTGCCCATCTCAGACCAGTGACTCTGGGCAGCTAACAACAATAAAAACAATCAACATTAAAAACAGTACCAAAAATAAATATAATATAGATGCAGCCAAGAGATCTTTAAAAACTGTTGATGTCAACACAGCCATGAAATGGGGCCCTTCACACACTCTGGGCCCCAGGCCTGGGCACAAAGCCAGGACTTCAAGGCCTTCTGAAAAGCCAAAAGGGTCAGGGCCATCTTAATTGCAGGAGGGAGGATGTTCCAGAGGACAGGCGCCACAGCAGAAAAGGCACATCTCCTGGTCCCCGCCAGCCAACATTCCTTGGCTGACGGGACCCGGAACATGCCCAACCTGCCAGACCGGATTGGACGGGTGGAAACAATTGGGAAAAGACGGTCCCTAAGGTAACCCAGCCCCAAGCCATGAAGGGCTTTATAGGTGACGACCAGCACCTTGAATTGCACCTGGAAACACACCGGCAACCAGTGCAGCTCCCAAAGCAGTGGTGTTACATGTGCCGAGTAGCCAACACTATTTACAACCAAGGCAGCTGCATTCTGTGTCAGCTGAAGCTTTCGAATGCTCTTCAAGGGCAGCCCCATGTAGAGTGCATTGCAATTGTCCAGATGGAAGGTCACAAGGGCATGAGTGACAGTGAGTAGAGCCTCCCAGTCCTGGAATGGGTGCAACTGATGCACAACACGAAGGTGTGCAAAGGCCCTCTTAGTCACGGCTGCTACCTGCTCTTCCAGCAGGAGCCGTGAGTCCAAGAGGACCCCCAGATTGCGCACCAGGTCTGTCTGGGGCAGAACCACCCGTCCAGAACCAAAGATGGAAGAACCTTGGTACTGGGAGGCCCAAACACCCAAAGCCACTCAGTCTTGCTTGGGTTGAGCCAAAGCCCATTGCACCCCATCCAGGCCCCTATAGCCTACAGGCACTGAGATAGGACATCCACAGCATCACTCAGACAGCCCAGGGAAGAGATATAAAGCTGGGTATCATCAGGATACTGATGATACCTCACCCCGAACTTTCAGATCACCTCACCGAGTGGCCTCATGTAGATGTTAAGCAAGAGGGGTGAGAGAACTGAGCCCTGTGTCACCCTGTGACAGTAGGGGCCGTGGACTGGACCTCTCCCCTATTAACACTGATTGGAACTGACCCCGGAGGAAGGAGTAGAACCAGCACAACACAGTGCTGCCCACCCCCAACTCCCGAAGCCAGTCCAGAAGGATATCATGATCGATGGTATCGAAGGCCACTAAGAAGAGGTCAAGAAGAGAAACTATGGAAGAACTGCCCCATCCTGCTCCCACCAGAGGTCATCCAAGAATGCGATCAATGCCGTCTCAGTCCCATATCCTGGCCTGAATCTGGATTCCTTTTTAACAACAAAGGTTATTTATTAAGATACATTTTATTTGTTCCATATCAGAAGATACTGTCTCTCTGGGGTTTTCTGAAGGTCCCTCATCCAGAGATTGACAAGATCCAGATTTGCTTAAATTCAGCAAAATCAGTTGCATTGTATGCTTTCTTGGACAAAGACTTGAGATTTATAAAACATACCTGAAAAACACAATTTGTCTTATGCTTCCCTATGTTCATCTATTTGTTTTCATGTCATTAAAGACTTTACATCCTGCTCTTCAAATACATTTTCCAGGATGGACCCAAACCAAAACATAATAAATTATGAAATAAAATATAAGGTGCGCCTAAGTAACACATAAAGGTTACCAAAAATGAATTTGATTGCAACTGTGTCTGAAAATCCTAAGAAAAATTAAAAAGGGGGGGGGGAAGCAGTGGGGCATTATTAACAAGATCTCAGCTCCATCATGTTGTTGGAGATGCAATGAAATAACACTTAATTAAAATGCGACTTTCTAAAATGGTTATGTTCTGTGTCATTACACATATTTGAGACAGGGTTTAGTATTCTTGGACATCGATATTCTTTCAAACTATATGCCTATTACGTGGAAATTGACGGCCAAACAACAGAAATGGATTCTCTGCTTTCTTCATATCACTAAGGTATTTATCCTTCAACTTTTGAAAGAGAAATTCATAGCCCCAGTTACTCAGTGGATTGAAGCCCTGATGCTACTTGTGACTTACAAACAAGCTGCTTACAGATGTCGCTTTTGTATGGATGATTATAATGAAATATGATCATCCTTTAGATTGTTGTATAAAACTTTATGAAGTGTTGTACATGTACATGTATAAAAATCCCTTATATATACCATTTTTGTTGCTGTTTTTCTTTTACCTTTTTTCTTCTGAAGTAAATAAATGCAAATTTAATTGATTGATTGATTAAAAGGTCCCAGATCACTACCAAGTGCATCTTAGAAGAGATACCTGGAAGTCAATTCCAGGATATTATTAGGCTAGAAGAGAAACAATCTTCAGAGGCTCAGTTCTCAAGCTATGTAAAGTTTTAAAAATCAAAGTATTGGTAACTGTTTGGCCATTAATGCAGTTGTATAGAAACTGGTGAGATACATGTCCAACACTTATACATTAGCAGTCTAGCAACTTAATTCTGAATTAGCTCTTTAGAGGCAGACCGAAAAACAGTACGTTAATATACTCTCCCCTAAAGCACCTCACAGATGATAACAAGGATTATCTGTCTAGAAAAGAAAGAACATGGTACAGCACCCTTCACTACTGGTATGCACTGCATGCCACACAAAAGTACTGCATGCCTATGTTGATGCAACACAAGATATGTCCCTTTTGTAGGTGTGTTGAGAGATTCCGTATCCAGGGCATGTACGTGCCACTTTACAGGTGCATTCTAGCATTTTCCTCTTTTCTGCCTATGTGCTCTCGTGATGAGTCATCTGCCTTTCCTAAAAAAATCCATGACCTCGGCACAGACCCAATCACTTTCCTCCAGCCAAGCAGTATATACCACAGGATATTTGTGAAAACGTCATTATCACTATATCGGCTGAGATTGTTGTTGTTGTTTTAACAGAAATATACTAGCAGAAATACATTAGCAGAAAATTCCAATGTAGCATTCCCCAAAATTCACATTAGTTTTATGCTAAACGCTAAGCTCCTGACTTTGACATCTGCAACATTTAATAGTTTAATTTGATATCTAGAGCAGTAGCTCTCAACGCGGGCCATTTGACCCCAGGGAACCAAGCCATATTTCTAGGGGGCCACAAGGTTTAGATTAATAAACATTACAAAGGTAAAGTACCATTTTTCAAGCTAACAGCAATTACGACGGGAGGTGGGGTCACAGAAGTAAATGAGGCTCAGAAGAGAGCCATGAGCAAAAGAAGTTGAGAAACCCTGATCTAGAATAAATTTTAATGAACTGGATAGCAGATACATTTATTTATTAACTGATTTTTTTTCCTGGAAATTCAAAATATACCCCTATGTTCTTACTCTTTGTTTCTCAATTTGATTCCCAGTCCTACTTCCACCACTGCAAAGATATTCACCAAAAACAGTTAATTATGTAGCCAAAATCATAATTATACATGAGAGAAATATTGCAAGGCTTAGGAAAACTCTACTTTTCCAAATACATATTTTAAGTGGGAGAAGCGGGCTGTAAATGTTTCAAGTGTAAGTTTACTCAGTGGCCATATAGGTATTTATTTAGAACAATATTTAAAAGGAGACAATATTACAAAATGTCAAATATAAAACTATGTATGTGTATATTATATACAAAAGCCTGAAGCAATTAATAGTGTAAGGGAGGTCCCGGATTTATCTCTGCGAGCCATGGCTACTGTTAAAAATATGAGTCTTGAGTTTTGTACACTATTTATTATATGGAAGCCACTTTAGCAATACATACGACACACATTCAACTTTTATATCAAAACATATGTAAGTGCAATTTTTTAAGGGACACTGATGTATATATCATTTGTTGCCAGTTTGGACCAAGGTGAAGATCTCCTATGTGAAATATGTAAAATATTATTAAAATATCTGGGAATAAAGCAGGGAAAGTTTACTGTAATGGAAATGGGAAATTCTCTGGTTCTATACGTTGGAGATCTATATTCCAGATCCTCCAAAGGATAACTATAGCTTTATCAAGGGTGAAACCAGCTATGGTGGAAAATAAAAGCCATAGTAAGTCAGACTGAGATTGATTTGTCTTTTAAGAGAAAATTAAACCCTATCTAATAAGGTGAGGTAGACCAAAGATATACTTCACAGAATTTGCTTCAACCATTATCTGATGTGATAGAGCCTCAGAAAGGCCCCTAAGATGATGCAGCCTAATTCCAGCGAGATAAGTGAGTTAACGTGGAATAAGAATGCTGAGTTATAGCCTTTAAACATTTGGAGTGGTCAGCTTATAACTTCCTTATAAATGCATAACTGGGTGCCATATAGCATTAAGACCAGTACTTTAGCTTGTACATAGTTGTAACCATGTTGACATGCTTATTTAATAACTGCAAAGGATGCTTTTGGGACTCTTATAACGAGGTCCTTTGTTTGACTGATCCAGTGAGTGGATGATTGAGAGTGGACAGCCAGGTACTTAAAGGATGAAACTTGCTCAATAGGTTTACCCTTTCATTTTCCAGCTAATCAGGACTTGAGATGCTTTCTGGAGAATATTAAGACTTTTGCTTTAGAGTAACTGATATCAAGGCATTCGTCATAGGAAGACAATGCTTCATGACACCTATTCAGGCCCACCTGGGATCTAAAATAGCCACATCATGGTGCAGAGGAGAATGGGAACAAGGTGATGTGCAAAGAGATAGAGAGCAAAATTAGCAAAGACTTCAACCATAAAATTAATATATAAATTAAACAATAATGGGCTAGAATGCAGCCTTGTTTTATACCTTTTAGGATAGGTCAGTTAGATCTCAGTTAGAATTCACCTTAACTTTCATGGTGGTATCTGAATGTAGTGATACTATCAATTCAAGAAGGCGATATCAGTCAAAGTTCTGGCTAGTTTTCTTAAGAATCTCTCATGTGACACAGAGCAAAGGCCACCTTTGAGAAAGCTATGGCAACAACTGCTTATAGGAATGCCCAAATACATAATGCCCAGGAAGGCTTTTACAGAGTTGCAAGAGGCTTCTCAAGGAGAAAAAACAAAATTATGCATTAAAAAACTGGGCTAATTTCCAACTGGCTGTAAGAAGCAAAGATGCCTGCTGGTTCTGGCACCTTCAGCAAGATAGAATCCAGCTAACAATAATAACCTTTAATGATTCTTGGGGTGGATATTTCTGCTGTTTATTCAATCTTTCTAGGTGGGGAGCCTTCATTTTGCCATCAGATGGTCGCCTTCCTGCCTGGCCCCTAGTCTCACATACAGAAGGACATATGGATATTTCTTTTGGGCTAGGGCTGAGGAACTGGATGGGGTAACATGAAATATACTGGATGGCTCACTAGCTGGCATTCAGTATAAGAGAAGCATTCTATCCTGCAACATCTTCTTGAAAAACTATTTGTTTTATTTCTATTAAGCATTAGATACTGCTGATAAATTATTTTTAAGAGCCATGAATAACTGAGGATGGCTTTAGTGGAGCCCTTATCACTTTTAAATATTCATGGGGCTTTCCATCATGCTTACAAATGTGGAAAGCAGTCTTTCAGCGGTATGTTTTGGAAAGGGGATTTATGTACAGTCACAGAAATCCTTGCTCACTGATGTTGATATTAAGTTATCTAAGATTCTCCATCTCTTCTAAGGACCCACTTCAGTCATAATATTGAGGATGCTAGCAGACAAAGGATCATGTAACTGGGAATAGTAACATAAGACCACTTTTTCCACGAGTACTTTCCAAACTAAGAATTAATAATACCTTGTAACTTCCTCAATAGCATGCAAAACAATCACTACTGGGAAAATCACATGTGCATAGGAACTTTAACTACAAGGAACATATTTCTCAGAAATATGTTTTCTTAGAAATAAACAGTAACCAGCTTGGAGAAAACACTATTTTTAATAAATCTCTTCGATCCATTTTTTAAAAAAAATTCATAGAAATTACAAACAGATAAATAATTGGAGAAAAGAACATAAAATGTAGCTATTTCATATCCTTTCTTTCAACATATTTCAGCTGTCATGCAGATTCACTTATCTCTTATTATTCCAGTCTGTAATGTTTATTTTAAAATATACAATCATCTTTCTCTTCAGTAGATTGCATACCTGTTTATTCTTATTCTTATTCTTTATCCTTTCTTTTCATTTGAAAGTTTTCTTCTGCAGCCTTCAGGCCATGTTCCTGAATCTCCTTTCTGGCATGTACCAGAGAACCTTCAGTGAAGTCAGCAGAGCAGAGTCTAGTTCTCCTAAGGCTAGGTTGCAATTCCACTTTTAGACTTATTTATACCAACATATGCCAAAGCAATAGAGAAGTCCATCACTATAGCACACTGTGAGAGATAATATAGTTAATAATTTAATAATTTAATATATATTATTAAATATATATAAAAAACCCTGTACTTAATAGTTAATTCAACCTCAACAAGCTTATTAATTTGATTTTTATTGATCCATCTTGAATAAATGAATATAAATACTCCTTTTCTAAAATGGCACATACCATTACAACATTTTTTATATTTCTTCTTTGCCAAACATTTTCCAGGATCAGCCACTTTCCCATAATGAGAACTACCAGTCACCTTTCCTCCTTCTCCCAACTTCAGACACTTCCTATCATAAATATTAATGATGTCTAGAATTCTAGCTTACTTGCCCAACATCCTGATGGACAGATACCAAGGACACATAAAATATTCTGGCTTCAAATGGGCATTTTGAGTTTTTGAACTTCAAACTAAATACACAGTAAGAGGAAAGTAGAAGTTAAATAAAATGACTCACAGCTGCAGTTTTGTAAATTACTCTTTTAAAAAAGCCTTTGCTCTGGGGAAGTTGAAATTCATATAGCAAGTGTGCTACAGATACAGCTCAGTGGAATGGTTGCAAATATATTGTACTTCACACAAATGTGTTGCTAATCCTGAATTGTGTACATGCAAATATAGTTTTGATCTGATTGTTTACTGAATTCTGGTGTATGTGCACACTCTGAAGATGCCCTTGTATCTGATGTTGAACTTCAGGACTTATTTAAATATGCAAAGCCAATGCTGTTTAGGGATTATCTGTTGAGTTTCGTTGTGGGTGAACACTCTGTGCATGACTGTGTCTTCTTGTTTGTAATATTAACATTTATGCAGCCAACAGTAAATAAAAACTCAGTGAAAAGCTTTTGCTAGGTTTATCTGGAAAAAATATGTTTGAACTTTGTAAGTCAGTAGATGGAACTGCCTACAAATAAAATAGTCAAGGGGATGATATTTTGTTCTTAATGAAACCATTAAAAACTCTCATAGAAAGAGAATGAAATACAGTTTGTATCTTTTTGCTCCCTGGCTAACCTTAACGCTGAAAGGAAAACTAAAAGAAATGTTAATGATATGGGTAATTTGTCCTAATAATGTACTGACTCAGGCCTAAGGTTTATTTAAAGAAATTCAAAGATTTATCTTACAGAACTTGGGTGTTTATATGTATGAGTGGGTCTGATAATATATCTAAACCAAATGAGCTGCATTGTCACTATTCCCTGTGGGGACTGATTTTATTTACTTCCCAAAAATGTTTTAAA
Organism: Python bivittatus; assembly: GCF_059951505.1. Lineage (NCBI taxonomy): Eukaryota > Metazoa > Chordata > Lepidosauria > Squamata > Pythonidae > Python > Python bivittatus. The sequence continues at coordinate 42,136,738 of NW_028277074.1, read as the reverse complement.
AATAATCCCTTTGACTATTTTTTTTTCCTGCAGCTTGGCTGGTAGCATGGCAGAGACTCTTGTAGACAGAGAGATGGGGGGCTGACTAGCAAGTAATGAAATGCAATCACTGTTGAAGTTTTTTCTTCCTAGTCTCTTGAGCATTCAGGGACAAAGACTGAAAACAAAACAGACTCTTGGAGCCTCAGCAGTCCAAACCAAAGTACTCAAAGTACTCAAAGTAACATACTTAACCAAGGAAGTAAAAGGATCTGGCAGCAACAGTTTGAGGTTTGTTCTCCTGTCTAAATAAGCCTAAGCCGTGAGCTTATAAGCAACTCCTTGTGTAATTTCTAACCCCTTCCTTCCCTCTGAGGAAGGCCTTCCAGTATGAGAATACAGCTCTCTTCTCTACTAGGCAATATGCTGAGTTCCAGCCAGGAGAGTTTGGTTATACAGGCTTGATAAGGGTAATCCAGCCAGTGCTTTCTCTGTAGGCTTCTCTCTGTTGTAATATAGCATCTCCCTCAACCCTCTTTTCCAACTCCTACCTAAACTTTCTTAAGAGTAGCCTTTATGCTCACCAGGCACTGAATCTGCAGACACTCATACTCTGCTACTATGGCTTACTCATAAGGAGGCTGGTGTTTTCCCTTCATCACAGGTAGTAGTCAATCCAGCTATTTCTTGAGCTGTAATTTTGGCTATGAATCAGCTCATGTGCTCCTTGCATAACTGTAGTGTCTACTGGGTTGGTAGAAACCTGATCTCATTCAAGAATTCAGTCAAGAGCTCCAGAAAAACCCCTATCTGATCTAATTAACCCCAGAGCAGTCACATCTAACTGAATCCCTAGATCTAGAGTTAGATTTTGAAAACCAAACATAATTTTCTCATAGTCTTGGAAGGAACACAAGTGACTGTAACTCTTTTTTTTCCAATGCAAAATTGAAATTGCAAGTAAGTTTGATAGTTATGAGAAAGGTAAAGTGTGTCAAATTTCACAGAAATCAATGCTATATTCCTTCAATATCTCTTAACTTGTACCCATCTGTAACTTTAGCTTTTTGTGACAAAATGTATGAAATTTGCACCTGTAACATTCTATAGTGGGGAATAATCTTGGCAAATTTCAGAAGGTAGTATATATAGAAATAGAAAATATAATGATGTCATATATGAATGTAACAGAACTGATTATTAGAGCGGAAGGGGAAGTATAAAGAATGTATTTCTATAGAATGACTTTATCATTATGCTAAATCAGATATCTCATTGCAACTTATAAAATATAATCAACAACTGCTCAAGACAAGAGATTGGCCGAAGCAAATTGTGAAATGGCACCACTTCTGCAGCAAGCTGAAGTTCCAGAGTAACAGACTAGTAATGGAATTTTCAAAATGGAAAGGATTAAGACGCATCTGATCTACTCTGGTTAAGTGAAAATAAAAAGAGATACACCTTGTGATGCATAGATTTGCTGAACTTAAACAGAATTAAATTTAGCTTTTTTCATGCAACTGTTTGTAAGAAGCTTGTAAACTGTCCATATAATTTTATATCAGTTATGTGTATAACTTTGAAATTTACAAAGACAAATAAAAAGACTGGGAACAATTTGACAGAAGTGTATTTCAGTTTTAACTATTTCTGAGGGAAAAAGGTAGACTAGGATGATTAATAGATCACAGAAATGAACTTAGACAATATTGCAATGGTGGTAATTTATATTATATCCTTTTCAGGCACCAAATTCCATGAAAGTTGCTGTACCAGCAGAACAGCTGATATAATTACTCCACTGCCACATTTATAGTATTGGTTTGGGCAAGCTATTTTACTTCCATTAATACTTTTCATGAGCTAGAGTGAAATGACAACACGTGTACTACATAGTGGTATAGAAATAAGGCGCCCAGTTAATTCATGCTAAAGCTATAATGAAGTAGTAAATAAAGTTTTATGAAAGGATAACTTTGGGGGCAATACATTTAATTAAGCAGTACCTAGAATATTGTTCAATCTATAAAATGTAAATTTATATTTAATATAGAAGCTTTATTCAGAGAAGTGTTGAGGCAGCAGAAAATAAACAAAGTGCCTTGCCCAGTAAAACAGTAATTACATGCACAGCTTGGGAGACCGGGCAAAGAGACAAAGCCAAGGGAATGGTCGGAGAAAAGGCAGCTGACCCTGCAGCAGGAATGTGGGAGGGGCAAGAGGCTCAGAAGGGACCCTCCCTATTTTCTTGGGGTGTAAAGGAGACGGGGAGGGGGGAAAGAGATGTACTTTCCTTTCATACTTGCAAGATTCTGTTAATGTAGCTTTACAATAAAGGAGAATTAGCTCATCTGGTCATGTTTCCTGTCTGGTCTACCTCGTAAGGCTGAGATTACCACAGAGAATCCCCAGGTGTCTGATATTTTCTCTGTTTAAGCTACAGGAACTGTGTTGTGTTTTTGCTTTTAGGAAAAACAACCACCACTTAAAATTTATTTCACTTTGTTTAATTTCCCATATCTCAGTGAAAGTGGTGCTCTTAACTGGAGCTGTTCCAGCACTGGCTGTTAAGCACTGCCTCAAGTCAAGGAATGAATAAAGCAAACCACCAAAGTCAGTGCACCTATCAGGCAAGGCATTTTAAGAGAGAATTTTATTTATTATTCCACAAGAAAAGGTGCAAAAATTTGCTATCAGTGTATGTTAGAGGCAATTGAGATAATTTATACTATTATCTCATTAATGGCATTCTTATTTAAACAAAGCAAAACAAATATATTGCATAAAGTCAAGGTCCCTTCTTTTCCATGAGAAAACAATATAAAATCATCATCATCTTTACATTTGTATTATTTTCTATTTATTTTGTGAGAAACTTGATAACCTTAGTCCACATACTGCATAAATAATACCTGGTAATAACAGAATATTTTATCATTTCACATAACTATATATTTTGTTTCTTGACCCCAAATAATAGGAAATTCATTGAACCATATGAAAAGTCAGATTTCTTAGAAGGAGAAAGTTATGCAGATTTACTTAAATTATAATGAGGCCTAACTATCTGGAATAGTCATAAAGTCTCATAGTCCCAGGTACATGTCCTAGGAATATCTCATATTTCTTGCAGTGCTGCTCAAAACATAAACTTTTCTGGTAGATCCTTATTTCCTTCAGCCTGTGAATTTTTCGTTCCAGTTAAATGACCCTGAGAGAGCCCATTTTACCACCATACAGCAGACTGCCTTTGGCTTCTTGCATACAGTCTATCTTGTACAGGAAGTCCTCCCTTACTGACCACAACTGGTACTGGCAACTCTGTTGCTAAGCAATGCAGTCATAAAGTGAAATGTCACATGACTGTGCCCAACTTATGATATAAGTTTGTCAGTACTGGTTGCAGGCATTAAGCAAATCACCCCAGGTTGTTTGTTGTTAAGTGTGGCAACCGCAACTTGCGACTTCCTGCTGGCTTCCCATTGATTTTGTTAGTTGGAAGCCAACTGTGAAGATCACAAATGGCAATCACATGATCACGGGACGTTGCAACTGTTGTAAATGCACACCAGTTACCAAGAACCTGAATCGCGATCACGTGACTATGAAGACGTTGCAATGGCCACAACTTCAAGGACTGATCGTGAGCTTCCTTTTTCAGTACCGTTGTAACTTTGAACAGTCGTTCAACAAGTGTTGGTAAACGAGGACAACTTGTATAACTAAGTAGCCAGCAGGTACATTTTGCAGTGCCATGATGGCCTTCTTAGTTAAGGCAGAACTGCTTGCAGCATTGCAACAGGGCTCAGCCTTGCAATTGGGGGTGTAATTTTATTTCCATTCCATCCCTTTAACTGTTCTCTGGTTCATTATGCTCTGTGTAGCACACTTCCCAAATACTGTTTTAAGTAGGATGATATCTAGAATTCCAGACTGAGATTTCAGATGTGTTGGAAGAGGGTTTTCCATTCTGATGTTTGGTTTCCAGAACTAGCCACCTTCAGCTAGTACTGAAGATCTTGTTCTGGGATTACAGTATCTTGTTCACATATTTTGAAAACCTCATTGCTATCAATGTTGAGACTGACTTAACTAAGTAATCATGAGAAGGATAGTTAGGCCTCTGAATAACAAGTATATTATATAGTGCTAAAGCATGATGAAAAAGATTGCAGAAAATGTCACGCGTTCTCGCTGTCTGCCTCAATTAAGATATCTGAACTAATATGATTAGAAACCTGCCCTAAGACATTGAAGCTAATGTGACCAACAATGAAAAAAAGATGGGCATTTCATACCTGACTGAACTATGGCTATGGACAATGCTCACTGAAACATCATTTGGAGGACCACAAATTCCTTACCTCTAGTCTGGGCCCTAATGACCCAATGAAAACAAAAATGGATCAAGAGAAAAGCAACCTGAAAATCCTAATTTTTCTGGCAGTAATTCAACTGTAGAATCACTCATCCTCTAACAGAAATATATGAAGTGTTATGGCTTATATACCAATGATAAAAATTGCCAGGGAAGCACTAGTTTTAAGTATACCATCTGGGAAGGATTCAGAAAATTACAGGCTGGTTAATTTAATGACTGTTTTGTAAAATTGGTAGAAAATATTATTAGCAGAATCTCCTCAGCAAAAAGATCTTTGTAAAGTGATGGAAAATGCAATGAAAAGTAAATTCCAGTATGTGAGTGAAGAAAAGAGAAATTGCTTGTTAGAGATTATTAGAGGAATTAAAAGAAAAATAAAACTGCTAGTGTACCTGTGCTCTTCAGCAGGTCACTGAGAAGTGTATGAATGTGACATTTGTTGATTTAGAGAATGTGTAGAATAAAGTGAATAGGCTTAAATTATGACATGTTTTGCAGAAGAAGGAATTGAAGGGAGGATTATTAATATTGTAAGAGCAGTCTATGATGGAAGTAAAACATGCATTAGAATACATGGAATGAATCAATACTGAGGAGAGATATATGATGTCCCCTTCTCTGTTAAATTATATATGGAGAAATGCAGAATAAATGCTTGTGAGGAATTTAAAAGAAGATGTTGGTTTGAAACATCAATGTATGTGTACTTTTGTATGCAGATGATGCGGTATTGTTGGCTGAGAATCCAAATAATTTGCACAGAATGTCAGATTGATTTCATTATATAAGTACATGGCTCTGAAAATTAATGTACTGAATATCAAGGCAGTTGTGCTGACAGGGAAAATTGAGTGAAACATTGTGAATTATACATAAATGGTAAAAAAATCAGAGCAAGTAGAACCTTTGTACCTTGGTAGAGCACTTACCAAAGATAGAAAAATGGACACATTTTAAGACATGTAGATGCTGCTAGAAAGGTAGTGTGTAGTATATGTCCTGTTTCAAGGAATGAATGTTTGTCATAAAAATAAAAAATGGCACTTTATAATAGCATGCTTCCATCTCTTTTATTATGTATCAGGTGAAAAGTGGGTATGCTAAAAGTAAGCTGAATGCAATCTGGTTGGTACAACAAGAAGCGATTGGGCCAAGAAGAATGTGGACTGCAAAAATGTGAACTGAATGTAAAAGTCTGAGATCAGTACAAAAGAAATGTGTTGAGATAGTTTGGTCACACAGAGACCAAGTGAAAATCAAATTCCAAAACAAATATATTAAGAAAGAGCAAATAGGTTGAATGGAAGGGGAAGACTGAAATATGATTGTTGTATGGAACTGACAGAACCTTCATAAAGAGAGATTTGAGAAGTATACAGAAAAAGCATAATCTATCAATTGGTGAATGGAAGTGGTGGAAGAAAAGATAATTTACATATAAATATACATAATAAATCATTGATTCCATCATGGGGTAAGCAGTTAATGCAGAAAAAAAGTAAGAAGGCAGGAGCTAAGAGAATGAAAAGGCAGGATCAAGAGAATCAAAAAGTAATTCATACTAAATATAGCTTATACTAATACAATTCCTCTCTATCCTTTCCAACCATTCTTCTATTATGTAATCCAACATTTATTGGAAATAATTTGGCCAACAATAGAGCACTGTCTGCATACAGGAGTACAAACATATTCATGTCCCAAGCCTCTAGGTTCTGTATACATTTATACATAAATAGATAAAACCACAGAATTGGAAGGGGACATTTAAACCTTCAAGTCCAACTCCCTGCTTAGTGCAGATAATTCAGATTAAAGCATCCAAGACAGATGGTTGACAATCCTCCACTTAAACACATCCAGCACAGGGATCTCTATAACTTATTCATGTAAGTGGTTCAAGTAGTGAACTATTCATATTATTATGAGTATCACTGTCATTCTCAAGTAATAGTATCCCCTTCTATATGGAATTTCCTTTCAGCATTCACTGCTTTCATTTTCATCCCAAATAATTTCTTCAATTTTATTTTTAATTGCATTTACTCTACTGGAGACTCCTTGTTTAGCCCTCTTACCCACTTCAAAACTTCTTTATTTCCAAAGAAGTCTCTCTGCCTTTTTGAGTATTAACTGTTCCTTGCTCTTTTTGACTACATTCTTTGCAACAGTAGCTTCTCTCAATAGACATTATATAACATTTTTCTTCCATCCTAATTTTTTGCAGTAATAATTTTTTCTCATCAATAATTTCTTTCTAATTCTACCAAGCAGCCTTACTCATACTTCCTATTAATGAACTATGCATTCTGTGACGCTTCTTTTCACTGTTCCAAGTAGCTTTTATGTTCTGTTTCCTTACATCCTTTTCCATTAATTCTGTAGGGAGATTAATTTGTCTTCTCACCCTTTTTATATTGAACTCCTATTTTCTCTTCCTACAATTGTTTATAGAGCTATTCTAGTTGTTTCCATTTCTTTCCTTTCTTTATGTCCAAAATCTGCTCTTGATCCTATAAAAATCGCTTATTCCACATTCAAAAACTTTCATCATCTTGTTATACTTAATTAGTTCTCTTAATTTTTCAGTCATAAACAGTCAAATCAATCATGCTTTCCTTTGTCATGTCTACGTATGAACAGACATGCTTAAACCACACATTTAAACAGACCTTCTTCTAGGCATATACTCCCTGAATGATTACCATTCTTGTTCATTTTTGCGATTCCAAATGTCCCAATAATTTTTTCAGTACTGTTTCCGTCCCACCTAGCTATTCATATCATATAACAAAATAATATTCTTCCCTGGATCACATTCATGCAAATTATACAATTCTTTGTAAAACTAATCTTGTTTTTTTCACCATGATTCTGTAGAACATAACAAACTATTATCACCAACTATTTCTTTCTTTTATCCACACTGCTAATATATGATTTCATTTTATATTTTCTGATATATTTTAGCCCTTTCTTTCAAATTAAACCCATGCATGCATTTATTAACTCTCCTTCACACAATCAGACCACCTTCACTCAGATATATTACATATTTTATTTATTTATTTATTTATTTATTTATTTATTTATTTATTCGGCTTGTATGCCGCCCATCTCCCCCACGGGTGACTCTGGGCGGCTCACAATAAAAACGAAGAAATACAATTCTCTCCAAGATGGCTAAAAACTATAAATAATTTAGAAACATATTAAAATACCGTAAAAAACCTCCTCTAATTTTGGCCCTATAAAAATCTGTAAGATGCTGGGGGGGGGGCAACCCATCATCCCACCAGCCATCTCCACAGGTGCGAGCCCCCCTCTGGCCCCCAGGCCTTCTGGCAAAGCCAGGATTTAATACCTTTCCTGAAGGCCATGAGGGAGGGGGCACACCGGGCCTCAGGAGGCAGGATGTTCCATAGGGCGGGCGCTACAGCAGAAAAGGCTCTCTGCCTAGACCCCACCAATCGAAATTCCCTGACCCGTGGGGTCTGCAACCTGCCCCTTCTGCTGGACTGAGTGGGACGGGCTGAAGTGACCAGGGCGAGGCGGTTCCTCAGATAACCTTGTCCCGTGCCATGAAGGGCTTTAAAGGTGATAACCAACACCTTGAATTGGACCCGGAAACAAACTGGTAACCAATGCAGCCCGCGCAACAGCGGTGTTATATGTGCCCTCCTAGGGGCATTAAGAACTGTCCGCGCCGGCGCATTCTGCACCAGCTGTAGCTTCCGGATACTCTTCAAGGGTAGGCCCATGTAAAGCACATTACAGTAGTCCAACCCAGAGGTGACAGGGCATGAGTGACCGTGCGGAGGTCCCCCTGATCCAGGAAGGGGCGCAACTGCCGCACGACACGAAGTCGTGCAAAGGCCCTCCTGGCCACGACTGCCACCTGCTCTTCGAGCAGGAGTCGTGAGTCCAGGAGAACCCCCAAATTACGCATCGGGTCTGTCTGGGGTAGTGCAACCCCATCAAGAACCAAAGATGACAAAGTCCTAGATCTTGAGGCTCCCCGTATCCACAGCCACTCCGTCTTACCAGGGTTCAGCTGAAGCCTGTTGTCCCCCATCCAGGCCCCCACAGCCTCCAAGCACCGCGAAAGGGTAGTCACAGCATCACTTAAGGCACCAGGGATGGAGATGTATAGTTGGGTATCATCAGCATACTGATGATACCTCACTCCATGGCGCCGGATGATCTCCCCCAGCGGCTTCATGTAGATATTAAATAGGAGCAGTGAAAGCACTGACCCCTGTGGCACCCCACACAGTAGGGGCCGGGGGCTGGACTTCTCGTTCCCTATCAACACCGATTGGGTTCAGCCTTGGAGAAAGGAGCTGAACCAGCACAGCATTGTGCCATCCAACCCCAACTCCTGCAGCCAACCCAAAAGGATACCATGGTCGATGGTATCGAAAGCCGCCGAGAGGTCAAGAAGAGCAAGGATGGATGCACTACACCCATCCTGCTCTCGCCAGAGATCATCTAAAAGGGCGACCAATGCTGTTTCTGTCCCATAACCAGGCCTAAATCCTGACTGATAGGGGTCCAGATAATCCGTTTCCTCCAGGATCCTCTGAAGCTGCCGCGCGACCACCTTTTCTACCACCTTCCCTAAAAAGGGGAGATGGGAGACTGGACGAAAATTGTCCAGGAGGGTGGGGTCTAGCGACGGTTTCTTGAGGAGAGGGCGGACCAAAGCCTCTTTGAAAGGCTTCGGGAACACCCCCTCCTGCAAGGATGAATTAACCACCGCCAGGACCCACCCTAGGGTCACCTCCTTGGTGGATCTAACCAACCAGGAAGGACACGGATCTAAATCACAGGTGGTCACGCTGACAGCCCCGAGGACCCTGTCCACTTCCTCAGGGACAACAGGATCAAACTGCTCCCAGATAACTGGGCAAGAACGCTCCCTGGTCAACTCTTCTGGACCTACTCCACGCTTCCAACTGAGAACGGATCTGAGCAATTTTATCCATCAGGTGTTCAGCAAATTCCTCTGCACGACCCTGCAAGTAGTCCCCCGCCCCCCCCTTTTCCCAGGAGGGCCCGGGTGACCCTAAACAGGGCTGCAGGGCGACACTCTGAGGATGCAATAAGAGTGGAGAACTATTGACATTTCGCCGCCCTTACCGCCACTAGGTAGGCCTTAATAGCCGCTCTAACCTGTGTTCGGTCTGTTTCGTCCCGGGTTTTCCGCCAGCGGCGCTCTAGCCGTCTCTTAGCCCTTTTCAGCTCCCTCAACTCCTCCGTGAACCACGGGGAGCGCCGGGAATGATGGGCCAAGAGAGGACGCACAGGCGCGATCCTGTCCAAGGCCCCAGCCACCTCCTTATTCCAGGCTGCGGCCAGAGCCTCCGCTGGGCCGTGCAGCAAGGCCTCAGGAACAACCCCCAGCTCCCTTTGGAACCCATCCGGGTCCATCAGTCGCCGGGGACGGACCGTTCGAATAGGTCCCGCCTCCCTGCGGAGGGGGGCAGCATAGGAGAATCCTGCCGCCACCAGGGAGTGATCTGACCATGACAGGGGGGATAATGTAAAATCCCCCACCAGATCGCGCTGCCACTGCTCCGACAAGAAAACCATGTCTGGGGTGTGACCACTGTCCCGGGTCGGGCCATCGATGACCTGGGATAGGCCCATGGCTGCCATGGTAGCCATGAACTCCCAAGCTGCCTCCGAGGCCAACCCCAGGGACGGCAGATTAAAGTCCCCCAAGACCATAAGTCTGGGGAACTCCACTGCCAACCCTGAGATGGCCTCCAGCAGTTCAGGCAGGGAGGCTGCTATGCAGCAGGGAGGCTGATACACCAGCAGCACTCCCAACTGATCCCGTGTGCCCAACCTCAGGAACAGGGTCTCACATCCAGCAACTTGTGGAGCAGGGCCCCTGAAGGCCAATAGGGATTCCCTGATGACTACTGCCACTCCCCCTCCCCTGCCCTGGGGTCTCGGCTGGTGCCACACCCTAAACCCAGCTGGACACAATCCCGAGAGGGCTACTCCCCCCTCTGGTGCCAGCCAGGTCTCGGTGATACACGCCAGGTCAGCCTGCCCCTCCCCAATAAGGTCGTAAATAAGGGGGGCCTTATTATTGACTGACCTGGCGTTCAGCAGCAACAGACGAAAGCTCGGGCCTCCGTAGGCCTGCTGACCAGGGTCTGGGCTTGAACTCGGAGGGCCGGAACACGCCACCGGTATAATGCATCGGGGGCGTCTTCCCCTGAAACGGCCTGCCCTCTGGCTCCCGCCATACCGCCCCTTGCCCGTCACCACCTGAATGCCTGCCCTAAACTGCCCGAGGTCCACCTCCCCCCCTCCAGGCCTTCCACTTAAGGGGCCCGCCATGCCCCCCACCACACAAGGGAGAGGAGACAAAAAAGGGGTGGGGCCACACACCCCTGTGGCACTTCAGCTGACCGCTCTCAGCGCCAACAGGGGGTCACCACTCCCAATCCTCTAACAAACACTCACCCTCTCTCCACTGGCTTCTCTCACTGGCCAGGGAGAGAGGGACCCCATTTGCTCCTGCCCTCTGCCCGTCTCCCACCCAGGCAGAGAGCCGCACGTTCACCTTCTCCAATCACAACCTACTCACATACGCCCACCCGCTCGAGTACCCCTGGGTCTTCTCTAGGGGAGGGGGCGCCCCTTGCCACATAGAGGCTCATCTCCCAACCCCCAAGGTCTCAAAGTCACTGTGGCCGCTGGGCTCTGGCCTCCAATCTCCTTCAGCCTCGCCACCAGCGTCCCACTGTCAGCGCCGGCGCTCTCACCGCAGGTGCTCCCACCGCCGAGGCCAGCCGCACCGCGCCTGGGGCCCCGCTCCGCCGGCACTCCCGGCCTCACAGGGCCCGCCTTCAACTCCGGCGTCGCTCCCCTCAAGCCCGGGCGCCGTTCTCGGCTCCACTGGCTCCACTGGCGACGCCGCCGCAGCCACCAATGCTCTCCCGTTGCCGCCTCCGTGGGCTCTCTGGGACCGAGCGTCGCCCGCTGCCGCGCCTGCCCATGTCCTCTCCTCTCCGTCTTTGCTCCAGCTGCCGCCGCCGTCACAACTCCTCTCCCCACGGCCGCGGCCACAGCCCGCCTCGGACAGAGGTAACACCGGGGGTTCTCTTCATTCACCCCCCATTCGTACGAAAACCCCACGCCTCCAACTCTCCTCACCCACATAGTTGGTTAAGGTTATGGTAGAAGCCAAAAAGGAGGTTATGGCTGGGAGCTCTGCACTAGGCGTCCGCCCCCTGCCGCCATCTTGGAAAGAGTATTCCCTTTATTTTCCCTTTCTTTTAGTTTCACAAATGCATAACTTGGCTATTTTTTTGCTTTCATTTCATTTCATAATTCATGTTCTTACCCTCAACTCCTCTTACTTTCTAAGTCATAATCTTCCACACACCATGATGGTCAACTGGTGGGCCCATGAATATTGAGTTCCATAGGCCAGCATGGCTTTCAATAACATGTTAGTCTGATAGTCTTATTTGCTCTTTCTCTACTCAGCTAAGACTATCAGCTCTAGTCATAATCATGTCACTTGTAGCATTCTCTGCTATTTGTAAGGATACAGAACTAGTCAGTTTTGGTACATTTTGGCCTATATACTGCAAGCATAACCAAAGGCTAATTTAACCCAAATATGTTAATGCTACTCTGTGCAAGGTGGTATCTTTAAATTAAAGACTACTTTGTAAGCCAACATTCCACCAACTAGGAGGTGCATCGTATACTGACAGGCACTCAGCATACATGTATGTACAAGTAGTTCTCAGTTAACAACAGCAATTGGGACTGGAATTGCCATCATTAAGCAACACGTGACCATGGCTTGCTGCAATGGCGTAATTGCAAGCTGGGTATCCAGATAACGTTCACATGACCGCAGGGACGCTGCGATGGCCAGAACTCTGAGAATGGTCATAAGTACTACTTGTCAGTGCAATTGCTAGTTTGAATGGTTGCTGAACGAATGGACGTAAGCCGAGGACTACCTGTATGTACAGTGAGGGAAAAAAATATTTGATCCCCTGCTGATTTTGTACGTTTGCCCACTGACAAAGAAATGATCAGTCTATAATTGTAATGGTAGGGTTATTTTAACAGTGAGAGACAGAATAACAACAAAAAAATCCAGAAAAACGCATTTCAAAAAAGTTATAAATTGATTTGCAGTTTAATGCGTGAAATAAGTATTTGACCCCCTATCAATCAGCAAGATTTCTGGCTCCCAGGTGTCTTTTACTATATAGGTACAGTAACAAGCTGAGATTAGGAGCACTCTCTTAAAGGGAGTGCTCCTAATCTCAGTTTGTTACCTGTATAAAAACACCTGTCCACAGAAGCAATCAATCAATCAGATTCCAAACTCTCCACCATGGCCAAGACCAAAGAGCTGTCCAAGGATGTCAGGGACAAGACTGTAGACCTACACAAGGCTGGAATGGGCTACAAGACTATCGCCAAGCAGCTTGGTGAGAAGGTGACAACAGTTGGTGTGATTATTCGCAAACGGAAGACACACAAAATAATTGTCAATCTCCCTCAGTCTGGGGCTCCATGCAAGATCTCACCTCATGGAGTTTCAATGATCATGAGAATGGTGAGGGATCAGCCCAGAACTACACGGGAGGATCTTGTTAATGATCTCAAGACAGCTGGGACCATAGTCACCAAGAAAACAATCAGTAACACACTACGCCGTGAAGGACTGAAATCCTGCAGCACCCGCAAGTTCCCCCTCCTCAAGAAAGCACATGTACAGGCCCATCTGAAGTTTGCCACTGAACATCTGAATGATTCAGAGGAGAACTGGGTGTTCTCAGTGTTGTGGTCAGATGTGACCAAAATCAAGCTCTTTGGCATCAACTCAACTCGCCGTGTTTGGAAGAGGAGGAATGCTGCCTATGACCCCAAGAACACCATCCCCACCATCAAACATGGAGGTGGAAACATTATGCTTTGGGGGTGATTTTCTGCTAAGGGGACAGGATAACTTCACTGCATCAAAGGGACGATGGACGGGACCATGTACCGTCAAATCTTGGGTGAGAACCTCCTTCCCTCAGCCAGGGCATTGAAAATGGGTCGTGGATGGGTATTCCAGCAGGACAATGACCCAAAACACACAGCCAAGGCAACAAAGGAGTGGCTCAAGAAGCACATTCAGGTCCTGGAGTGGCCTAGCCAGTCTCCAGACCTTAATCCCATAGAAAATATGTGGAGGGAGCTGAAGGTTGGAGCTGCCAAACGTCAGCCTCGAAACCTTAATGACTTGGAGAGGATCTGCAAAGAGGAGTGGGACAAAATCCCTCCTGAGTTGTGTGCAAACCTGGTGGCCAACTACAAGAAATGTCTGACCTCTGTGATTGCCAACAAGGGTTTTGCCACCAAGTACTAAGTCATGTTTTGCGAAGGGGTCAAATACTTATTTCACTCATTAAACTGCAAATCAATTTATAACTTTTCTGAAATGCGTTTTTCTGGATTTTTTTGTTGTTATTCTGTCTCTCTCTCACTGTTAAAATAAACCTACCATTACAATTATAGACTGATCATTTCTTTGTCAGTGGGCAAACGTACAAAATCAGCAGGGGGTCAAATACTTTTTTCCCTCACTGTATGTATGCATATAGAACTGCTGCAAAGACTTCAAATCCTCCAAAAGGATCCTGTAAAGAGTTAGAATAGATTGCTACTAGTAGCAGAAGCAGTATGCCTCTGACTATATGACTGAGGAATACTGGTGATGAACTGTATGCGCACATATTAGCTGGAGGGGAATAGAGAACTGTTTACTGTGCTTATTTATTTGATTTGTTTCTTAGCCAGTTTTTAATAGAGTCTACTGTTAGAGTGAAAATAATCTCAAGGTTGGAACCTGAAATAGAGACTGAAATGTAAGAAGCAGTTTTATTCTGTGGAAAAATATATTTCTTTTAGAACAAAATCATGTGGAAATCAGGATAATGTGAAAAAAGCAAATAAGTAAACCACAGACATCTTCACTAATGCAATGGAATTTGAATCAATCCTCCTCCTGCACTTTTCTCTGTCAATTCATTAAACTAGAAGTGCATATCAACTTCAATACATAAAAAGGAATTAAATACATAAATATTTCTTCTCCTCCCCACACAAGCACATTTTTATATAGAGTCAGAAACGTAACTCCACCCTTATTCATTAGGACTATTAACTGGATTTACATGAGAGCAGCTACTAATTTGAAGAGGAGGACGAACCTCACCCATCAAGGAGATGCAATTTCAATAAAGAATTAATGGTCATATTAAATAGAGAAAGTGACACTGATACATTCAGTAAATGAAGGAAAATGCTTTCAAGCAGCAAGATTTGTTTACCTTAATTATTTGAATTCCACCAGAGTCTTTAACAGTACAGAAGTTCACATTTTCAAATAATCCTGGGCACTGGTTAATCTTATGATTGATTTATTCCTCATAATTTACATCTAGTAAGTGCAGTCTGCTTCCATAGAACTATAAAGGTTTGTTCAAGCTTATCATGGAGAGTGAAGGTTTAGCTTTTTAAGAATTCTTTCATGCTCAATGGTCTTTGTTCTACAAAACGTAATGTGTCTTTACTGTTCCTAGTGATACTAAAATGTTGTTCATATACGCTGAAGAAAAACTGCACTGTAGTAATAGAAAATCTTTACAGCATTTGATAAAAGGGGATCCCAACAGATATTTTCAGAGAATTTAAAAACTAATCTTTAAAAACTAAAACAAAAACACATTTCTGTTCAAAAGCCCCAATTACACTACAGAGATATACTCACATATTGATTTGAAAATTTATCCCTTTCTTTGAAAACAAAGAAGTTATCCAAATATTAAAGAATACTGGGATATTTGCAAAAAGCTGGAAGGTTATACTAGCAATGTCATCTTCCAAGTATAAGCCAAAAGGAACAAACGAAGAAACAAAGACAATCTACATATGCTTTTATAATGGAATGTCTTTTTTTTTTAAGAAGTCTAGTGTTAGAAGTGCCAATTTGCCTAGAACCATTTTATATAATAAACAGACTCTAAGCCTGATATTAAAATACTTTGAAACTAGAAGGAAAGCACCACGTATTGTGGCCAATGTACTAAATTTGTCATAAAAGTAATTGCACCCAGGTAACTGCCTTCTGGGACTCAGACAACTACCGATCTGTTTTTATACTAGTGCAGAGTACTGTAATCCTTCCCCATTTTGTGGATTATTTCCACTGTAGTTGATTATAGATGCTATTACCATAGTAGACTGACCCCTGCACTTTGTCAAAATAATAGCCAAAAGTAATAACATCAGTGGAAAGTGAAAAGACGTGTCTTAGAGTCATACTGTAGTAGCACAGAAGTTAGTCTGAAAGCTATAGGATGCTATATCATGATGTGTTAGATTTTAAACTTTGGAAAACAGGTATGAACATTAACCTGAAAAGACACATCTTGGGGAATAATCTTTCAGAAGCTGATTTGGGAAAGTAAGAGGTCAGATAAGCAGATGATCTTATGGTTGTTTGTTCAGAGATGTCTAAGAAGATAATATGATCCTGTGATGCTGAAGCAATCAGTAATGTTCCATATCTTCCTACACTGTGCATTGTGGCAAGACAGGCCAACTTATCAATGTGCTTTGTCAGGTAATAAAATGGTTCAGCATCTCAGCAATGCAGAGAAATGTTGCCACCTCGCTGACTGAGGGCAGTGCCATTACTGATGAAGCAATTTAGTTGAATCAAGTAAGATAGGAGCATCCCATACATTATATGATTTCTAATTGGCTGCAATAATTCAATAAGAGAAAAAAAATTCAGAAAAGCGTCAGATGGCCAACATTCCCTTCCCCCAATAGGTATTATTTCTGTGCTCTCTCCCATTCTGTGTATTGTCCTGGAAGGGTTTATAAGCATAAATCCAGTCTACTTCTAATATCAATTAAAAATTATTGAGGGGCACAAGTGTGCCTGCAGATATTTCCCAGGGTGATACAAGGCTGTATGACCCACCTGATTTTATTATTTTTCCAAGTTTCTTTCAATTAATACATTGTAATGGGAAGCTGACATATGGCAAAGCAAAGTATCAGCATTTCCAAAAATTCATCTGGGACTCACATATACTTGAGAAATTAAAATAGGAAATAAAATTGATATGGAGCTGCAATAATGCTTTGCTTGGAAATGTGTCTCCTATGTAGAGAAATAGATACTCTGAGTTTGTAGAGGCTATATTAGAAAGGTAGAAAGAAGCTGAAGAGCAACCCCATTGGTTTGTCTCCCGGTAAACGAATGTTAGTTATGGGACCATAACACGTTCTGTATAAAGAGTATGGAAGATGACCATGATGGAAATATGCAAGAACCGTTACCTAGGCAAAAGTGGCTGAAACATTTTTATGTCCAGAGTAAAGAGATAACATTCAGAATTCACTGGAGTATAAGAAGGGAAAGTAGGTACAACACAATAGCCTTGCAAGATTATGGTGTTATAGCCAATTTCAGTAACAGTAGTTTTAACCTTCCTGGTTTAGTTTACCTAGTGAGACTAACACTCCCAGATTTCAGATGTGGATATTGGCCCCCCAAAAGCAGGGGACACCTGAAACTACTTCATACATTCAGCAGCACCCAGTGATAAAGCTCTTCCTGAGCTATGCATTTACGCTGTGCAGATATATGAAGGTGCTTTGCTTTCATGGTGAGAAGAGCCCCCCACCCATCAAAGCTGATTCATGAAGCAATGGGTTTCTAAGGGTGAAATAAAACCATGTCTGCCATGCCTCTTCCCAGCTACTGCAAATGCTAGTTGAGCCTGAACAGCAACACAAAAGCAAATCATGTCATCACCTAGATGAGGACAATTATGTTTCCTGATAGTGTGAAGTTTTTGTGTAAGCAAATCCAAATTGTGTGGCACAGAGCTACTAGGCATTCCAGTTCAAGCACAGGTTTTTAATCTGAACCTTTTCTACAGCAGTGCACCCCCACAAAAAGGACTGTAAGGGAAAAGTTTAAGCAGAAGAATTATCTATGGATGAAAGCATTGCATATTAGTTCTACACACTTACGTTTCAGACATATAATTATCCTTTTGATATAACTACATACACTGACTTCTGTTGTAAACAAATAGTTTAAATACAGTTCAGTGAGAGTCACTTATACAGTTATGTTTCCCCAGCTTTGATAATATTGCTATTATTGCTAGTTATTTTTATGAAGTATTAAAAAGCAGCAACATAAAATCCACTTAAAGCACTTCTCATTTGATAATTTAACCCCCCCTCAATATTCAAGCATAGGGTTAACCCAGGCTAACAGTACAAGTCTATGTATATTCACTCAGAAGTAAGTCCTATAGTATTCTGTTGAATGTACTTCCATGTAGGTTTCATTCAATTGAAAAATCTTGCTGTCCTCTACTAAAATTGTGGTCTCTTTCAAATTAGTTTAAACACATGCTAATTAATTCTGATTAGTATAAATATAAACTGATAAATATAAAGAAACAAATAATTGGAAAATATCTATCTTCTTTATCCATTATCCAAATGATCCAGATCACTATTCCTCTTAACTATAGCACTGCACTGCAGTTTAAACATAGTTTTAAATCACCTCATCTGATAAATCCACTGTATATTTTATGAGCCCATATTTTATCACAGTTGGTCTTTACTGGACTATCTTCACTCTTTTTCCTCTATGTGTAATAAAAACCATTGCTGCTTTAATGGCACAAAAGCAAATGAAGGATTGTATGCTATTCCCTGGTACATTGGCAAAAAGCTGCAGAAATGCCCAGAATTGGGGGGAAAAATCTAGAATGTTTATAATTCTAGAATGTTTACAACTCTATGTCACTACATGTTCAAAGCATTTCTTTAATCCTATCTCCATTTTCTGTATTTTAAAAAATGGTCAGCTGGTTTTATAAAAGAGAATTGAGATCTTCTGAAAAATGGAGCTTTTATTGACATTATAACCAATAATAAAATGCATCATTTGATGCTGATTCAGTTGGTCAGTCAGATACAAACTCTCGTGCCAGAAACAGAAAGCACCTTAAGTTACCTCCTATATTTTTTCCAACCTCACATTTCTTATATCCATGACTTTCTTTAATCTCCCCAGCTACGACATTTACACTCTAGCATAGCTATACACAAATAATGCTCCATAACCTTGCCATGAATTTTCTAGTTTAAGGCTGATCTATTGGAGAGACCTCAAGATTTCTGGCTTTAACAAGGCCAATGGTTAAAGGCTGTTATTCTCTTTATGAATGGATGTGGGAAAATGCTGAGACAAGACTGTCAGGAAATTTTAGGATATGCACTGCCAGCCACAGCAGATTAAGAAAGACTGCTACAAAGCAAAGCGGTCAGGTAGCTTCTAGTGCAGCTATTCCAACCTTGTGCCCTCCAGATGTACCACAGGACCAGTGTGTCCCAGCCAACATAACCAACAGCCATTAAAGCCAATGGCCAGTAGCTGCAAAAGTTGGACATATCTGGATCACATCTAATTTTGGAATGCAGCTGACAGTAAAACATATTCCACAGTTGGGATCATGATAAAGAAAGCCCTGCTTTAAGTATCCTCGTATTTCACTCCCATGGATTCTTTGTAGGATTAATTATCTTTGTAGGATATCATTACTTAAAGTTATGGTTGTACTGAGAAGTTTTTATGGAAAAAGACTATCTTGAATTGGATAGAGTGTTAAAACAAATATCTAAGTTCTTAAAACATGATCTGAAACCATTCTCATGAGTACAGAGTTTGGATCTCTACGCTCTGAGATTAATATACTACTTTTAAACTTGCAGATAAAAATCAGAATTAGAAAAATACCCATCTTTCAGATTCAGTTAAGAGAGATTGACAAAGAATGACAGAGCAGGATAATTTTTTGGATGAAGAATATGTATTCTTATCATTCATTTGTAATCTTTATATAAATTGTGGTGGTCAAAACAGAGATTAACTTCTTATTTTGGCAGAATAAATTTAAACTTTAAAAAAAGTTGAAATTGTTATTGATCAGAAGCCAACCCTCTTCTCCCAGATGTTAAAGGGTTAAAGAAAGAAGAGGTTGGGGTAGAGACAATACACAAGAGAGGAAGGGAAGTGAGAAAGGGGGAAAAAAAATGAGTGCTGATTTGCTTTTGACAGATTTCAATCTATCAAAAACCTTTCTATCTTTCTGTCTACCTTTCTATCGCAGGTAGAAAATATAAATGATATTAAAATGCTAGGAATGCTTCCATTCAGGATGCTGTCTTGCATATTAAATAAACTGTATTTTGAGTACGCATAACAACGCTCCTTTCTGATGAATGTTGTGGGTTTGGCATCTGGATTCACATCTTCCAATGTTTAAAGCTGAGTGGGCAGTGTCAGGCATCAGATTGTTTCATAGTTTAAACATTGGTGACTCTTGTGCAGAAAAAAATGAAACTAAAGGCAGTTTCAGACTCCGCAGAAATTTAATCAGTGCAAAACACAAACTGAACGCTACACGGCACAACCCGAAAACAAGAAGTTAATGTACTTGCAAAATTACGACTTCATACTTAATAGTAGTACAGCAAGCCACACACTCCATAGGAAGATAAATCTATAAAATGCACATGTAGGGGATCTATAAAGCCCATTGATTTCATTCTACTGTTGATTTTATGGATTTTTGATTGACCAGTTCAAGTTAACTCAATACATTCAGGTGAGAATTTCCAGTGCCACCAGGACTAATAGAAAGAAGAATGGCACTTGTGCTTTTCACTTTTCTCTTACATCCTCAGTCCTGGAGATTAATACAGCATATGCAACATAATCAAGTCTTTTGTTTAATCAACCATGTCCTTAGCGAAAGAATTATTTGTTTTTTTAAAAGGGGGGAAAAGGGAAATTAATGCATTTTGCTAACAACATAGGAAGGTCCACAGTTTGTGGAACAAACAGTAAAGAAAGGATAAACCTGAGATACTGAAGCATGCAAAGGTTTGTGTGCGCACGTGTGTTCAAATAAAGAATACTTAGTAAGTGTCAGGAGTTAATTTAACTCTTTCCAATACAGGGATGAACAATGAACATATAAGATCACTTAGGGCTCTTCCTAAAAGAAATGTTGCCAATTGCGATCCTACCTCCCATGAAAAACCCATTCTCAGCTAAAGAGAAATCCACAATTTTATTCTGCTCTATAGCTAGCTATTCACATTGTTTTTTTTTTAAGTTTACTTGGTCATTGCCAGAGCCTTATTATTACCTTTCCCACTTTTTATTCTACTGGAGAAGAGACACTAGATAATATTAAAAGAATATTCAAATACTATTGATGACTATTTATTTATGAGATCGGGTGTTCCAATCTGTTTTGACTCAGGTTTTGGAATATACACAGACCCGTGACTCAGGTGGTGAATTGGATGATGAAATAAGCCACCTGCAAAGAATATAAATGTAATAATTTCATTTTTTTCTTCTCATTGCTACACACATACACAGAGATGTTTTTATTTTAGCATGTTTAACATTTTTTCAAGAAGCACAACTGCCTATTCCATGAGAGGCATTTTATTTACATTTTAATGTCAATGTGCTTCACAACCTAACATTAAAAAGAAAAGCCTGTTGAGTTTTAACCATTGAACATTCTCCAAAGCCTTAAACAACCTATGCTTAGTAGATTTATCTCTGTGCAGAAATTAATCTTTGAAAGAAGGGATACACAGGGATTTTGTTAGCTGAGTACCAAAAAGTCTCCCATAGTGAAACATACATAGGAGGCATACATGTGCCGTATATAGGAACCACCTGCAAGTAGACTTACTGTGTGATTAGTAGTAATGCTACACATTGCATGTACAGAAATTACAGGATATAGAGCACATCTGTTATGCTACTGCAGACAGTTCTAGGAGTATTGCCAAACCAAACAGGGAGGAAAATAAAGCTATACATGGCATAAAAATAAAACCAAAGTACCCAAGTGCTCAGACAAGCCCTAGACCAATGCCACAGGATGACTGTCATATCATCCAATACATAATATGGAAATACAGAATATTGCAATTTTGAGAAGAATCCCAATTTCCATTAACATAGCAGCTTAGAATCATACCGTGTAAAAACTGAAAGGGATCTTGGAGATCTTGGTCAACCTCCTGTCCATTGCAGGCATCCACTACTTCAGCATCACTAACAGATAGCCATCTGACAAAGAACAGATCACCATTTCCCAAGAAAGTCTATTCAATTGTTGAACAGCTGTTATCATTATGACTTTTTTCCTGATGTCCAACTTATGTTTTCTCTTTAACAAGTAAAAGACACTACAGTCAGGAGGTTTTTCTGTTCCTTGCTTTATTAAAACTTCTAGACAAACTAACTCCAGTGACAGAATTAACTAAGGATAATCAAGCCATAGGCATGCTGAATCGATTAACAACAACATTAATTAAATTATCTATACCCCTCCCAACTAGGTACAAATATTTACGAATTATATTTACAAACCTAGATAGTGTGGTGGATTTCTTATGTGAATAGGATAAATATCTGTCTCCACAAACAGGAATATTTAGTGAGTTCAGCAGTAGACCACAGAACAACCACTGACAGTCCATTAGATTTGGGTGGCTATAACAAATTTGAATGAATGAATGAATGAATGAATGAATGAATGAATGAATGAATGGTCTTCTTTGGGGGAAAGTGTCATTGGCAATAACTTAGGAAATACAATTTAGTCTCTAATCACATTATCCATAACTTTCTCTATGCCTGTCTTCTTTAGCTGGTTAATGTGTAATGCTCCGATATAAGATAAACGTTCAACTGATTTTAGATGTTTATCCTAAAATTTATTCTCAAATTAATTTTGAGAAGATCTAGCCTTGAACATAAATGTAAACTTATAACAAGCTTTTGATTCAGGGTGATGTTTTATACAGATATTGCTCACAAAACAGTCTTGAAATTTTGAACAAGTCTTTGAGCATTGCAAAATTCTGCACAACTGCTATTGCAATAGCTCAAGAATCATATGATCACAGCAGCAGTCAACTTCCCATACTTGAGACCTTCTAAGCAGACTCTTAACCACTTTTACGTGCACCTTCACATTTTATTATATTCATCAAGGAAGAAGAAGAGGAAGAAGAAGAAGAAGAAGAGGAGGAAGAGGAGGAGGAGGAGGAAACTACCTTGACATGGTTGTGGGGCTTGCATGCTCTGAGGAGGATGAGAGCTATGCCAGAGGTTCAACCATACTGGATAGGTCTCATCAGAGGAGCCAGACGAAGAGTGTCTTTCCCATAAACAATACTGTGAGACATAATTTACAGAAACGTATATGGATCGATGGCTGGTGTGGGTCTTCCGGGCTGTGTGGCCGTGTTCTGGAGGTTTTGTTTCCTAACGTTTCGCCAGCACCTGTGACCGGCATCTTCAGAGTGCAGGAGCACAGACAGGAACAGTTCTCTCTGTGCCCAGCCAACCTATATGGATCGGTCATTGCCCAGGTCAACAAGGACCGCACTAGATGATCAGCTATTACAAATGAAGTCCAACGAGAAGAGTATATATGAAAAG